>NC_134266.1:211836701-212211701 GCF_031893055.1 Leptodactylus fuscus
GGAGCTCGACTGCAGCCTACCTGAAGCGTTGGAGGCGCGGGCAGGGACCCGCGCACTTCGGCGTTCGGCGCCGGCTTTCCCGGGGCTCCTGTACGGAGCTTCGGAGTTCGGCACATGCGCAGGACGGGTTCGCGCGCGTGCGCTCCCGTGCCGCCGGGCATGCGCAGTAGCTCGTGCCTGTCCGACGGCTTTCTCTGCTCTCCCCGGCTCTTAGAAACTGAGCGGGGGGGGGGGGGGGAGTATTGGGACACGGTGAAGGGGCACGGAGCTCCCCCTTGGTGGGGGGGAGAGTATGAAGCCCCTGGGTCCCTCACCTTTACACCACCCACCCCCCCTCGGGAGGGGCGGGGTTTATTGTGCCCTCCCCCTCTGGGAGGTATATTAGTATGGCAGCTTCTGCCTGTCAGTCGCTGCTCAGGTGTTGCAGGGACTGGTTCAGGCTCTGAAGCTTGCTCAGCTTGGTGGTGTACAGAGAGTCTTCAACTCAGCATTTAAACTTTCTGGACTGGATTGTAAGGTATTTTTTTCTTGGTTTAGGGAAGTGATCTGTGGATCCCTGTCAGGTATGGGGGGAGATATTTTTATGAATTTGGTCTCTTTTTTAGATGGCTTCTTTATCCTCGTCGTCAAGTTCCGACGAGGGAAGACGCAGGAAATCCGCAGCGGTGCGCAGACACGCACCATGCAAGGATTGCAATATTCCGTTACCTGATGGATATGAAAATTCACGATGTCGTCAATGTAGGGCTCCACGGGCGGAAGAAACCCAGGTTCATGAGGTCATCTCCTGGGTGAAAGGTTTTGTGGAGGAGTCTATGCGTGAAATGAAGGACTCTATCGCCCATCTCACGAAGAGACCTCGTCTGGAGTCCACTTCCCGTCCGTTTCCTCTGAATGAGGAATTTCAGATTGTGGATGAAGTCTCTTCAGATGAAGAGTCGGTGGATACGGGTCCGTCTTTTCCCTTGGAGAAAATGCCAAGGCTGATGAAAATGGTGCGTCCAGAGCGTGACGGGGACCCGGACCAGAAGGGACAGAGGTCCTTCAAGGTGGAGCCGGCAGTGGCAAGAAACATGGAGGCGGAGTGGAAGCGCCCGGAGAGGTCGTTTCAACTCTCCAAGAAGTTTCGGACCCTCTTTCCGGTGGAGGAGGACCAGTTTGATCGCTGGGGTCCGCCCCCGAGGGTCGATATGGTCGTTTCGAAGCTGTCGAAACGAACAGTGGTGCCATCGGCAGATGGCTCTAATCTACAGGATGCGATGGATTGGCGTACGGAGGTAAGTGGCCACCTTAAGGTGGGGAGACAAGATCTCAGGAGAACATACCTAATCCCTTCTCTTTTTATCAGGGTTCCCTACGTCGAATTTATACTTCAGCAGCTGCGCAGGCCTCCGTGGGAATTTCAGCGACCGAGGTCGTCCAATTTTTGAAAGGCAATGTTTCAGCCCTTCGGAGGAATATTGATGCGGGGGTCCCACGCGATGAATTGCTGGCGTTTCTGTCGTCCACTTCGTTGGCGGTGGACTACCTGGTGGAAGCGGCATCATATCAAGTGAAGATCGCGGCGAGGGCTATGGCATTAGCCACAGCGGCTAGACGGCCCCTTTGGTTGAAGCCCTGGAGGGCTGACAATACATCGAAGTACAACCTTTGCGCTCTCCCCTTCGAGCCTGGTAAGCTCTTCGGTAAGGAGCTGGATGCCATTATGGAGGGGTTAGCCGACAGTAAGGGGAAGAATCTTCCCCAAGGAGCTCTGGGTAGAGCAGGCCCTTCATTTCGGGGTCGAGGATTTAGACCCTTCCCCTCTAGGGGAACATATCAAAGGTGCCCCGGGGCCTGGGGCAGAGGCTTTGGTCGGCGTCTCACCCGTGAGGCAGAGAAGAAGAAGCCAAGTTTCTGACATTCAATCCTCCCCTCCTCTACCGCCCGTTCCCATTTCCCCAATTCCGGTAGGAGGGCGTTTGTCTCTTTTTCTCCCAGCTTGGGTTCGCTGTATTCAGGATCCGTGGGTTCTGCAGCTGGTAGCTGCAGGATTCAGAATAAAGTTTATTTCGAAACCCTCCGACAAATTTGTCAGAACCCGTGTTTTATTGGATCTCAAACAAATTCTCCTAGAGAGGGCCGTCCAGGAGTACCTGGACAAGGGCGCCCTAGAACCGGTGCCTCAGGTAGAGCAGTCAACCGGCGTGTATTCTCCAGTTTTTTTGGTACCAAAAAACTCAGGGGGCTGGAGAATGGTGGTGGATCTAAGAGGTCTCAATCGTTACATTGTCAAGACTCATTTCCGAATGGAAACTATCAGGTCAGTATTGCCGTTCCTGCAGCACGGAGACATGTTCGTCACGTTAGATCTGAGAGATGCATATCTACACGTCCCAATATTTCCACCGCACAGGAGGTTTTTGAGAATTGCGGTTGTGTTGAACGGTATGCTGCGCCATTTGCAATTCGCAGCCCTGCCGTTTGGGATTTCTTCGGCCCCCCACACCTTTACAAAGGTTGTGGCTCCGGTCGTTGCGGCTCTTCGGCTCCAGGGTATCTTCATAGTACCCTACCTGGACGATTGGCTGTTGAAAGCCCAGTCAGCAGAGGTCCTCACTGCCCACCTAAACACCACCATCGCCTTCCTAGGCGAACTGGGTTGGCTCATAAATTGGCAAAAATCCGTGGTTATTCCGTCCACTCGGATCCAATTCCTAGGATTCATCCTGGATTCCCTCAAGATGCGAGTTTCCCTACCTCCCGGGCGGGAGGAGAAGATTCGCCGGGCAGTACATCACTTAGCGGTGACACGGAGAGTTCAGGTGAGAACATCCATGAGGGTCCTGGGATTGATGGCGGCAGCTGCAGATGCAGTGCCATGGGCACTATGGCACATGCGGCCATTACAGTGCGAGACTCTCAGGTTATGGAACCGCAGCCAGACGGGGCTGCAAAGACTCATCCAGTTGTCTGTCGAAACCCGTCGGTCACTACGGTGGTGGTCCCATCTGAAGAACGGGAAGTTCACGGTCCAGCCTGTCTGGACCCTGTTGACGACAGATGCCTCCCTCTATGGATGGGGAGCGCATCTGGGGGAGACCCTAACAAGCGGAACATGGGGGCCGGAGGAGAGGTCCCAGTCATCAAATTGGCGCGAATTGTGCGCAATCCTCAAGGCACTACGTTATTTCACCCAAACGCTCCGCGGCAAGGCAGTCAGGGTCAGGACAGACAATGTCACGGCGGTCCTGTATCTGAACAAACAAGGAGGGACGAGGTCCCCATCTCTGCTCAGGTTAGTAGGCCAGATCTTCACCTGGGCGGAAGGCAACGTAAGTCATCTCAAGGCAGTGCACATAAGAGGACATCTAAACACGTTGGCGGATCAGCTAAGCAGAGGCCTGACTGTGGCGGGCGAATGGTCACTGAACCGGGAAGTTTTCCTTCAACTTATCCAGATGTGGGGTCTCCCCGAGGTGGACCTGATGGCCACCCAGTACAATGCCAAGGTGGAGAGGTTTTGTTCCCTCTACCAGGAGGACAACCCCTTGGCAGTGGATGCCCTATCAATACCTTGGAAGTTCAGGCTGGCATACATCTTCCCTCCACTTCCCATGGTTTCAAAGGTATTGGCCAAGATCAGACAAGACCAGGTATCGGTCATTGCGATCATACCATTCTGGCCAAAGAGGGCATGGTTTACCCACCTCATGCAGATGAGTCGAGGGAACTATTGGAGACTTCCGCTTCTTCACAACCTGGTAACCCAGAACAATCGGCTATGCCAGGACCTGGAGACGTTCAACCTGACAGCCTGGAGGTTGACCGCGCCTTATATGGACACGGAGGACTATCCCAAGCTGTTCGAGCGACCTTAGCTTGTTCTAGGGCACTATCAACTAACAGAGCTTATGTAAGGATTGGTAGAATCTACCAACAATGGTGCGAGGAGAACCGGCGATCCAGTTCGGAGATTGAGTCGGTGTTGGAGTTTATGCAGAATGGCCTGGACAAGGGGCTTGCTCCGGCGACGCTAAGAGTACACATGGCAGCATTGTCTGCGGTCCTGGGGATCAGGTTGTCCCAGAATCCCTTGGTGAGTCAATTCTTGAAAGGAGCCTCTAGGCTCCGCCCCTCTGTTCACAGCCCGGTCCCTCAATGGGATCTGGGTACGGTACTACAGGGACTTTGTGAGCCCCCCTTTGAGCCGCTGCAGGAGACAGATTTGAAATGGGTATCTTATAAGGTGGCATTTTTGTTGGCGGTTACCTCAGCAAAACGAGCTGGGGAGCTGCAGGCTTTGGCTGCTACAGAGCCTTACTTATTATTTTTCCCAGACAGGGTCCAGTTGAGGTACCTGCCGGGGTTCCTACCCAAGGTGCCCTCTGGGCAGAATATAAACGTTATCTCACTGCCCACCTTCTTTCCTTCCCCAGTGAGCCGGGAGGAGGAAAGGTGGCATACCCTGGACCTAAGGAGATGTCTAAGTATCTACCTGGAACGGACTAGCGCGTTCAGGAGGACCGAGAACCTGTTTGTGAATGCGTCAGGTAGGAATAGAGGGGAGAAAGTATCCAAGGGTACCCTTTCACGTTGGATCAAGGGGGCCATTTTTCAGGCCTTCCAGAATCAGGGACTGCCACCTCCAGACTTCGTCCGGGCACATTCCACCCGTGCGGTGGCCACCTCCTGTGCGGAGAGACAGTCCGTCTCTTTGGATCAAATCTGCTCAGCGGCAACATGGAGTTCGCACTTGACATTCGTAAGACATTACAGATTGGAGCGGTTCGCGGCAGAGGCAGTGGCTTTTGGCCACTCAGTCCTTTCATCAGTCTGCCAGGAAGTCCCACCCTAGGGGGGATTTACTTGCTACCTCCCCAGTTGTTGCGCTGCTGTTTGACGTATGGGGAATGGAAGATTATGTAGATAATCTGTTTTCCCATAGTCCAAACAGCAGCGCAAGCTTCCCTCCCTTCCTGTTCTGAAGATATTTTCGGAATATTATACTTTATAATTACGCGGGGGGGAGGGGGTCAGTTGGCCTCTTATAGGGGAGGTTCCACTTTTGATTAAGTAAAAGTTCCACCTGTCCTAATTGCTCGCAGGGGCAGGAATACCCCAGTTGTTGCACTGCTGTTTGGACTACGGGAAAACAGATTATCTACATAATCTTCCATTTAATCACATTACAGTCCCCAGAAGCCATGTAATGCATCTACAGAAATATTCAATAGAAATTCCTATTAAACTAAAATAAAATGTACTGACACATCTATGCCTAAGAATTTTGTTCTGTGGGTTAATGTTATCCTAAGAAAGAACATAATATTTAAGTAAGGGAGACTATGAAGTGTAAAGCCTTAGGTGGATATCACAATTCAAATACAGTACCATATCCCCAGGCTCTAAGCTCCATAAGCCACTGTGAGAAAAGATTTCAAACAGGTTATGTTGTACTTTATAGGAATATGCTAAGAACAAAAAAGAAGCTGCAAACTTATACAGTTTGATGTGCTGAAGTTATCAACATTGGAATAGCAGGCTATCACGGTATATTGTGCAAACAGATAGGAAGGCGCATACTGCACGTATATACAAAGTGTGAGGGATGGAGGAGCATTAGTAATGGCCTGTCTCAGCAGGCAGGGGAGCTGTGCCCATGGCTGTGTAAAACTGATACGTTATTGACAAAGATTGTGCCTTACAGTACAAAACTAAACACAATGATAACTAGTGAACACTCCAGGATACGTCAGTTATTGTATGTGACACTAATACTGCAGCATAGTGACACTGCTAGCAGGAAGCAGCCATTATTTTTTATGATATGTGACCACTTGGACAAGTGGCATTATGTACATGTTACAAGCTGCAGTCAAGTATGTGGTCAAAAGAAGTCAGAATGACTATGCTAAACTTGTCAGAAAGCAGACATGTAGTCTAAGCTCCCGACTTCAATAACCAGGTCTCAGAAGCAGGACAAGGAGACATTTTTCCCTTATGAAGCATTAGTATTATTCTGCCCGTTTTTTTTTTTTTTTTTTCAGTTAAGATGTAATGCAATGACTGGATCCCACAGATCACAAATACACCAAGGGTCTGAGGAAATAATTAGGGTAGTAAAGTTATATAGTTTTATAAGCCGATGAAATCCAAGGTCAGGGTATAGGGCCATTTAAAGAGATTGTATCACCTAGATTCTTTTACTACCTAAACCTAATGTTATTTTTCCGAATCTGTACTTATTTCTTCACTATAGATTTTTTTTTCCTATTATTTAATGATCATATTTCTATCCAAGCCACTGTTGTGCTCTTCTATCAACATTCAGAGATATACTAATGAGCAGCACACTAACCAAAGGAAACTTCTATGGGAGAATGTACCTACCCGAGTAGAGGTAAGTGGAGGGGGCAAGCTGTGACCATCAACTATTGTCAATGGTGACATCTTGTTTTATCTGCCTAGATTTGAGAAGTCTGTCATCTGAACCCAGCTCCACAGATAGATTGACGTTACCTGAATACGTGTTTTCCCCTTGTGAATTGGGGCCTCCGTTGCTGAGATATTGCTGTTTTTGTCAATATGCAAATGAGCTATTTAAAGCAATAAGTATGTTGCCGATTACCCTCTGGAGCAACAGCAACGTCCTCGTCGCCCTAAAGAGCTCGTTTGCACATTGACAAAAAAGCAATATTTCAGCAACTGAGGCACAGATTCACAAGGGGAAAACTGCATTTGATTGATTTGACCCTTCCTAGCCTGCATTCCAGTAGTGTTTGGTCTGTATGTTAGAGCTATACTTCAACATTATTCCCTGATGTTTACTTCCTATGTATGCCATGCCAGATAAAGATGCAGTCTACTGAACTTTTCTGTGAAAATATATATACAGTCCTATGAAAAAGTTTGGGCACCCCTATTAATCTTAATCATTTTTAGTTCTAAATATTTTGGTGTTTGCATCAGCCATTTCAGTTTGATCTATCTAATAACTGATGGACACAGTAATATTTCAGGATTGAAATGAGGTTTATTGTACTAACAGAAAATGCGCAATATGCATTAAACCAAAATTTGACCGGTGCAAAAATATGGGCACCTCAACAGAAAAGTGACATTAATATTTAGTAGATCCTCCTTTTGCAAAGATAACAGCCTCTAGTTGCTTCCTGTAGCTTTTAATCAGTTCCTGGATCCTGGATGAAGGTATTTTGGACCATTTCTTTCTACAAAACAATTCAAGTTCAGTTAAGTTAGATGGTCGCCGAACATGGACAGCCCGCTCTCAAATGATCTGAAAACAAAGATTGTTCAACATAGTTGTTCAGGGGAAGGATACAAAACGTTGTCTCAGAGATTTAACCTGTCAGTTTCCACTGTGAGGAACATAGTAAGGAAATGGAAGACCACAGGGACAGTTCTTGTTAAGCCCAGAAGTGGCAGGCCAAGAAAAATATCAGAAAGGCAGAGAAGAAGAATGGTGAGAACAGTCAAGGACAATCCACAGACCACCTCCAAAGAGCTGCAGCATCATCTTGCTGCAGATGGTGTCACTGTGCATCAGTCAGCAATACAGCGCACTTTGCACAAGGAGAAGTTGTATGGGAGAGTGATGAGAAAGAAGCCGTTTCTGCACGTACGCCACAAATAGAGTTGCCTGAGGTATGCAAAAGCACATTTGGAGAAGCCAACTTCATTTTGGAAACAAAGATTGAGTTGTTTGGTTATAAAAAAAGGCGTTATGCATGGCGTCCAAAAAGAAACAGCATTCCAAGAAAAACACTTGCTACCCACTGTAAAATTTGGTGGAGGTTCCATCATGCTTTGGGGCTGTGTGGCCAATGCCGGCACCGGGAATCTTGTTAAAGTTGAGGGTCGCATGGATTCCACTCAGTATCAGCAGATTCTTGAGAATAATGTTCAAGAATCAGTGACGAAGTTGAAGTTACGCCGGGGATGGATATTTCAGCAAGACAATGATCCAAAACACTGCTCCAAATCAACTCAGGCATTCATGCAGAGGAACAATTACAATGTTCTGGAATGGCCATCCCAGACCTGAATATCATTGAACATCTGTGGGATGATTGGAAGCGGGCTGTCCATGCTCGGCGACCATCTAACTTAACTGAACTTGAATTGTTTGTCCAAAATACCTTTATCCAGGATCCAGGAACTGATTAAAAGCTACAGGAAGCGACTAGAGGCTGTTATCTTTGCAAAAGGAGGATCTACTAAATATTAATGTCACTTTTCTGTTGAGGTGCCCATACTTTTGCACCGGTCAAATTTTGGTTTAATGCATATTGCACATTTTCTGTTAGTACAATAAACCTCATTTCAATCCTGAAATATTACTGTGTCCATCAGTTATTAGATATATCAAACTGAAATGGCTGCTGCAAACGCCAAAATATTTAGAACTAAAAATGATTAAGATTAATAGGGGTGCCCAAACTTTTTCATAGGACTATATATATATATATATATATATATATATATATATATATATATATATATATATATATATATATATATATATATATATATAGTGTGTCAACTATGTGCAAAACATGAATGTGTTCTGTCAGGATCACAGTACCTTCATCACAGCTACCAAGGCTCTGATATTCAAAGGAGCAGATTTGGAGAAAAATAACTAATATGTTATACAAGTTGGTGCACTGGAGGTGGGCCTTCAGCTTTGGGAGTGCAGCTCTTGTTGTTCAGGTAGGATGAGTGATGTCATAGCACTTGGAGGAGATGTTAGGAGCCTGGTCTGTGTGACAAGTGCAGGAGTATCCCCAGTGCCCAACTACCTCATATCCATAAAACTTCATAGTTGTTTTTCTCCAAATCTACAAGAGTGACCTGCATAGCAAATATATGTTGTTTTTTTTTCATCATTGTAAGGTGTTCTGTGCCAGAGCAGTAGTTGAACATGCTTGGGGGAGGTGGCAGACTTCCTTTAATTGAAACTATAACACTATTATGAACAAAGCGTTCTACACATACAACTGAAGCTCCCTCAATATATTTGATTAAATCTGTATAAATTACAGTACATGACCTATTCATAGATATCTAGCAGCGGCACATATTTACATCATATACAAAGAAAGGAAAGAGATAAATAAGAAGCATATCACTTCTCTGGCCAGAGCGCTCAGTCCATTCACGCTCACAGAATGCCAAACACATACTGTATATGTCCTATTCCTCCGCAGTGAATAATGAGGCAATTAAAGCAATGAGTTATTTCATGGTAATAATTAGAATACGACTATTGTTTGTTATAATCAGAGAATGATTCCCGAGTCTCCATGGTACATTGCCAAAATATTTTGAAAATACAGAAGATTTCCAAGAATTAGTCAAAAAATGACTCAAAGTAATTATATTGTAACATCATTCATGAGCGCAAACACAGAGTGAATAAAAAAAGACCCAGATGATGGTATAGGTATAGTGACACTATAATGTTCACTAAGAAATGCAGTTTTTTGTTTTTTTTTTCAACCAGGAAGGTGTGCTAGATTGTATCAGCTGTGAAAAATACAAATTGACAGTAGTTTTTGGTAATAGAAACACTTTCAAGGAATGGTGTGTCTGCAGTTCAGATACAATGTTTATCAACATCATTCATCTGTGCTGTCTCGTGTTATAAAAACATTGTACAGTCTTATGAATATGATTAAATCCTGCATCTGAGGTATGACTTTTACCCATAAGAGCATTAATCACAATACTGATGTACAAGCTGTGATTTCTGACATTCAATTTCTGAGCCACTTCACTTTATGCTTCCTCTCCCCCATTGCTTCCATTTATTAACTAAAGAGATGGAGCATCCCCCTACTCTGGGCATAATGCAGTACAGGGTACTGTGTAGTGGCAGTGATGGGGTCACATACATAGTGTTCCTCCCGTATGACAATCCTCCAGTTCTCTGCATCCTTTAATAGGTGCTGCTATACAGACATGGCACAGTAGGAATTTTCCCTTTAATATCCACCCAGTTTCTGATCAACCATTATCATAATCAGACTTTACTGTCAACTTGGTGGTGTCAGGATGGGGCATGCAAAGGATGGAAGTCAACAGCTGTCTGACGCTGTCCAATTGGAGACCTTATCTGCTCTGGGCCAAGACTACCAACTTAACGGTAGAAAACCTAACAGGCATATCGGGCACAAAAAAAAAACTGCATTGTTTGACTAACACTAGTGGAGGTTAAAGAACAAAGTACAATTGTACTAGAATCAGTGAAGTGATCATAAGATGTCTCTACCCCCTCCCCTTATAGATTGTAAACCCTTGCAGGTAGGGCCCTCTAGTCCACTGTACTAAGCTAACCTAGAACTAAGAGATGGGCCACAGGCAGGAGATGTACAAAATAAGAAGAATTGCATGTTGAATCCACAGTTGGTCTAGTACCAATACTCCAGTACTTCCCAGGCATGGTGGCGCTAGACCAGACAATTTAATATATCAGTATCTTTTTAATTAGGCTTTGCTGCTAACCTAAAATAGTATTTGCACTGCATATGCTAAAAACAACAAGTTTATGTTAAAGGGGTTATCTGGACATGAAATGTATTCCAATGCCCCTGAAAGCTGTCAGAGTTGGTCCTACTGTACTTTCATTCTGGTTGTCTGTGCCAGAGCCAACCTGGAAATGCAGTGACAATGGCAACAAGAGCAGGACATCTGGGTAGCTATAGTACTTTAAAAAAAAAAAAAAAAGTGCCAAAGTTTGGAGCATTTTCTGGTGTAAACGGAGACTTAAATTGGCGGATGAAAATGAACCTCCTGCACGCACAAATTTTTCGAGCGCCACTTTGCAGTTTAAAATCAATGAACCCCGATGGATCCGATTATAGTCAGTGGGGTCTGTCGGTCACCGTATGAATCCGCTATATTAGTAGTACAACTGTTTGATGTTCTAAAGAGGAGGTGTAAATTTAGACTTGAAAGTCTAATAAAGCGACAGAGCTACTAAACAGGGTTAGACAGTTTGTAAATCTGTTTTGTCTAGTTTAACTTTTAGACAGTACTAGTACACTCACCGGCCACTTTATTAGGTACACCTGTTCAACTGCTCGTTAACACTTAATTTCTAATCAGCCAATCACATGGCGGCAACTCAGTGCATTTAGGCATGTAGACATGGTCAAGACAATCTCCTGCAGTTCAAACCGAGCATCAGTATGGGGAAGAAAGGTGATTTGAGTGCCTTTGAACGTGGCATGGTTGTTGGTGCCAGAAGGGCTGGTCTGAGTATTTCAGAAACTGCTGATCTACTGGGATTTTCACGCACAACCATCTCTAGGGTTTACAGAGAATGGTCCAAAAAAGAAAAAACATCCAGTGAGCGGCAGTTCTGTGGGCGGAAATGCGTTGTTGATGCCAGAGGTCAGAGGAGAATGGCCAGACTGGTTCGAGCTGATAGAAAGGCAACAGTGACTCAAATAGCCACCCGTTACAACCAAGGTAGCCAGAAGAGCATCTCTGAACGCACAGTACGTCGAACTTTGAGGCAGATGGGCTACAGCAGCAGAAGACCACACCGGGTGCCACTCCTTTCAGCTAAGAACAGGAAACTGAGGCTACAATTTGCACAAGTTCATCGAAATTGGACAATTGAAGATTGGAAAAACGTTGCCTGGTCTGATGAGTCTCGATTTCTGCTGCGACATTCGGATGGTAGGGTCAGAATTTGGCGTCAACAACATGAAAGCATGGATCCATCCTGCCTTGTATCAACGGTTCAGGCTGGTGGTGGTGGTGTCATGGTGTGGGGAATATTTTCTTGGCACTCTTTGGGCCCCTTGGTACCAATTGAGCATCGTTGCAACGCCAAAGCCTACCTGAGTATTGTTGCTGACCATGTCCATCCCTTTATGACCACAATGTACCCCACATCTGATGGCTACTTTCAGCAGGATAATGCGCCATGTCATAAAGCTGGAATCATCTCAGACTGGTTTCTTGAACATGACAATGAGTTCACTGTACTCCAATGGCCTCCACAGTCACCAGATCTCAATCTAATAGAGCAGGGGTAGGGAACGTACGGCTCTCCAGCTGTTGCAAAACTACAATTCCCAGCATGCATACTTACTCTGTTCTTCTTGGAATTCCCATGGAAGTGAATGGAGCATGATGGGAGTTGTAGTTTCACAGCAGCTGGAGAGCCGAAGGTTCCCTATCCCTGCAACAGAGCATCTTTGGGATGTGGTGGAACGGGAGATTCGCATCATGGATGTGCAGCCGACAAATCTGCGGCAACTGTGTGATGCCATCATGTCAATATGGACCAAAATCTCTGAGGAATGCTTCCAGCACCTTGTTGAATCTATGCCACGAAGAATTGAGGCAGTTCTGAAGGCAAAAGGGGGTCCAACCCGTTACTAGCATGGTGTACCTAATAAAGTGGCCGGTGAGTGTATATCTGACCCGTTGTTTTATCACCTCAACAACATAACCTTAGTGGTTAGTTTTACCCACAAATTGTCCACAGATTCACCATGGAAAAAAAAAGTTGCAAGCTTTTATTCAAACTTTTTTTTTCAAATTATAAAATAGAAAAGCCGGGGCTTTGCAAAAATTTACTTGAATGTACTCAAGAAAATGGCGCGAACTATAGATCCAACCTATCTAAGCTTATTTGAGTTTCTGACGCCTAATCAATTTAAAGACATCTTAATAAGTTAGACACATCCCAGTACACTGAAGATCAGGACTGGAGAAGGAAACACAAGTCTTCACACATTCCTCTTAATGTGTCGGAGATTTTTTATTTTTTTTTCTTTGTCTGAACATGAACAGAGCTTCGAATAATTTGTGCTTTTAATATTGTTCCATATACTGTTGGGCATTACAAAGATATTAACTAGATATTCTTACTGGTACCGGAATTGTCAGTGGTACTGAGGAGAAGGTCCCCGTCACGGTTGATCGCGTTTGATAATATATCCAGCATTGTAAAAAGCAGGCAGCCATCAGCATGTGCACCATTAGGCACAAGTCAAGGAAACATTTCTGCACCAGAGATCTGCCACCTGTCGTGAAATCCAGCTCAGCCGCTATTCCTTTATTCCTCTTACAAGTTTTTTTTTTTTATTATTATTAAATGGATATGTACATGTATATATGTATGCATATTGGAAAGAGTCCACACCTCTGTTTCAGCTTTACCCAGCATGAAGCTGTTCAGCCCTGTGATCATTACAGTGGAGAAAACATTACAGTGAGGAAGAATTCAGCATGACCTTATTATACACTTTCCAGACAGAATAAAATTATACATGGGCAAAAAGGTCAGAGTCTGCCTTTAAATATTGATAGAACAATGCAATATCATCCATTTACAATTTTAATATACTATCTAACCTGCTGCCTAAAATCCGTTCTCTATACACTACATATTTCTATATACTGATGATACACATGTAGCTGCCACCTATACGGGGACTAGAACGGGCGAGAGGTTGTTTACTGAAGCTCAGTACATTTCTTCCCTGGAGACAGAACTTAATTTGGAAGTCGCTGTACCAAGTCACCTAATGAATATACAGCGTGAAACAGAATCCTCTTGTTAAGTTTTGTAGAATGTTCCGTCACAATATACGTTCCAGGACCTTAAAAACCATCTCCCCAACAGTAATTGTACAAATAATATGAAAATAGTCAACATGAAAAGCTCGGAAGCAGCGAATGATTGTTAATTAAGAAAATAATGTGTGTTTTTCAATGCAAAGCGTGGGGTTTATTTTAATCCCTTGTTATCTGTATGTGCTTTCACGCCAGCATACAGAGCTCAATGCTCCAGCTCCTGGCAGGAGGTTTCAGCCAATGGCCGTGTTTTTCTTCTGCCAGCATGCATAGAAATGTGACTATAAAAGGCTAATCACCTTCCCCATATCCTCCCTTCTCAGCAGCTGAGCATCTTCCCTCTCAACAAGTCTGGGGATACAGATTGTTTTTCATAACATTGTGCCCTGAAGAATTGTGGCTGACTCACTGGGCTGCGTTACAGCGGGTGCCGGTTATTATCATACAGTATCCGAGCAGCGAGAGGGAAAGTAGAAAGAAATAAAATGTCACTTTGTAGAGTACGATCCACTTATGTTTCAACCAGATTAGAACAATCAATCTGCAAACAAGAACTCTTACCTGAAACCAGCTGCTGGCCAGCAAGTCCTACAGGGACCATGCCGAGATTATTCATAGCAGTAGCCCAAGCCGTTGGGTCTGTAACTGACATGGTGAGGTGTGTTGCATCGATAGCTATACTTCCCAGAGCATCAGCTGCTGCAGACAGGAAGAGAAGACACAAAAACATAACTGGCACTTGGAAGACTATGGAGAAATCTATGTTGGCAAATGTTTCATTTTCTGTGTACTGGTTTTTCAGGTCTTTCAGTTATTATGAACGCCGTTGAGAACCTTTAGATCACATGCTTGAGCACAGTACTAAATATAACAGATGTCAGCAGTGGGTAACAGGATTAAAAGGTCCAAGGATAACATTTATATATGATAAAGAGCTTTGACCCTCAAAAATAAACTTACTGAGGTTGACCTGTAGCTTCTTACAGGGTTGAAAAGCAAATCCCGCAAACCTAGTGATATATAGGTAGTGTAAGTTTGCTTGTGTCACTGCATAGCTAGGTACATTTGCCTTTGAGCACTATGAGGTTATACATAAGATGCATAAAGTATGATTCATACCATAACATATGATAAACAAAATAAAGGAACATAAACATAGGCTGACTGAGTGACAAACTGGAAAAGATTGAAAGGGAGCCCTGCTGCAAGGACAAAACAGGCTTGCACTAGGTTCACACTAGCATTCAGAGTCTGTGTACGAGGCTCCGCCCCAGATTCCTTTTAAAATTGGGAGAGAGTAAAGTCCTGCAGGAAGGACTTTTTTTCTCCGTCTGATTCAGTATAAAATCGAAGGAAACCGGGTCTATAGTCTACGGGGTCTGCTGGTTTCTGCATGTAACTGATTTCTAAGCAGACAAGGTTTACACCTTTTGGATCCTCATGTGAACCACTAATTCCAGCACAGTTGGAATTTCTCTCTAGCCCTCATGGTTCCCGAGCAGCAGTCACAGTTAGTTTTTGTGCCCAATGTGCTATTTAAGCTCTGTTGAAAGGGCAGTGTCAGGTAGGGGTGCAATTCAGAGCAGCCAATGTCATATCTCAAAATCACACCCCTTGTCTGCTCCTGCCTGACACCGCCCACCTGACAGTACAGAGACTAAATAGCATATCAGGGTCAAAAACTAACAGCATTGATTACTTGGGAATGGTGGGGGCTAGAGAAAAAAATTCCAACTGCATCAGAATCAGTGGAGCAGTAGTTATTAACAGATGATAAGAACTGGATTCGGTGGAGATAGTGAAAGGCCCTCTTTAAATTTGCAATAGTTTCCTATCACAGAATCTGACTTTAGGTTAAGGCCACACGTTGTAGGAATGCAGCATTTTTGGCTGCTGGAGAAAGACCCAGCAAAGATTTCATTTATTCTCATCTACACATTGAACAAATAAAAAAAGCTACGGAAAATGTACTGGTTCCCCAATAATAATGCTTCTACCTGTATGTGGTGGCTCTGCTCTGTCATTGCTACTGGAGGATTGCATGTTACACAACATAACCAACACTATTCAGGTCAATGTGTATGGATAATGACATGCAAGCTTGTAGCAATACTACTGCTAAGACTGAACCACAAGGGAAGGCAAGCAGAAGATAAACCTGAAGCTCAGGTATACGGTTACATTGTGGTACAGCAGATTTATTATTATGTTTTATTTTGTTCTGTATTTTGCTTGCATAGGTAGAAAAACAAACAAAGCAACATGGAAGCGTAAATCAGCTGAGTGTGCATATGATTATTTCAATGGGAAGAGGCTTATAACCCATTGCTGGAAACCTCTGGCTGTGCTTATATTCTCTCTTTCACCCTACCCCATATAACATTGTGACTTTTCTACCACCTGCTGGAAACTAGTGTTGTAACCTGCCCTTGTATCAGTATGCTTTGCCTTTTTCTGTGATATACAGTCATATTGATCAATTATTTATACTTTGTGGATATTCATTTTAGTTTGAAACTATGGTCTATTATTTTCTTACAGCAAAGGATATTTGTCTTTAAAGCTCCATATTGATAAAAGTGGATGAACAAAGCAAAATGATGTCCTTTACAAAATATACTAATGTGGTACATACTGATTATTAAGAACAGTATGACTTTGCCCGTCAACACACCCGACACAGAAAGATCCCTATGTTAGCTTTCAAGTGTCAGTTTGAAACCAAAAAGGAAAAGTCAACTTTGTAGGTGGCAAAGGCAAGCAGTGATCAGTCACACTCATGTCAGACTTCACAAACATCAGATGGAACAAATGTTTTAGACTGGCTCAAATCACAGGCAAGCAAGGGACTGTACAGAAAGGCATCAAGGGAAGAACAAACGTGCAAGCGTTTCATGTTCCATTTTGATATGTTTTCACACTTGTCAAAATATAACTATCCTAAAGTTAGTGAGGAACATCTCATTCACCCCAATCTGCTTCAGAATGTGGCAGTGCCTCTGTACTACAGGTTTAGGGTCAGTTGATAGGAATGCTGTCTTTGTGTTAATGTCATTATTGTTCCTATCTACAGATGAGAATAATCTACTGTACATTATAAATGTATAACAGACACATACTATCTAAAAGTATACAGAGGAGTCTGCAGGCAAATACAAAAATTGTAATCCTGTGTGTGCCTGCCGCATGAATCATTGTCTACAATCCACTAGCTGGATGTCCTCAATGAGGAATAGTATCCCCATCATCAGTCACCAGGGCTCCCACCATCTAACACCTCTCCTATCATACCTGAAACTCCACCTCCGATATAAAAATTGCTATCGCTATACTTTTCATTTTTACACAGGTTATACAGGGGCATGATAGAAGAGGTGGTGAAATGATGCTAGACACACTGGGCTCAAAAAGACATTTGTCAGGTTCCCTTTCAATCAGTAAATAAATAAAATAATGAAATATAGTGAAATAATACCTCAATGCAGGCACTAATGCCTAATGTGCTAATAGTAGTGATACTATACAGGATGAATACTTTATTGCTATACTGTATATTGATGTAATATGACATCACTGGTGTTTAGGTCTTACATCCTTATCAATGTCAGCACTCTCACACACACTTATACAGCGATTTACCTGTAGCCATTGTTTTCACAGGGTCTTTCTGCAGCTGTTCAGTGCTTTCAACTATGGATACAGCTCTTACTGCATTGTTATCACTTTGAGACATGAAAGCCTTTTTGTTAATTGAAGAGTCCACCAGCAATTCGTTAAATTCTAAATGGAGAAAAAAAGAATAGAGAAATGAAGTGTAAAAATGTGTTAAGTGTTTAAAGTGTCTGTCTGAAAACATAAAAGACATGGCGGAGCCATCTGGTGCAGGAGAAGGTCATCACAGTGATAGTTCTGGGACATTAACTTTGTCATCATTTCAGGCTCCTCTGGGTGGCCACTACCTGCTCTAGAGGTAATTTAGCTGTCACCGTGTCTGCCTGTGACCCGCACAGTAAAAGGAGTCCCCAGTAATTTTCTTTTCTTGACAAGACAATAGGGGTTTTTGTTCTACTTTTTAACATAACAGAATCACTATTGTGCTAAGGAAAGGAAGTCACGTGACATTTATCAGCCTAAAGATACCATGGCCGACAGAGGAAGTTATTCTGAGGTTTCATAATTTACGTAGAAAACTATGCAGGTATATCTCTCTCCCTGTCTCTCTCTATATAGCTATAAATATGCAAATCTATTCTCCAGGATGTAATTAGGAGAACAGTGCACTCTGTATGCCGCCCTCTAGAGGACAGCATCCTTAACATCATGCATGACTCAGCTAATAAGTCTACTATCATGATGCGGATTTAATTGCCAAATTAGTATTTCTATTCAAAAAGGAACAGATTCCCAGCTATGGACAGCGCTGTTTCAGCCTTTTGGGCCTCCTCAGCATAGCGCAGGGATACTGATTTGGCACGCACACACAACCAAGGGCAACATCTGCAAGGAGTTTCTATGTTTTCCTCATGTTTGCTTGGGCTTCCTCCCACACTTCAAAGGCAAATACTGGTATGGAATGTAGATTGTGAGCCCTACATGGGACAGGGATTGTCAATGTCTGTAAAATGCTGCAGAATATGTTGCCACCTAACAAATAAACAAAATAAGTATTATATTTGTCAAATACCTTTGACAAATAATATTATGGCAAACCGTCCCTAGAAGCAAAAATAACTCACCAGTCTGATCCTACAAGAGACTTATTCCTTTATTATCAGACACAGGGACAGCCAAGCAGTTTTATGCCTACCATATCCAAGTTTCTGGGACCTCTACGTGGTTGACACGTAAAGTTTGCCATACACTTTAGATTATTGGTATAAAATTACTGATTACCTATCCTAAGGATCAATCATCAATAAAGATAGGTGGGAGTCCAACACCTGGCACCCCTTCTGATCAGCTGATGCACAGAGAATGGAGCAGGGAACAAGTAGTTCCATTCTTTCCTAGTCACTGCAGCTTAGAACTCTGCTGATCTGCAGTAATCTGATCTGGCCACTACACAGAACAGAGATTTCTGCTTGCTGACCCATTCCCTGTATCAGCTCGATCAGTGTTGAAGTCACATGTCGGACCCCATTTGATATGCTTGTTAGCTCAAAATCCCTTACAGACGGGGACCCATGTAGTGTATTCACTGTGATTTGGGCGATACAACAACATTAAAAAGAGAGATATTACAATACAATGTATTCAAACCTAAAAACAAAGGAAAAGCAATACTTACACATACTTCACACAATATGGTTTAATAGCAGTGACACTGGCTTTCCTGTATGGTGGTCTGCCATACTAAACAAACAAGCTGAACCATTAAACTGAACTGTCAAGACATAACTCCCAGCAAAAACCGAGAGGACTTCGATTAAAGGTAAAAATGACAAATAAATGCAGTGAGACAGTGAGAAGCAAGCCAAGCGCCATTCGATGACACACAACACAATGAATAGTCAATGCATTTATATTAATCACTCCAACTAGCACTGCCAGGAATCTGACTTTCCAAATGTTGTCACTCTTCCCAGATTGGCCTGGCCCTGCAGAATGCATGAAATAGCAATTTCATATTCAGTGTACAAAAGCCGTATAATGCTAATTATTTCCCATCATACTAACGGCTTATGATTGTAGGCTGCACAATTCTATATCCAGTACAGTGTCATGCAGCACAAAAAACAAGATACAAGCGAGATATGACTTCTCTGAGACCAACAAAACAAATCCAAAATTAAAAAGCAAGGTTCATGCCATTCGGCACACTAGATTCAGAGTGTTCATATATTACAGAAAGAAGCAACCTGTATGGCCATTCATTTCACTGCATCAGCTTTAAACTCATTCTCACAAGCATACAGGGTAAAGATACTTTGTTTTTGGGAATCTACAGAACATAAAGCCTAAAACTAATTCTGTAGGCCATCCATGTTGATTAAATGGAGGTCCGACTACTGGCACCTCCACCAATCAGCTGTTCAAGAGGCTTAGACTAGAGCAGCGGCATCTTCACTGAATGCCAAGTACAGGTTTATATTGTATGGGACCGAGGTGTAAATAGGGCATGGGACAGGTGATGAGGAATTCTGCTCACCTGAGTGTTGAGGCCTCTTTAAACATCTAATCTACGGTGGTTCTGAATGTTGGATCCCTCCTGATCTCAAACAGGAGGATAGGATAGGTGATCATTACAAAACTCCAGTAAACCGCATATTTCTGGATGCAGTTTACAAGGCTAATATGCTGTACATGTCAACAGGGGTCAGTGTCGTGGACAAACTAGACCCCTAGAACCAACCCAGAGCTGGTTGTTGGTGGCAAACTAAGTAATTGACCACTAAAGATTGGACCCCCAAGAGCAACAGTAATCCATCCTGCACCAGTGTACAATCCAGCTGTCAATAAAGAATAGGCAATGTAAGGGGATAAGTGGAAGCCACATTACTTGAGACAACCTGACCTCCTTCAGCTTGGTATCAGGTTACAACTGTTTGGTTTTTTTGCGGGTTTTTTTTAAAGTACAGAAATCTAAATTTAAAATAATCTCTCTACAAATACTGTTAAAGTCGCTCAGAATTCCCATCATCTCATGCTTAAATAAAAAATTGCTTGCTACTATCTTGACCGCAGCAATTGTGAATAGATTTCCAAGTTAGTGAATATATTTCTATGGACAATTTATGTGTAGTCCTAGCCTAACAACACAACATCACAGAAGCCTGGGGAGAGTAGAGGTCCATGTACACTGGCCAGTTGTCAGCACCATTCACCTGTTTTCGAGCAGCTGGAACAATAATTCCCAGTGTGAATGCAAAGAAAGAAAATGGTGCCATATTATATATACAGTATATATATATATATATATATATATATATATATATATATATATATATATATTATTTCTTATCATACCCTACATTTTTTCTATTGCCATGAAGCATGTAGAAGCATGTGTTACGTTCGTGTCTGAGTCCAGACCCAGATTCCGGATTGCAGGTTGCACCACTAAGGAAACAGGGGAGGGAGACTATCCCTGGCACTATGGTGGCTAGCTAGGCCCTGCCTACGGGTGGTGGTCAGCTGTCCCCAAGCTAGTCTTGGCCCCGACAACTCCTGGCTCTCTAACACGAAGACCTAGCAGACACATAGGGCAAGAGCTATAGGAGAGCTAGGGACTGGGGTTTCTAAATGCAGGTGCAGCTGCAGACAGACAAACGGGCTGGGAGGTGCTGGACAACGGACACGCAGCACAACACAAAACAAAACAAGAAAATGAGGAGAGGGACAGTGGAGAGGTGAGGAAAGGGTAAACACAGGACTGGGGAAAACACTGGAACCCAAAACCTCTCAAACCACAAGAAAGTGCCAGGCAAACAGAGCAGAAGGATAGGGTGTGAGGGAACAAACCAGATACAAACGACAGGCAACTCTCACACCACTTCCTAATCAGTTGGAACTTTCACCAAAACAATCCTCCTCCTAGAGCCAAGAATCCTAAGGTGTAAACCACGAAAACCGGCAACATGTGGGGCCAGCCCTCTTCCTTAACCGCTTCACGACGGCTGACTGTATATAAACGTCGGCGCGGCTTGGGCTCTGTGCCGCGCCGACGTTTATAAACTGACCCTTTTAAAATGGGGATCGGGTCTCCCCGAGGGTCCGGAGCTCCGTGGACCTAGCGCTAATAGCTGCTGGGGTCCACGGAGACATGATCAGGACCTAATAGATTCAGGTCCTGATCATGTAGCAGCCGTCAGGGAAAGTTTGTTGCAGTAACAAACTTTCCCTGACATGAGATGCCGCCCACAGGTAAATGGTCCTGCGGGCGGCATCGTGAGCAGGTGTTAGCTATATGTTATAGCTAACACTGTGCCCGATGTACTCCGATTGGAGCTGGTGTCCAATCGGAGTTTAACCCCTTCAGTTCCGTGATCAAATATGATCACGGCACTGAAGTGGTTCTGCGATGTTATCGGCACCCCCTGCGGGGAGATCGGGGGGTGCCGATATGTAAAACCTGCACCCTGGGGTCTAACCAGTGACCCCAGAGTGCATGAGCCCCTCGTTACCTGGTTGACCCTGCCAGGTACTAAGAAAGCCAAGCGATGCGTCTACATCGCTTGGCTTCCTGTTACAGACTGGAGACACGTGCAGCCTGTGTCTCCAGCCTGATTGATTCAGCAATGAATTCATTGCAGAATCAAGTGTCCTAAAAGAGACACATAAAAAAAAGTGAAAAATAAATAATAAAGTGTTTGAAAAAAATTAATAAAGTTATAAAGCCCCAAAAATTCATTTTTATTCAATAGAAAATGAATTATATAAAAAAACCTAAAAATTAATAAAAACAATGCATATCTGGTACCGCCGCGTCCGTAACAATCTGTACAATAAAACTGAAATAATATTTAATGTACATGGTGAACGTCGGGAAAAAAAAATGGAAAAAACCCGTCGGAAGTAGTGATTTTTCGCCATCTCACCTAAAAAAAAAATGCTATAAAAAGTGATCAAAAAGTCATAATCACCCCACAACAGTGCCAATAAAAAGCACAGGTTGTCCCGCAAAAACTAAGCCCTCAAACAACACTGTCAACCGAAAAATAAAAATGTTACGCCTCTCAGAAGATGGCGATGCAAAAATCACTGATTTTGTCCCCAAATGTGTTTTTGTTCTGCAGAATTAGTATCGCATAAAAAAATATAAATGAGGTATCGCCGTAACCGTACCAACCCGCAGAATAAAGGCTACATGTTACTTATACTGTACACTGCATGCTGTAACCGTACTGACCAGCAGAATAAAGGTCACATATTACTTATACTGTACGCTGCATGGCGAAAAATTAAAAAGGTAAAACGCAATGCCAGAATTGATTTTATTTTTTTTTAAATCCAGCAAAAAAAGAGTTAATAAAATGTATTCAATAAATTGTAGGCACCCAAAAATGGTGTAATTACAAAATGCATCTCATCCCACAAACAAGCCCTTATATGGCCGCGTCACCAGGAAAATATAGAAATTATAGCATCTAGTAATGTGAAGACAAAAAAAAACCAAATCACCAAATCATTAGAACACAACTGGCTGCGTCAGGAAGGGAATATATAAGCTGTGCGAGCGTAAATCAGGGGACACTCCAGATTTACAGCTTATGAGCGAAAAGACACCAGAGGTGACCCCCAAAGTGACCCGCAGAGTGACTCCCCCAATTATAGGTGCTCCTGGGACATAGTAGGGAATTTGGTGTCTGCAATGTTCTCCGCACAGCTTATATATTCCCTCTTCACCATCCGCTGTGCAGTCACGTCCGGGATACTAATACTCACTACACCCCCTGATAAATTCTTTGAGGGGTGCAGTTTTCAAAATGGGGTCACTCCTTTGGGGAATCCACTTTTCTGGTACCTTACAGGCTCTACAAACATGACATGACGTCCAGATACCAAACATCTGAATCTGTACTCCAAAAGCCGCATTGCGCTCCTTCCCTTCTGAGCCCTGCTGTGTGCCCAAACTGCAGTTTATGACACATGTATGACACTGGTGTACCCGGGATACCGTACGCAATGCCATATGTGGGTATAAACTGATATAGGGGCACAGCTGGACACAGAAGGGTTGTTTGGTTTTTGGAGCACGGGCGGTTTTGGATTCCACGACACTTTTGCAGAGCTGAAATGCCCGTAAAGTGGAATCCCCTGATATGAGACCTTATTTTGGAAACTACACCCCTGAAGGATTTATCCAGGGGTACAGAGAGCATTTTTAACCCCCAAGTGTTGCTATAACTTATTAGCCATAAATGAATACGAAGCTGATTGTGAAAGGTAAAAATAATTTTTTCCAGGAATCCGTCATTTCAGTGCCTAATATTTTGTGCCCGACTTGTATCAGAGATGAACGCTCTAAAAGCTGTTGTGCCCGGGATAAATCCCATCAGTGGGGTAGTGTCCAAAATGCGGTGACATGTCTGCGGATTCCACTTTATTGGCAATTCAGGGGCTTTGCAAAAGTCCTAAAACCAAACTGTGCTCCAAAAACCAAAATAGCGCTCCTTCCCTTCTGTGCCCGGCTGTGCCCAAACAGCCGATTCTACCCACATATGGCATTACGTACGTTATCCGGGGTACACCAGTGTCATACATGTGGGCATAAACCGCCATTTGGGTACACAGCAGGGCACAGATGTGAAGGAGCGATATGTACATTTGGAGTGCAGATTTAGATTGTTGGTGTTTGGACACCATATCATATTTGCAGAGACCCAAAAAATGCCCTTACAAAATGGGGTCACTTCTTGGGGAATTCCAGTTTACTGTTGCCTCCAGGGCTCTACAAAAACAACATGGCGCCCAGAGGGTTCCTCTAAATCTGCACCCCAAAAGCTAAAAAGCGCAGTGCTCCTTCCCTTCTGAGCCCTGCTCTGTGCCCAAGTAGCAGTTTACACCCACATATATAATTTTTTGCCCCTCAGGATGGCTCCTTAATAGTTTTAGGAGTGCAGGTCTCTGACAACACAAAGTGGGTGCAATGTATTGGGCGCCAAAATGGCTGATTTCTTTAAAAATTTCAATTTTCTTTTTGTACGTTAATTTTTGGGAAGAATTTTTAGGCTCAAAATGATAATACGCCTTGATACATTCTTTGATGGGTGTAGTTTTTAAAATGGGGTCACTTTTGAGGGGTTTCTATTGTATTGATACATTAGGGGCTCAACAAATGCGACATGGCACCTGAAAACTATTCCAGCAAACCCTGCTCTCCAAAACCCAAATAGCGCTCTTTCCATTCTGAGCCCCACCAAGTACCCATACTGCAGATTATGGCCACATATGGGGTATTGCCGTGTTCAGGAGAAATTGTGTAACAAACTGCGGGGGGCTTTTTCTCTTTTAACTCCTTGTGAAAATAAAAACTTTGGAGATAAAGGGACATTTTAGTAATTTTTAACCTACACATCCCAAGGTTAGTAAAATCTGTGAAACGGCTATAGGGTCAAAATGCTCATTGTACCCCTCAATGAATACCTTAAGGGGTCTACTTTATAAAATGGGGTCATTTATGGGGGTTTTCAATTGATTTGGTAACTCAAATCTTGTTTGAATGCGCAATGGGCCTGAAACATTTAGAAGCAAAAATTATGTCTTTGAAATCCAGTTGGTGCTCCCTTCTTTTTGGGCCCTAACGTGTGTCCGTACATAGGATTAAGGCCACAAAGTGTACATTTTTGAACACAGGAGAAATGGGGTAATCTATTTTGGGGTGTTTCTCTTCATTTTCATGCATTATGGGGAAAAAAACTGCCTTTAAAATGACACTTTTGTGTAAAAAATATGATTTTTTTTTGTTTGACGCAAATTTTTTCAAAACCTATGGAGTCAAAATATTCATTATACCCCTCAATGAATAACTCACGGGGTCTAGTTTCTAAAATGGGGTCACAATTTGGAGGTTTCTACTATTTGGGCACCTTGAGGGCACTGCAAATGGGACATGGTGCTTGATCATGATTCCAGCAAAATCTGGCCTCCAAAACCCAATTAGCGCTCTTTCCGTTCTGAGTGCTGCCATGTGTCCGTATATCAGTATACCAGAACATATGGGGTATTGTTGCATTCAGTACAAATTGTGTAGCAAAATGTGGGTTGCAATTTCTCCTTTACCCCCTTTTGAAGATGGAAAATTGGGGGCTAAAGTGACATTATATCAGAAAAAAAATAATTTTAAATTTTCATGTCTCAATGGTAAAAAAAAAATCTGTGAAACACCCGTAGGGTCAAAGTGCTCACTATACCCCTGGATACATTCCTTGAGGTGTCTAGTTTTCAAAATGGTGTCATTTTGGGGGGGTTTCCACTGTTCTGGCACTTCAGGGGCTCTGCAAATGCGACATGGTGCCTGAAACAGATTCCAGCAAAATCTGCTCTCCAAAATCCCAATAGCGCTCCTTCTGTTCTGGACCCTACAGTGTGCCCATACATCATTTAACTTTCTCACATGGGACGGTTTCATGCTTGGGGGAAATTGCTTAATAGAATTTAGAATGCGTTTTCTCCTTTAACACGTTGTGAATGTGTAAATTCAAGGGTTAAATGAATATATTAGTGAAAAAAAATTTAAATTGTAAATTTGACCTCTATTTTGTTTTAATTGCCGTGAAATGCTGAAAGGGTTAAGAAACTTCCTAAATGCAGTTATGAATTCTTCCAGGAGTGTAGTTTTTAGAATGGGGTGATTTATGGGGGTTTCTATTAGAGAGGCCTTTCAAGACCCCTTCAGAACTGAACTGGTCCCTTGAAAAATGTGTGTTGGAAAGATTCTTACAAATTTGGAAAATTACTGCTTGACTTTTAAGCCTTATAACATCTGAAAAAAATGAAAGGGCAATTAAATTTTGATGCCAATATAAAGCAGAGATATGGTAAATTAAATGTATGAAGTAGTTTGGGTAGTATGACATTCTACATGAAAGGCATGCAATTTCAAAGTTTGAAAACTGCATTTTTTTCAAAATTTTCACCAAATTTCCTATTTTTTCATAATAAAAGACAAAACATCTTGACCAAAATGTACCACTGACACGATGTACAATGTGTCACGAGAAAACAATCTCAGAATCACCATGATAAGTTAATGCATCTCAAAGTTATTACCACATAAAGTGACACGTCAGATTTGAAAAATGAGGCCTGGTCATTTAGGTACTTTTAGGCTCTGTCTTGAAGAGGTTAAAAAGGCCCCAGAATCCTGGGGCAATATAAAACACCTGAGGTTCGATTCCTGGAACCTCAAGTATGCTAATAGGACTGACCCCAATACCAAACCAGATGGTCCAGTGGCAAAGCAACCACCAGCAGAATATAGGAGCCTGGATCAAATCCCCAGCTGACACACACACCAACATATACAAACAACCAGGTCATGACAGCATGTAGAAGATACAGATAATATGTTAAGAATAAAGTTAGGATTAAAAATTTCTCACTTTAAAACACAGAGAAGGATAAAGACTAACTGATCATTTTTTTAACATTAAAATTTGCACTTTAAGAATATTTTAATACACTTTTCATCAATTAGAAGTAAAAATGTCCTAATTATTTTTTATTCACATAGAAACATTTTTGCATTTCCAAAAACACTTCACTAAATTTCATTTTGAGTCACTTTGTCTCCTTGACATATATATGATTTATCTGTAAGAATAGAAGATCTAAATTTAATGTTGTGTCAAAAATATAGAAAAGTCTCTACTCTGATGGTGGATATTCTCTTTGAATTCAGGGAATGGTGAAAAAATTCCCTGACACTGCTCTGTGGCACAGAGTATGAGAGGTCGTGTATGTCGTGCACCAGACTTCACTACCAGCTATTTGTAGATGTCCATTTCCAGGGCTTAACAACATTTATGTTATATTTTAGTGTCAGTACATGCACAAAGTCCATGAACGTGTCTGATCCTGAAATAAGAAGTCTACCATCATGCGCTAGAAAGAAAATAATTATGTGTTGGAGGGTTATAAAAGCTTGTCAATAGAACTACAAGACGACAAAATTACTGGTTTAAGGCAAAAAGGACCATTTTTATACCATAAAATTATCCACAAGAAAATATCTTTTTTTTGCTCCTTGACGCTCATTGTGGGAAATTTATCAAAACTTGTATGTCAGTTTTCTGGCATAGAAGGCATGAAATAGTTGCAAATTGTGATTTATTTATTTTTCTGTATTATGCCACATTCCTTAAGGAGGGTGTAGTGATAAAGTGAGGCATGAGCAGAGTCACTGGCCCAGTTAGGGTGCATTCACACTGAGTAAACGCTAGCTTATTTTGTAGAGTAAAATTACACTTGTAAATTTTGCTATCCCATTGACTTCAATGACATTTTACAGGCGTATTTTTACAGGCGTATTTTTTACAGGCGTATTTTTACACTTGTAAAAAAATATCATTGAAGTCAATGGGATAGCAAAATTTACAAGTGTAATTTTACTCTACAAAATAAGCTAGCGTTTACTCAGTGTGAATGCACCCTAAGTTATCATTTAGGCTAAATAGGCGGAAATGCAGCGCTAAAGCGTTGCGGGAAGAACCGCTGTGCGAACGCATTGCGGTTCTCCCAGCAGCGCTTTCAACAGAAAGTTCACAGAGTTTTCCTCCGCAGACTTTCTGTTACAATTATATCTATAGGAAAGCCGCCGGCGTTTCCGTAGATATAATTGAGATGCTGCAATTTTCAAAGTTGCGACGGTTTTGGAAATCGCAGCGTGTCCGTGCTGTGATTTTTTCCACAAAGTAGGCATGGGATTCACATGAGTCCCATTCACTTTGCAAGTACTGTAAAACGCCATGTCTTTTACTGCGGCCAATTCGTGGCATTTCCAGCCAGTAGGGCCCCAGACTTACACTACTTTTCTGGTGTAAATGATGTCTTCACCATATGCAGACATACAGCCACGCTGGAGGCTGCCCTTGATTTATGACAAGGCACCCCTCTATATGAGGTGCATCCTCCAGCAGTATCTGGATTATCTAGAATGGCGTTTAGTAAGGAACTTCCTGCTTTTGTAACATCCTTTACAAGCTATATACCCGAAAGCACTTTACATACAGTCCTATGAAAAAGTTTGGGCACCCCTATTAATCTTAATCATTTTTAGTTCTAAATATTTTGGTGTTTATAACAGCCATTTCAGTTTGATATATCTAATAACTGATGGACACAGTAATATTTCAGGATTGAAATGAGGTTTATTGTACTAACAGAAAATGTGCAATATGCATTAAACCAAAATTTGACCGGTGCAAAAGTATGGGCACCTCAACAGAAAAGTGACATTAATATTTAGTAGATCCTCCTTTTGCAAAGATAACAGCCTCTAGTCGCTTCCTGTAGCTTTTAATCAGTTCCTGGATCCTGGATAAAGGTATTTTGGACAAACAATTCAAGTTCAGTTAAGTTAGATGGTCGCCGAGCATGGACAGCCCGCTTCAAATCATCCCACAGATGTTCAATGATATTCAGGTCTGGGGACTGGGATGGCCATTCCAGAACATTGTAATTGTTCCTCTGCATGAATGCCTGAGGATTTGGATTGGTGTTTTGGATCATTGTCTTGCTGAAATATCCATCCCCGGCGTAACTTCAACTTCGTCACTGATTCTTGAACATTATTCTCAAGAATCTGCTGATACTGAGTGGAATCCATGCGACTCTCAACTTTAACAAGATTCCCGATGCCGGCATTGGCCACACAGCCCCAAAGCATGATGGAACCTCCACCAAATTTTACAGTGGGTAGCATGTGTTTTTCTTGGAATGCTGTTTCTTTTTGGACGCCATGCATAACGCCTTTTTTTATAACCAAACAACTCAATTTTTGTTTCCAAAATGAAGCTGCCTTGTCCAAATGTGCTTTTTCATACCTCAGGCAACTCTATTTGTGGCGTACGTGCAGAAACGGCTTCTTTCTCATCACTCTCCCATACAGCTTCTATTTGTGCAAAGTGCGCTGTATAGTTGACTGATGCACAGTGACACCATCTGCAGCAAGATGATGCTGCAGCTCTTTGGAGGTGGTCTGTGGATTGTCCTTGACTGTTCTCACCATTCTTCTTCTCTGCCTTTCTGATATTTTTCTTGGCCTGCCACTTCTGGGCTTAATAAGAACTGTCCCTGTGGTCTTCCATTTCCTTACTATGTTCCTCACAATGGAAACTGACAGGTTAAATCTCTGAGACAACTTTTTGTATCCTTCCCCTGAACAACTATGTTGAACAATCTTTGTTTTCAGATCATTTGAGAGTTGTTTTGAGTAGCCCATGATGCCACTCTTCAGAGGAGATTCAAATAGGAGATCAACTTGCAATTGGCCACCTTAAATACCTTTTCTTATGATTGGATACATCTGGCTATGAAGTTCAAAGCTCACTGAGGTTACAAAACCAATTTTGTGCTTCAGTAAGTCAGTAAAAAGTAGTTAGGGGAATTCAAATCAATAAAATGATAAAGGTGCCCATACTTTTGCACCGGTCAAATTTTGGTTTAATGCATATTGCACATTTTCTGTTAGTACAATAAACCTCATTTCAATCCTGAAATATTACTGTGTCCATCAGTTATTAGATATATCAAACTGAAATGGCTGTTGCAAACACCAAAATATTTAGAACAAAAAATGATTAAGATTAATAGGGGTGCCCAAACTTTTTCATAGGACTGTATATACTCGTACTTATAGAAAGCTACAGTACTAGCGAGCGCTTGACAAGTTGCATCCATGGGGATATGCCTCTCATTTCTATGTAGGAAGTAGGGCACCAATTATCTGCAGGAATGCATGCTCTTGACTTGTAATTATGATATATTCAATCTGATGTCCTGACCTGAAATGCACTGGAAACCGATGGCAACATATATTATTAAAAAAAGATGAGAAAGTTAAGGCTAATGAGGTAATTTCTGAAAATGGCTTAATTTACATTCATGAAAAGTGGTAATTTTTTAACTATTTTTTTAATACATAATGAAAATGACAGATAAAAAGGGTCTCTATTGGGCTTATTTGTTCATTAGGAATGTGGTGAATGTCTAGATGTAATTTTACTGAAACGCCAGGGAATTCTTAGACCAATCTCTTTTGCCTGGATATAGGTAAAGACACAGTTTTCGGAGGTTGAGTCCTTCTAGCTGGAGGTAACACTTGGGTTTGCTGCACAGCAACTAGCAAAGGTTTTGGAGATGCAAGAGAAATGCAATTCCTGTTTTACTGTATTTCAGTATTGTTCCTTGAACATGATGGTCTGTCTGTGCACAACAGTGCTTGATACTATCTGAAATAGAAGTCAATATGGATATAATGTTTGGGAATTAGATTTCATTAATATATTCTACTAATAAAATGTGTGTGCAACAGTACTCATAAGTCAGAAAACAGGAAAATCAAGGCTATGTAACAAGTGACTTACCAAGCATCTTGATCCAATGCTTGTAAAAGGATTTTCTAGAAGGGTCAAGGGCCTGTTATAACACAAACCTACTGGCGATTTGAGATCTTGGATGTGAGCTGCATGGACTTCATGTATGACAGTACACAGAGCCCAGCACAGGCCAAGACCACCCACACCAGGAGGCTAAGCACCATAGCACTACCTGCAGGGGATGTATAACACGTCAGTCCTGACCCTGCCACCTCCCAGGGTAAGGTTTAATGAAACTCATGGAGGACTGAAGACTGGAAGGGAAATATCAAACATTTTATGATCATTATTTTATTTGTGCTACAAAACATATTGACCAATATACAACGTATGTGCTATTAAAGATATGGGACTTTATTTTTTATTTATTTATTTTTTATACCTGTCACTTATTAAAAACTGTGATTCTAGCACTGCAAGAAAATACAAGTGCAGGCATGTCCATTAATAACATATGCAGCAGTGGGAAAAACTTCCTACACTCATTAAGGAAAAACATTAAAAAAAAAACAAAACTTGCCAATAATTAAAATGTTGTGTACTGTGTCGATATCACCACCCCAGGCTGATATTATACCCATGTATAGCGCCCACGATGTCAACAAGAAATATCATAGAATATGGACACAAAATAATTGCTAAACCAAAATTGTATTAAACACTATAAATACAGTAAAAGGGTTTATTTAAATCATTTTATCTGTAGACTACAAGGTAACAATGTTACAATAAAGTGCATTATCCATCCCAGCAAACACTGCTATAATATGTATACATCCATTACCAGCACAGCAGGGGGATTTTCTAAACTTATAAATAAAGAACTCATCCTACCAAGGGAATACATTCATCTGAAATTTTGGACAGTAAATGTTATTTAGATTCACATGAAAAATTGCCCAGTGTTTAATGTTTTCGGAAAGATTAAGAATCGATATTTGCTTCCTGATTCTTTAAATTAATCTAAAAAAACCTATAGCATATAGTATATAACTAAGGGAGCTTTTAAGATAATCTTTTACAGACACTTGGCCATTACATCGCATTGTCACTTTACTGAAAAGTAGAATTGACTACCCATTTTATTACAACCGTATGCAAAAAAATATGTATACTGTGTGGATGAGATTTGTTCTTTTTTCCATAAAAGTCATTGACCAAGGAATCCAGCTGTATAGGCATATGTCTGGGGTATACTGTTGGCAGCGCCATATATTGCTGGACTGCTGTGGCTTTACAGCATTGTTTAATAAAACTGGTCATAAACTCTTTTGTCATCTTCACATAAAGGTACCGCAAAACCATCAAAACAGAATCTGGGGCCTTGCAAGTCTACTATTTTATTTCATTTTGCAGCTTTTCATTGGGGTATTGGTGCTTACTGAATCACGTTTGGTTGTTTTCAGTGAAGTGCTTGTACTTTTATAGGTTCTTTACTATAAAAGTCATAATTCTCAAAATTTGCCAAGCTTTAGAGATGGAAAGGGCAAATATGAACCCAACTCAACCACATTACAGTGCTCGTGGGGGTTGTCAAACAGCTTTCCATTGGCTATGAATGACAATGTTAGGGAGCCTTTACACAGAGTTTACGCTCCGCTCATTCTGAACGTAAACTTGTTCAAAATGAGTGGCGTTAAAACAGATCCCATTGATTTCTATGGGTGCCAGCTTATGCGCGCTATCCACTGAAATCAATGGGAGGCTTTTTTTAGCTATTGCTTTCAATGTGATACACGCGTATGCCGGCCGCCATAGAAATCAATGGGATCTGTTTTAATGCCACTCATTCTTTACGTTCAGAATAAGTGGAGCGTAAACTCTGTGTGAAGGCTCCCTTATGCCATGGCTCTGCCTGTGTAATTACTTCTTTGTCTTTTCTCTAGTCTTGTATTATGTTCAAGAACTAGGACATATTAGAATAAGGAATATTTTACTTTTTGCATGATGCACAGACTTCAAGGAAGTTAAACATTATGATAAATAACCATATATAATAAAATGTTATCATATTTGTAATACAGGAGATCCCGAAACAAATGCACTTTTTTGTGTGTGTATTGAAATGCATGCAGTAACCACAAAACTTGTACATTGGCTTCTCAGAGTTATTAAATTAACTTTACTGTAATCCCACAAAATGCGCCATACAAATACATTATATAAATCTGAGCCTTTATATTCTGTTAACAAGTTACAAAATAATCACTTATATTTACTGTGTGTAATGTATAGCACAAGTGGAAGGGAATTATTTACATTTCTTTCATTGCATCTTTCAATACAATGTGATGAAATGCTATATTTGTATTTGCACATATGAAAACAAAAGATTACTAGTACAAGGTAATGCGACCATTTCTTATTCTAAGTTTCCCACTCTAAAAACTTTTTTCATTTTGGATCTTTTAAATGTGTAATTTTGTGTTTCTTACCTAAGATTAGATCTGGGCTGGGGTTCATTCTGTCCAAGCCTTAGAAGGATCTGGAGACACCACTTAATCTATCAGTATATACAAGCTATTGGCACCTCATACAGTGTACTTAGCCGTGTAAAACAAACCCTTGCAAGGAAGGAAATCTCTAAAGGCTTTCTGCCATGAACCGGTCAAGTGTCATTAAGATGCCTGGGTAAATCAGTGACATATTCGTGTGAACAAAGTCAGCTTTACTAGTCTATTAGAGAAAATGTACCTTGAAGGAATTACACAACAGAGTGTGACCAGTGTAAACCAGCAGCAAATTACCATTTAACATGTGTGTGTGGATGGTCACAACTAGAAGCCATGTTACTATTTAAACACAAGTAACTAATGAAGTAGCTGAGACATGGGCTGCGGGCCATAAAGGAGCGAGATTAGAAATCCAGACACATACCAGGAGATCTACTCAAACATAAATAATGGCTATTTACTTAAACTGCAGCCACCTCCGGCTATAATAAACATTATATAAAATAAAGCATCTTCTTCTGCTTGTAATGACCTGTAAGTAAATACTGCAAGTAAAGATTCTGTCATATATTAAACACAGGCAGAAAATATCTGCAAAGAAGCGAGCTTCAGGCAGATTCCACGGCTGATTCAGCCACAGCGTCCGCCTCGCGACAGCACCCTCCGGACTAGGCCCATTCATTTGGGCCTACTCTGGAGTGGGAAGCTGCGACTGTCGGAAGCCGCGGCAGGCGAATTTTGGTCCTATTCTAACGTGGCTTCCTGCGTCAAAATCAGGACCAAAATACGCTGATCACTATCCCGTGTGAACTAGCCCTTATAGTATCTTCCGACTCAGGCGGCTAGTCCTGGCCCTCAGCTCTGTAAAACAGCCAAGTGCCAGAAGTGCCTGTAGCAATACAGTGTTTTATTACTACGGTGCTGAATGTTAACTATACGCTCAGTCCAATGAAGGGGTTAAAAAAAAAAAACAATCTAATTGGTTGCTTATGGCTTCACCTTCACTTTTGCCTTGAATTACTTTTGATAAATGTCTGTCTCAAACAGAAAAATCTGTACACCAGCCTAAATTCATTCCCCCACTGGCACTAACTGTGCCAAATTATTAAGAGAGTCTGGCCCCCCAATAATTCAGGCCCACTCCCATGCACCAGAATTGAAAACTAAGCCATTCAGGAACTGACAGAGCTTTCGGGTATAGGGCTAGTTTTCTTGTGTGAGTTAGAGTAAATTTGTCAGGCCAAGGCATAGAAAGAGTGCAATGGTGAATTTGAATTTGGTGCAAAAAAGAGCAGTGCTCCAAAAAGGATGTACCATGAGGACTAGTGAATATTTGACATTTTTGGTCGGTGTATCATCTATTTTACAAAAAGCAGCATGCTCGAGGTATTGTGCTTTAAGGGATTTTTTGACCCTTAGATCTCTATTAAAATATTTATACAAATGGGTTTTCAGATAAGTATTTTGTTTAACAGAACAATAAAACCATATGTTAAGGCAGCTAACACTAAAGAAGATCAAAGACAGGGTCATGAGGATTTTTAAACATACCATATATACTCGAGTATAAGCTGAATTTTTCAGGACAGTTTTTGTGCTGAAAAAGCCCCCCTTGGCTTACACTCGAGTCAACAAAATTTTATTTTATTTTTTTTAAATGGGGAGGGGGGGTCTATGACCAGCCGCAATATCAATGTATAGAATTTCCCATAAAATAGTGGGAAGAAAAAAAAAAAGTTCTAAATCCCTCCTTTTCCTAGAATACATACAAAAGAAAATTACTGTGAAACACATACACATTAGATATCCCTGTGTCTGAAAGTGCCCGGTCTACTGAATATAGGGTATCTGTAGTGCTCCTGTTCTGTCAGGAAGGGGTTAATAGGAGCACTGCAGATAACCTATATTCAGCCAGACTGAATTGCAAGTGGGAGGGGGGGGGGGATCCCAGTCCTCAAGCTCAGGGAAGGGGCAGACAGACAACCAAAACACCCCCTCCCCTTTCCCAGCACCTACTGCACCCAAAAACTCCGACCATTTTAATTTTTGAAAATTTCCAGTAGCTGCTGCATTTTTCCCCTTAGGCTTATACTGGAGTCAATAAGTTTTCCCAGTTTTTTGTGATAAAATTAGGGTCCTCGGCTTATATTCGGGTCGGCTTATACTCGAGTATATACGGTACATTAAACATACACTTAGATTAACAAATGTATATATTTAGCTTGAATTCTGACAAACATGTTTTTTTTCTACATAGATAAAGGAGAATAGGTGTTATCTCCAGCATCAAGATGAAACAGACATGTTGAAATCAACAATGTATTCCCCTACTTTCTACCAAAAGTTGAAGTCATGAAACCTCATGGTCGGTCGTGTCTTCATCGTGGAGTTTGATCAATATTTATCCAATGTATATAGGCACCTTATCTCTTGCCTGGCCATATTGTGTTCACATCCTTTCAAAATAAAGTAAAAGGTGAATATTAAATCTCTAGGGTTGTTGTGTTGGATGATACATCAAATACATCAAACATGTGCAGCTACGCTATTCATTTCACATCATCTTGACATGAAAGGCAGAAGACAATAAGAAAAAATGGCCACAAATAGCAGGGACTTTGGTAACATTATGAACTAGCAAACGAGAAGCTCATTTAACTCAATAACAATAGATGGGGGCAGATTTATTAAAGGGATCCTATCATTACAATCCCTTTTTTTCTAACACGTAGTAATAGCCTTAAGAAAGGCTATACTTCTCCTACCCTTAGACGTTTTCTCCGTGCCGCCGTTCGGTAGATATTCCGTTTTCTGTCTTTATGCAAATTAGTTCTTTTGCAGCACTGGGGACGTCCCCAATGCTGTGAGAGAAGGCTCCAGCAATGCCTCTACGCGTCGTCTTCCAGCCAGGCTTTCGATCTTCTTTGCATGCGCAATAAGGCTCTGCCAGCGGGCCATTTTTTTGTGGCCACTTACTACAAGAGCTCGCGTAAGCAGCCACAAAAAAATGGCCGCGCGTAGGTGCAGTTGGCTATGCCCGCTGGCAGAGACAATTGCGCATGTATAAAGGATTGAAAGCCAGTCCGGAAATTGACGCGTAGAGGTCGGTTCCTGAAGAAGATGGAGGCGGCGCTGGAAAGTTCTCTCGTGACATGTTTGAGCGCTGGGGTCCGCCCCCAGTGCTGTGAAAGAACTCATTTGCATGAAGACTGAAAACATAAAGACTTAAAGCTATTCCTACGTGTTCATTAGAAAAAAATGAATTCTAAAGATAGAATCCCTTTAATACTGGCATTTTGTACACCAGTCTTAACAAAGGCCTGAGTGGCACAAAGCGAACCTGAATTATCAAGAGGCCAGAAAACGGACTTTGAAGTGTTAATAAATCTCCCCAATGTTTTTATTTGAGTTACAATTTACTCTCACAAAGTGATTTGACGGATTTACAAAATTATCAATCTGAACAACATCCTATGCCGGACTGTCACATGGTGTCTGCTGGGTGGCAGTATGCTGCATCCGCAACAAACTGTGTGCGGTTGTATTACACGATATACTGCTGGCCATTATGTCACAACCCAACCTTATTCGATAATGTTACCAAGTTGTGGGTGCTTACATCTAGTTTACATAAATGCATCAAACCTTTAGAGATCGCATGATCTTAAAACTTTATAGCATCTTACTCCTGGAAATATATGAAACAATGACCTACTTGGTATGACCAGTTTGGGGAAGAGGATTCCTCCACAGTCTGACGCTGTCCAATCAGTGCTATCAGTATCTAAATGTATGGGGGACCCAGATTGAAAAGAAGAATAGTGGGGCCAAATTGTCACTTTATTCAAAGATTTCCAGGACAAATAAGAGAGGAATGGGAAACTGTAATATTTCAGGAAACCTATAAGTCGTTTTTAAACCGCATATGTCAGGAGAAATGACAGACTTTCTTTAAGCCTATTTGTGATACCTTTCAGCACACCAATCTGTTCTATGCATTTACTGTATTGTGAATCTGAACAAAGGAGATGGCGATGTTAAAGCGTTTTCTGTATATCTCAGTAAAGGCACAATACAGTAGTGGATGCATCAATCGCTTGGCATTTCCCAGTCACCCTCTTGAGTCCTGGTTTCAGCTGCTACTGTCAATACATCAAACTGTTCCGACAAAACTTGTAGCTGTCTATGGAAGTACAACTTTCATGTAAGTCAGCAGTGGCCAGGTTTTGAAGCCAATGCCATATTGCAGGTCTGTTACAGTCTACAAAAAAGCTATTCATTTATGAGCGTGAAATGTAATTCTTTAGATACCTCTGTTTTGGCTTCTGTGCCAAGTGAGTGATGGTAGGTTGCCGGTTACAAAGAAACAAAGCAGAAGGGACATCACACTGTAAGCGATTGTATAGAACACAATGATGGAGGTCTCCTGCTAATTTGTACAACGTGGACAAGCTGATTTGAGGTTATCTGTGCAATGTAAAGGGTGAGTGTTTAAGGACATAACATCAGGCTAAATAAAGGCCCAGACAAAGAGCAGCGATAGGGAAACATGTCCAGGTAATTGAAAAGTGAGAGCAGTTAACTCCTTCTCTGCAAGACAAACCAGCCTCGCATATCTACGGAAAGAATACACTGGTGCTAGAGTTTAGATTAATCCCCCTGTCACACAGCGTGCATCTGTTATGGAAAGTAAAACAGGAAGGGATAATCATTTTAAGTCTTGTTGGCTAAACATATACATTGGGCCTGCTGCAGCCCATGCATTCCAATTTGTCACTTAATCAAGCAGAACTGTGTAAAGAATGCTTTTCCATTAAGGAAGAACAAACACTAGCTCCAAGGCTCTTCCATACTTTTATCTTCAATGTCTTGCTGTCCTTAAAAAAACCTTTCCGCACGCTTATAAAGTGCACAGGTTCACATGGATGGCCTTTGTAGAAGTAAGAACTTGGCTAGCCTATCACATTTAGACATTATTTAATGCTATTGTATTTAAATAGCTTCTTTCTATACCCAGGCCGAGATGGGAAATTACAACGTGACTGCTGCCAAGCTGTTTTTCCATTTCTCACCTGTCAGCAAAGTGCCAATCCAGTTTTGAGATGAACACCTAAGTTATTTGAGACAAATTGCCAGGGATGTATAGCTTAGGATACAGCTCCAGCATCATTCTGCAGGCATAATCCTTTTCATTTATTCTCTACTTCTTGCTAATATAGGAAAAAGCAATGATAGACAAAGAGTTTGGGTGCAGGATCAGGTTAAAGGGATTCTATCATTAGAATCCCTTCTTGAACTAAGACCATGTCAGAACAGCCTTAAAGGTGCTCTATCAGCAGATTTACGGGTTATGAGCTGAAGATATTCTGCTATTAGTGTGTCAAAAGACCCCCATGTTTTTTAATTATCTTTGTAATCGATATGTAAATTAGCTGGATCGTGTACGGTGGGCGTGTCGTGAACCCCTTAGCATCATAGCTTCTGCACGTCCATTGATGCCTCCAAGCACCCCTCCTCCTGCTTATTCACGTTGGTTTCTATTAAAAGCTATTGAAAGCACGCACGTGCGCAGTAGCGCTCCCTCTGGCGCGCTTCTGCGCACGCTCCAGTGCCATTTTCCCATAGAAACCATTGCAAGCTGGAGCATGTGCTTTTAATAGAAACCGACGTTAATAAGCAGGAGGAGGGGGGGCTTGGAGGCAGCGGTGGACGTGCAGAAGCTATGATGCTAAGGGGTGCACGACACGCCCACCGTGCACGATCCAGCTAATTTACATATCGATTACAAAATTAATTTAAAAAACGGGGGGGGGGGGCTTTTTACACACTAATAGCAGAACCTGAATAGCATTTTAAAGGCTATTCAGGAATATGTTTAGCTCATAACCCGTAAGTCTGCTGATAGAACACCTTTAAGAAAGGCTATTCTTTTCCTACCTTTATTATTCTGATCCAAGCTGACAATCCTGTGTCATTTCCTTTTTTTTCCCCATTTGCAAACGAGTCTTCAGAAAGCACAGGGGACGTGCTGTGCTGTCCAAAGACTCTTCGCTACGTCATCGGCTGCGTCTTCAGCTAAAAGAGCTGACTGCGCATTTCTATTCGGCCATTTTCCTGTGGCCTCTTACACGAGTGTCACTGGAAAATGGCCGAACTGACATGCGCATTTGGCATTGCTGGCTGAAAACGCGGGCGATGACGTGACGAAGAGGCGGTTGGCGGGAAGAAAATAGAGGCGTTGCCGGAGAGTCTTTGGAAAGCACAGGGGATGCCCTCCGTGCTTTTTGAGCAAAGGGGAATGCCCCCTCCGCTTTCTGAAGACTCATTTGCATACGGCAAAAAACCGAAACAACACAGGAACAGCGGCGCAGTTCAGAATAATAAAGTAGGAGAAGAATCCCTTTAAACAAGAGGGAGTATTTCTTAAGAACGGAGATAATGAAGCCAGTCTTGCCCAACAGACACAAGACGTTCCATTACCACTAAGGGGATCCAGCCTCATAGCAATTCTTGAACCTGTAGGTGCACCAGGCTTCATATCTACACCAGTCTGGAACTGACTTACATTTGGGATATAACTTGCACCAGTTTTCTGGTGTGAGTTATAATAAATTTGGCATACCGGGGTTTCTGTGCCCTGGTCAGCCTAGATTCCCAACCCACTCCATGCAATGTCTAAAACAAAAGTCAGCGGAGAAAGGGTGCAGAGATGAGCAATTGTGCACCAAAAAATTCACAAACTTGATGTAAATTCTTGGCTAGTTTCTAGGAGCATTAGCCTTAGTCAATGTGGGCTAAGGTTTATCTGTTGCCTGTTACAGTGGGTGAGAGTAAATATGAATAGGAACTACACATAAAAAAATAAACACTATTTAGAAAGAGCCTACGTTTTAATTATGAAACATAGTAAGAGATATTATTAAAAAACTGGTTGTAGAAGCGTACATACTGGTCCAATAAGCAAGCAATGTCTTATACATGTGAGAGAAAATCCAGATAAACATAAAGAGCACACAAACTGTATAAGAAAGGGTCTGTTTGTTATAATGTCCTGAGTGGAACATCAAGCACAGAATAATAAACATTTGTGTGAAATGTTCAGATAACTTTTACAATAAACCACAAGTGTGTTTTACATATTTTAATTTCTATGCTGCAATGATTCCTATTAAATGTTTACCATTAGAAATTGTCCACAATGCTTGTTACAAAGCCGTATAATCTGCAGGGTCAGAGAGAGAAGGTTTCCTAGGCGGGGCAGACACGTACAGTAAGTGCAGCCAGTGTGCGCATATTTTACCCTATCCAGACAATGATGTCACCATCAACAGCTACCAAGAACTAGACACTGACTTTCATTATTTATCTTCATTTGCTGCCAGGTTTTTGATATCCAGAGAGAGAAAAAAAACAAAACACCCAGTACATAAACTGCCAATAATCCTGTATATCAGTGAAATTGCACCTTCCTGTCACTTCAATCTGAACCTATACCAGAGATCCTTCCCATCTCCAATTGAAGATATGGAATGGAATATAAATTTGAAAGGTGTCATTTTCAGGTCCATATATCACCCATCATTTTCTGTCTACAGGTCCTATGTAGAAAACAGGAGAAATTTATCATTGGGGGAATTTGTAAAGTCAATTTTGCTGGAGTCGGTGTTGACATAAATTGCACCAAATGTCGCTCGATGTATAACTTCAATGCATCTCACATGTGTGTCCTGAAATGTTACTTCATTTTTAATGCCATCAAAATGACTTAAGTGATATTGCGATAATTTTTATAATTTTTTTTTTTTAAAGAAACCACAGTTGATAAATCTGGGGTACAGAGAGCTAGACAGGCTAACCATGTTCACTTTCCAGCCAATTTTTGAAAAGAGGAATGAGTGGTGAAGAAAACAAAAAGTGGCTTTTAACCCCGCCACCCCCCCCCCCCCCAAAAAAAAAAAAAAAAAGCTAAAGTTGATTTTTTATTATTTTTTTTTACATCAGAATTCTGCAAATTCTGCTTTGTTTTTATTTCATTACTGTGTCTCTCTAAGGGTATGGCGGAATTTGCAGTGGATTTAGAGGCGGAATTGGAGGACAAATCTGGGGCAGATTCTGCCTTGAATTTGCCTCCTATTGTTTTGAATGGGAGGCAGAGGGACGTGGGAAAAAGAAGCCTCCTGCTCGATCTTGCTGCAGATTCCATGTCTCAAGACTCCCTGCTGATCAGGCTCAATCAGCTGCAGGAAGCCATAACAGAGTGCAGGGCAACATCAGCATCCCGTTGCGACTAGACCACGGGCAAAAAGGCCAGCGGTGGAAAATAAAGAGGAATTAAACATAGCCTAATAGGTAGTGGGAAAAAAAAGTAAGGCCACTCTTATGTCGTCCATGAGGCCTTTAGTTAGCTACATTTAGAGGTATACATTAGGAAAAACTCCTGACATATACAGAATGCCAAGAGTGTGCAAAGCAGTAATCAAAGCAAAAGGTGGCTACTTTGAAGAACCGAGAATATAAGATATATTTTCAATTATTTCACACTTTTTAATAATAATACATTTTATTTATATAGCGCCAACATATTCCGCAGCGCTGTACAATTTGTAGGGTTCAAATACAAACAGAAAGATACATTACAAAGAAAGTCATTTCACACACTGGGACTGAGGGCCCTGCTCGCAAGAGCTTACAATCTATGAGGTAGAGGGGGTGACACAAGAGGTAGCAGGGGTAGCATTGCTTATGCAGAGGTCAGACACTTTTGTAATAGAAGTAACTGTCATTACACAAACATAAAACTTTATGAGCTGTCAACAGTCGTGTCCTTGAACATGTGGATGGAGCTTGGACCTATAAAGTTAGCCTGAAATGGAATCATATCATGTGGGGAAATGTGGGAGCGGGGACAGAGGAGGGTTAAGGGTTTACGTTAGAAATTGTGATAGGCCTGTCTGAAAAGATGTGTCTTTAGTTTGCGTTTGAAACTGTAGAAATTGGGAGTTAATCTGATTGTCCGGGGTAGAGCATTCCAGAGAAGTGGTGCAGCTCTGGAGAAGTCTTGTATACAAGCGTGGGAGGTTCTGATAATAGAGGATGTAAGTGTTAGGTCATTGAGTGAACGGAGAACACGGGTTGGGCGGTAGACGGAGATGAGGGAAGGAAATGTATGGAGGTGCGGCATTATGGAGAGCCTTGTGGATGAGAGTGATAACTTTATATTTTATTCTATAATGAATAGGCAGCCAATGTAACGACTGGCACAGACCAGAGGCATCACTGTAGCGTCTAGCCTGGTAGATGAGCCTGGCCGCTGCATTCAGAATAGATTGTAGAGGGGAGAGTTTAGTGAGGGGAAGACCGATTAGTAAGGAGTTACAGTAGTCAAGGCGAGAATGAATCAGAGAGACAATAAGTGTCTTTAGTGTATCTCTGATAAGGAAAGGGCGTATTCTGGAGATGTTTTTGAGGTGGAGGTGACATAAACGTGCAAGTGATTCAACATGAGGGGTAAAGGAAAGGTCTGCGTCAAACATGACCCTGAGGCAGCGGGCCTGCTGCCTAGGAGTTATAGTAAGGCGTGAGACTACAATGGATATATCAGGGACAGATTTGTTAGATGGTGGAAACAGTAGTAGTTCAGTCTTGGAGAGATTTAGTTTCAGATAGAGTGAGGACATGATTTTTGAGACAGCACAATACAGGGGTGATGTCACGGGAAGATGTGTATAATTGGGTGTCAACAGCATAAAGATGGTACCTGAAGCCAAATCTGGCGATGGTTTGTCCAATGGGGGCTGTGTAGAAAGAAAAGAGCAGGGGGCCTAGGACCAAGCCCTGAGGAACCCCAACAGTAAGGGAAAGAGGGGAGGAAACAGAGCCCGCAAATGATACACTGAAAGTGCGGTCTGAAAGATAAAAGGAGAACCAGGAGAGCGCAGTGTCGTTGAGTCCAACTGAGCGGAACATAATTACGATGGTCAACAGTGGATTTAGCCATTAGGAGATCATTGGAGACTTTTGTGAGAGCCATTTCAGTAGAGTGCAGAGTGCGGAAACCAGATTGTAAGGGGTCAAGCAGAGAGTTAGCAGAGAGATGGTGGATTAAACGAGAATAGACCAGGCGTTCCAGGAGTTTAGAGATGAAGGGGAGGTTAGAGACGGGTCGATAGTTAGCAGAACAGGATGGGTCCAGGGAGGGTTTTTTCAATAGCGGGGTTATAACAGCATGCTTGAAGGAGGATGGGAAGATTCCAGAAGAGAGAGAGAGGTTAAATATTTTAGTAAGGTAAGTCGTGACAGCAGACGACAGAGATTGGAGAAGGTGTGTGGGCGGAAGGAGTCACTACTGCAGGTTGTAGGGCGAGATGAAGAAAGTAGTTGGGAGACTTCCTCTTCTGTAACAGGTTCAAAAGATGAGAATGGACAGTCTGAAGTGTGGTTGGTGAGGGGATCATTACTATGGTAGGTGATGGGATCAATGCCACCTGGGGCTTGGGCAGTAATTTCCTGACGGATCTTATCAATTTTATCATGGAAATAAGTGGCCAGGTCATTGGCACTAAGGTCTGTGAATGGCGTCTGCACCTTGGGTGTGAGTAAGGAGTGAAAAGTTTCAAAAAGCCTTTTAGGGTTGCTGGAGAGAGAAGAGATAAGGGCGGTGAAATAGTCTTGTTTGGCGTGGTAAAGGGCAGAACTATATGTTTTAAGCATAAATTTGAAGTGGAGGAAATTGCAGGTGAATGTGATTTTCTCCAGAGACGTTCGGCACACTTAATTCATAGTTTTGATACCTTCAGTGTGAATCTACAATTTTCATAGTCATGAAAATACAGAAAACTCATTGAATGAGAAGGTGTGTCCAAACTTTTGGACTGTACTGTACTGTACCTGTGACATACAGAAAAGTGATCTATGTATACTGCCCAGATCTGTTACAACCATCACAAAGTCCTCTGGCAGAATACCCAGTTATCTGATTGAAATCTTGCTATATCCAGTATAATAGCAAAACTGAATGCTACATTTTTGCTAAAAAAAAAAAAAAACCCCTAAAAACTAAAAAACAAAAAAAAATCTCAAACAATATAATCTAGGCAATGCATTATTATAGTGTCAACAGGTCACAGCACGCAAGCATAAAAAGGAGCAATAAAGATGCTAATAATAACAACATATCTCTGAGGTCAGCATATATTTGGAGTTGCGCCCCTACATGTCTATAAAGTAGAGTTTATCCCCACTGACTGGAGGCAGGCGTTATCACTTTAACTAGCGAAGATCATTTCTGTTTTAATACATGCAATAATTACCCTTAACTATCCAATAAACATTATGGCCGGCTTAAGATACATGTAGATCGAATTGTGAGATACTGTTAAATAATCCCTAAAGGACCATCCTTCTAAACAGGGTATTCTAGAAACAGTAACGTACCTCCAGCAGCTTTCTTAGCTTCATGATCAGGGGGGCTAAACCGAGATACCCGTACCATTGTAAAGATGAACAATGAGGTGATGGTCTCTTAAATCAGACTACAATGTAGAGCTCTTTCTTTGTTAGCAGCCTTATATACTGTATTAACTAGCTTTAAGGGTTAAATCTGGTTGCTTGTGCCTGTCAGATCTGGATAATTCACCTACTTTCTTGTATGATTCTTGTGACTTGAAATGTCCCTACACACAGTGCTCCTTGAACTGAGGGTAACTGCAGCACCTCCTCCGTGAGACCTCCCTCAGGCGATGAGTGGAGGAAAACATTACAAGGTTAAGGACAGCAGAGGTCTCCATGTTTATATAGAGGAAATGTCATCCTGTAGCCATGAGGCCTGCAAGATGTACAAGCAGCTTATACGTACTTGAATTCTTTGGCTCTGAGGGTCATTTAAAGATTACTCTGCGGTCCCAATGCTCAACACTTCCCCAACTGCAAAATTCAGCATTTTTATCTATTTTACAGCAATCTGTTTATGCAGAGGACAGTGTGCTAATCAGGGATCTCAGGATTACTAGAGACCTACATGTATATGTAAAAAAAAAAATACATATTATCCTCAATTGTAAAAATATTTCTGCCTATATAAAATCTGCATTTTATTTAATGAACCTCTTATGTCAGAAGGTTCATGGAAACTGTGCTGAGATTGAAGATTTTAAGGGGGCATCCTCCTACCATTATATGCATTAAAGAATCACAGTGATAAATAGGCAATAGATTTTGGATTGAATAGATTTCACCTCTTGGGGTACATGCGGTGTAATACACTGCTAGAAAGCAGACAGTGCGCTGAATTCAGTGCACTATCGGCTTTCTCGTTCTATGCCCCCAGCGAAGAGCTATCGGTGCCATTACAGTAGCTCTTCACTGTCATAAGGTTGTTTCCAACAGTCTGTGAGGAACGCCCCTCCTGACAGAAGCGTCTATTGTGTTGTACTGTGAGAGGGGGAGCGTTCCTTACTGCCCAGCCATGACGCTGAGCGGTGAGGAACACCTCCCCCCCTAGTACTAGTCTATGAATAAGTACTGTCAAGAGAGGGAGGGGACATTCCTTATTGCTCAACGTCATCACTGGGTGGTAAGTAACGCTCCCCTTCTCACAGTACAGCGCAATAGATGCTACTGCAGGAGGTACATTCCTCTCAGACAGTCAGAAACGCCCTTCTGACACTGAAGAGCTACGGTAATGGCACCGATAGCTCTTCACAGGGGACACAGAACGGGAAAGCCGATAGTGCGCTGTACGACCACAGGGTCCTTGGAAAGGTAAAACAATGTCAGAACGGACCGAAGAACATAAAAGTGATGCTGAATCCTACTGATATTATAAATGTGAAAGTTTGTGTGATTGGATGTTTGTTCCACTATCACAGCCAAACGCCTGAACGGATTTGGCTCAGATTTGGCACATATCTAGATATTTATCTGGAAGGAAACATAGGCCACTTCATGAGACGCACACTCCCCCGACATCCCGTCCGCAACCGGCGAAACGATACTCCAGCTCCGCTGCAGGACCTGACATGACGTCATCTCAGCTCTTTCACTGCCGCTCCCATTGGTGCGCAGCAGGCTCTAGGCGGGCCGGTGGAGAGGTGGTGCGACCCGATACCTCCTAGCCAGTCTGTGGGCAGGCCGGTCTCCGCTGGCCGACCCGCCCATCATGGCGGCTACTCACGGCTCTGGAGCGTCGCAGCCAGGCCGCCTGATCTGCAGGGCCCGATGACTCTATCCACGGCGACGGAGAGGGGGCCCCCAGAAGGGTTAAAGGGGCGCAGTAAGAAGGGGGAACTGCGGGAGGTGAGAGGACAGAGGGCCACGGGAGGTGCAGCAGGAGAGATAGAACACCACCCCACAGGCAAAAGGGGTCCGCCTCGGCGCCCACCACCAATACACCGACTCTACGCGGCTCAGTGCCGCCGCCAACCCGCAGATGAAGTCGCCAGCAGATGCTAGTAAATCAATGTTACCTGCAATTTTACCACTTATCGGTACATCTTATTCCTTATGGTAAACTAGAACACTGCAGATATTGACAAAAATGCTTCACTTTTGATTGTCTAAAAATGTAAATCTGGATATATTCAAGGAAAATCCTTTTGTTTTGGGTTAAAACCCTTTAATTCTCCAATTTCCGTAACAGTATCTCTCTCCATTTAGGTTCCTTATTGTCATACTTTGAAAACCATTAAAACTTTTAAGTAAAAAATATTCTTCATTGCTCCTAGTACTCACTATGGACTTCATATTATAAAACAACCCTGCATAATGGACTATTCTGTCCTGAAGCTTCCTTTAATAAATTCATGAAGCATAGAGATAATGATAAATCAACTTATATAATATTAAAGATGCCCTAAAAAACCCAACATAATTTAGTCACAAGCTAAAACAGAAAATAATTGTCTCTAGTGTGCGATATGTTGCCAGCAGTTGTTGCAGAACTTTCTCTTTTTTCTTTCCAGCTCAAACCACAATAGCTCTATGGTCTGACGTCTAAAGATTGTGAGAATTGATTTTGTGTCACCCATGTCTGTGGATCTGACAGCTTTCTCCTAGTCATTACATCTTTGGAATACCCATTCTGACCAAAAGTGAGACTGTAGCCAGCATCCTATAGGCTTGAAATACTTCTCTTATGTGCCATTATAAGATCTCCAGATTTAACATCATGACAACCTTAGGTGAAGGAGGGGGTTGCACAAAGTTTACTGATTGTGAACAGAATTCTCAGAACAAACTCCAAGTCTTGGGTCTAGTCACTGCTATAGATCTAATGCCACTGGAAATATTACGAATATTAGTCAAAACAGCCAAACATTATTTTGTAGATCCACTTTCTTCTCTAAAACAGACCCCAGTGACTGAAACCAGGGGAGGGAAAAGTCCTGTCTGGCTGTTGGACTCTGCAATAGAGTGTCCATTGGAAACTTCAGCAGAGATGTGAATGTAGCCGTACCTTACATTTTTACGATTTGTTTTGGTATGCAACTGGATACCACTTGTAATGTTTAAAGAAAAAAAAATTCATATCCTGTCAGTTTTTTGCATCACATATCAGAATTATGTCCTCTGACAATAATGCTTACACATACTGACCTCTCTCCTCTATATCTTATTAACTTGTATTGTAGTGTCATTATAGTGGCCACAATACTACCATCGCTGCTTAGTGCACATTCATTCATGTACTTCCATTTTGGAAGCATACCGTATGAAGCTTTAGTACTTACACGATGGTAACAGTGTAGTATCGCTGTCACTCTCTCGCATTAGTCAAATCTACTGAAATAGCTATTATATTCTCACAATGGCAAGACTATTTATTATTTGACACTGCATAAAACAGCATTTATTTGTTATTCAGTGTCAGGATGACAACCCCTATGAGTGCCGTAACATCGGCTATTAGTAGCTCTCATACATCTGTTACCTACATAGAGACACAAATAAGTAAAAAAAAAAAAACATAATATTAAGTCTTGACACAAGAGTAGAATACAGGGACTGATATTTCCAGGCAGTTGAATTGAAAGGAACAGGATTTATGGCTCCAACAAATTTATTGTAAACGCATTGTACCTTATGTTAATGAGCTAAGAATAAAGGGTTAATCTAAAAGATAAAGTTATACAATGGGAAGCGGTTACAGATTTATGGAACCCTCACGGACATTTTAAAGTGGATGGGACCCTAGCAAATCCCATCTACCCACTGCAGAAAAATACCTGCAGCAGAAATGCTGCAATTTCCAAAACCATAGAGGCAACATGGCGGCTCAGTGGTTAGCACTGCAGTCTTGCAGCGCTGGAGTCCTGGGTTTGAAACCTGCCAAAGACAAAACATCTGCAAGGAGTTTATGTTCTCCCCGTGTTTGCATGGATTTTCTCCCATACTCCAAAGACATACTTATAGGGGAAAATGTAGATTGTGAGCCCTATATGGAGCTCACAATCTACATAAAAAAAAAAAATAAAAAAAAAGAAAAAAAACTTTCCAAAACCGTTGCTTTTATGGAAAATTGCAGCATGTCAATTATACCTACAGAAATGTTGACGATTTGTATATAGGTATAATTGAAGCAGAAAGTCCGCAGAGGAGAAAACTGTGAAAAGTGCAGCAGGAAAAAACCCCAAAAAATGATGCATTTCTACCACGTTTTTTCCTGCAGCGTTTTTTTTCGCTGCGGCCTGCTACGAGGGGCCTTAGCCTTAAAAGAAGTTTTCCAGGACTATAATACTTTAATTAGGTCATCAATATTAGATCAATAAGAGTCTGTCACTCAACAGTTCTCAAATTCTATACATATATTTACAATATCTATCAATTAAGATACTTCTCCACTAAAATGAGAAAAAAATGAAATGTGATATTGGTGGCATAAATTCCAGTACTATAAAAAGTTTTCCACATTTATTTGTTATATTTTTAGCATACACTAGCTGCCTTGTGTGATGCCAAACCATGATTACATTTTATGGCGTTCTCCGAAAACACGACATGCAGTTGATCTAAATGTCACATAAACTTGCTTTCCAAAGTCATGTCTTCATAAAACTTTCCAGTCATAGGAGACAAGCTGAAGTGAAAAGGACAATCAGTAAGTGACACTGTAACAAACATATATCATCTGTTGTCAGGTTCTGGAACGCTTCAACCTTCTTTGATCTCTTACCGTGCAGAGCTCGCCAGCTACACAAATATCATAAGAAGTTATATATTTCTCTTACATTATGATTACTAGGCCCTCGCAGCGGCCGTTCACAGGTGACACTTTGCTTTAGCTGAGAATCGGGTTAAATGACTGACAGAGCAATGACTGCAGGTATGGTTTAGTCCCTCACATGACAGTGGTTATCAAAAGCCCAAAGACACCGAAATGTTATCTTCACTTAAAAACTAAAATGTCCAGCCAGTGTGTAAGGATATGGGGCGCTCACAAGCTGAATGGCTGGAGAGCTTGTGTCTATACACGACAGCTAAGACAAGCAAAGAGTAACAACCTCAACCTAATACATTAAAGGAAATATCACCAGAATATTGGGCTGGGCGATTATGACCTAAAACAAAATCGCCAACTAATCGGGCATTTTCCCTCAATTACGATTAATGTTAATTATTTAGGTCATGCCCCCTTTCACAGTATGACCACATGTTGGGCAATCCTCAGGAGATTCTTCTCACAAGGTTGGCCTAGTGGTTTCATTCAGACCAAACTCAGCTGAATCAAAAGAGCTATTATAATGATATGATGATGACTATGATATACTGAGGCCCCGGGGAGGTGATTAAAATTAAAAAAAAAAAGTGTTAGGCACCATTCCCACGGAGTAACGTACTACTCATTCTGACATGTAAACACGTCAATGAATAGCGCGTTACTCCATGGGAACAGATCCTTACTCAGCCCTTCTAGTCTCCAGCACAATCCCTGCTGTCTTCAGCGCTTTTTACTGATGTCAGGGACCAGCAAAGCCTGTGATTGGGTCTCAGTATCACAGCGCGATGCGGATAATGTTTGGATTCGGTGATAGTTTTGGGATAATCACCCTGCCCCATCAGAAAATAATTTTTTTTAAATGTAATTTGTGCCAAATGTCTCAACAGGCCTAGTGACCACGTATTTTGGTCCTGATTTCGACGCGGGAAGCACGTCAGAATCAGGACAAAAATGCACCTGCCGCGGCTAGCCACGACTTCCTGCTCCAGAGTAGGCCCAAATAAGTGGGCCTAGTCCGGAGGGATTGTCTTGACGCGGATGCGCTGCAGTGATTTCTGCCGCGATGTCCGCCTCAAGAAAGGGCAGCTCGCTTCTTTTTTCCGTGAGTGGGAACAAACCGCTCGCGGAAAAAAGATTACTAGCGGTCTACATAGACCTCTATTGTGAGGGGCCAGGTGGATTCTGCAGCAAAATCCGCCCCCTCTTGCCCCGTGTGAACTAGCCCTTAGTCTAAGGGTATGTTCTCAAATAATTTTTTGTCAAGCATTATAAAAAAAAAAAAAAAAAACTGCTTCAAATACCTCTCCTCTACTGACTGAACGTATGTAATAAAACTAACATTAAATAGAATAGACAGGAAGTAGATTTCTGACCACCATATAAACTGTCATAGACCCTATAAATAATCTGGGCTCATGAACTACACCTCATCTATAAGGCTAGAGCTAAAAAGCAACCAACATATAAAAAAAAAAAAACATATCATACTATAGAAGAGCAACAGTATGAAGAGACATAATGATGAGCCTGTCAAAGTTTATTTCATAATTGTGCACCAGACTGGAGCTCGACACCAGTTAAGAACTGACAAATGTCCATTATAACTTTATGGCATGAATTATAATGAATATTTTGGAAAGAAACATCCTTGATCTGGTACAATGGTCTTGCACCAAATGTGAGCCACATTATTAACCCTCTGTGTGAGAAGACTGGCATAGAGGGATTAATAAATTGCTCCCAGAATTTGCATGAAGGAGTGTGAGCTGCATCCCCTGACCTAAATGTAACAGAAATAGTGTGGGATGGGTAGGACCTAAAGACTGAACCAACAAATACTTCACTAGTTAATGTGGAAAGTAGTAAATTTACAAGAAAATGTTTCCTATACGGACTGTGTCCAATTACTTCATTGGTACTATATAACCCGCACACAAAAATAATTGGGAACATCTTAAGCTGTCGAGTGAACAGATATATGTAAAAAGTAACTAGTAATTTCAGCAAAGCTAATGAATGTTTTACATATCTTGGGAAGGAAATTCCTAAAGGTCTCTCAAAAATCTATAAACTTAATTATTTGCTTTTCTTGGCCAGGGCACAACGTGAACTCTCCAAATGAAGGGAATAGGTTGTTTTTTCATCTGAGAAAAAGGAGATCTCTTAAGAGGAGAGCGGTACCGAGTGGATTATTCCCTCGGCTGCTTATGTATAAAACAGTTTCCAATGAAAAGATTGTAGTAATAATTTTTTTTTTTTTTTATATAAAATGTAATACAATACCTCTAGAATAATGTCATTCAGCATAATATAGACATTCTATTAGAAAATGTTGATGGCACTTTGAGGTATCCATTATTATTGTTTTTAGCAAAATCTGGAGGTATACCCAAAGTCAAGGTTTATATGCATAAGAAAATTTTGCCAAATGTCCCAGTCAAGTGGTTAAAGAGGACCTTTCATGGTTTGGGGCACAGGCAGTTCTATATACTGCTGGAAAGCCGAAAGTGTGCTGAATTCGGCTTTCCCGATCTGTGCCCTAGGTAAAGAGCTCGGTCCAGGTACCGTAGCTCTTTACAGTCAGAAGGGCGTTACTGACAGTCTGTCAGGTACTTCCTTCTCCACAGCAGCGTCTATTGCGCTGTACTGTGTGAGCGGGGAGGAACGCCCCTCCCCTCCTAATAATACTTGTCTATGGACAAGCACTGTGAGCAGAGGGAGTGGGCATTCCTCCCCACTCACACAGTACAGCACTATAGGTGCTTCTGTGGAGAAGGACGTTCCTGACAGAATGTCAGAAACGCCCTTCTGACTGTAAAGAGCTATGGTACCGGGACCGATAGCACTTTACCCAGGGCACAGATCGGGAAAGCCGATAGTATATAGTATATAGAACTGCCTGGGCCCAAATCGGTGAAAGGTCCTCTTTAAAAGAAAATATGACACTATTATGCCATACCAGAAAGCTACATACAGAGATAAAAGATATACAGATATTCATTTTTTTTCTATTTCTTTAAATGCTGATCTACAATTACTGGTTCCCAAAGAAGAAAGCTTAAGACTGAGAACATAATAAGCATGGTAGCATTTTTATTTTAGCTAAACCAGTAGTGCAGCCAAATCCTCACTGCATGTGCAACATTTCACATTTGGAATGAAACACAATGGATGCCGCAATCTCATAACAATGCTAAAGACTTTAGCGACCTCAATTGGAGATACAGGATCGGCAAGTGGCCATTATACAGAGCACGGATATAACTGCTTTTAGCCCTCTGTTGTGTATGGTATTGGTGATGGAGGAGACCTAATACAGCTGATCAGTGCAGGGGCCGCTTCAGATACTTATAGCCTAACCTAAGAATAGACCATAATTTCCACTATCTTGGACAACCTTTTTAAATGTGGATTCAGGAAATATGGACAATATTTATATTGGGTAGAGTTCTATGCCACAATCACAACAACATAGTAACGTGAACCTGTTGTCTCTCTAAGGGTGGATTCACCCTACTGTTATTTAATGTCTCTCATCCGTCACAGGATGAGAGCAACGGTCATTAAACACAAGATGCAGAGAGAGCCCCATCTGCCTGGTGTCCATCTTCCTTCACCCCTATGTAAAAAAAACATTACAGAAGAAAATGTCCAGCATGCAAGTAAACAAACATGATGGAATAAAGCGCCTATCGTGTTTTTTACATTATACATAATGGGAAAGAACAGCCGGAGGGGGCTCCATTGACTGCAATAGATCCCACTGACGAGAACATAGTGTGAACATACTCTAAATTAGTCTTTGTTGCCTCAATCCTTTTAGCATCTGACGTATCTAAGAATTTTTTTTTTGTTAAAGGAAAAAAAATAAGTAGAAAACAATGCAATGAGGGCTATTTCCTATGTGAGTTGGACCTAAACATAGCTGTGAGCAAAGGCAAATAAATGCAAAAAATACATGGTAAGATGTAGGATGTTTAACAACTAAATGTAACTGTTTTATTGTTCACCCCGAGACACAACATCCTGAAGAGGTTTAGTTCAACTCTCTGAAAATGCTCTTCAAATGTGAACTTTCCCTTAACTGAATAATTAGTGCGGAACTGTAAAGATATTCTAATTAGTTGACAGAGGTCATAAGGCTAAAAAACGAAAACCAGTTTGCAAGTCAGAAATGCAACGTCAGTGAAAACTGGTAATTGTAGTACACGGCTCCAGATATTATGTCTACAGGGGCCTTCCAAGTGTCCTCCAACAACAGATCCTCAAGGAAAAAAGAATTGGTTAAGCTTGTGAATGCTCTTTTTTTACCATTAGGCCCCTTTTATTTCTCTTGCATACAGTCATAAAAAAAAATATTGTATATACTCGAGTATAAGCCGACTTTTTCAGCACATTTTTCATGCTGAAAAAGCTCTCCTTGGCTTATACAGAAAACTGGAAGGACCTGGAAGGGGGATGTCCTTTAGTGCTACTGCTCTGTGATTGGCTTGTCATGCGGTCACATGACTGTGAGGTCATCAAAGGTCCTGTAGCCACTGGTATGTAACATCTGCAGATAAGGTTGAGTCTAAATCCTAGTAGCTCCGCCCACACCAGAGTCCGATCACATGGTCATGACGTCATCAGAGGTCCTTTAGCACACTAGGATTTAGCATCTACCTTGCAGATGAGTGGCCAGGATTCATTGTGTCTTATGGAAGATGTCTGTTGTATGGAGGAGAGGAAGCTACAGTAACGTGACACACAGGGACCTTCCTTTAGTTACTCTGCCTAGTAATGTCAGGCATTTGGGGTTATTAATTTAGTTTCAGTAACTCCATGTGCCTCACATTAATAACAGTTAACCCCATCATGTCCCTCATATTAACCCCTGTGTGCCCCATATAAGGGTTACTAATATGTGAGACACATGAGGGTACTAATGAAGGACCTTAATTATGAAGATACCTAATTATTACCTCCATATGTCCCACATATCAGTAACTCTTATGTGAGGCACAGAGGGGGTTAATGTGAGGGACATGATGGGGTTAACTGCTATTACTATGATCCCCATGGAGTTACTAAGCTGTAATGTACATGACCAGACTTTTTATCTGCAATGATGGATTTCCCCCCCTCGGCTGATACTCGAATCAATAACTTTTCCCAGTTTTTTGTGGCAAAATTAGGGGTCTCAGCTTATATTCGGATCGGCTTATACGCGAGTATATACGGTAGTTATGTTTTTCCAGGAAATAAGAATATTCCAATGCAAAATGCCAATACAAAATTATAAAAAAAATATATAAAATATATATATATTATAGTACACACATTTTGTATTTTCTTACTGTATTAAATTTCATAACAATTTACACATTTATACCCCACAAATACATTCCGTTTACTTAGGTCTACCCCATAAAAACCTACAGTCAATATATTTTTCAGTGTTACGATCAATGCAGATACACAGATAGTTGACTTATATCTGGTGAATCAATGAATGTGGCAAATGTAAAACATTAGCTTGCTTATACCCATTATTCTCATAGACATGGATGGGGAAAGTCAAGCATTTTGGCTGGATTTCCACTGCTTTAGAGTCCATTCTCACGACCATGCTTCTATGAAACTCTGTCCATGTGGGAGCCATATTTCCTGGTCTGAACGTTATGTTGAGAGATGTACTCCTATCATTATAGTTATCTATGATGCTAGGAGTCCCTTCTTCCTTGTTAAATACTGTCCCATACTATACTCACTATGGGAGTATTTATATGGGAGGCAGAGACTCCTCACATGGACAGAGCTTGACAAATGAAACTAAGTTGTGTGAATGGACTCTTAAAGAGGTCCTTTCAGCACCTCCTCCAACTCTGTATACTTTAGTAGGTTCTGCATCACCAATTCTGTCGCAATAAGCAATAAGTGCAGTTAATTTTCACAATATGCTAATTAGACTCTCCACTGTCAGGTGGGTGGTGCTGAATTGGATCAAACAGACCAAGACCACCTACTTTTTTTTTTCTAATGTAGATTGTGAGCCAGCGCTGCAAGGCTACAATGCTAACCAATGAGTCGCCGTGTTGCCCTTACCAAGACCACCTACTTGACAGAGTCTAATTAGCAGATTGGGTGCTAAAGCTAAGTACACTGATTGCTTGGTGGGGGTTAGAGAATAAATTCCAGCTGTACCAGAATCGGTTGAGCAGTATTTGTTTATGAAGGAAAAGAGTCGGCTTTGATGAACTTGGCAAAAGTTCCTTTTTTAAAATACATAATCTATGCTGTGAAAAGATATTGTTAAATCTAAGAAAAGGCATTATTATAAAATAAAAGAAAATCGAACAGACTAATAAAATCCTTTTCTGCTTTCAATGGTTCCCTGCTGGCTCTGCAACATCACATATACTAGTGCATTTCAATAAATTAGAATATCATCAAAAAGTTATGGACTGTTGCTCAGTGGTCAAAGGTGTTTTCAGATGAAAGTAAATTTTGCATTTCATTTGAAAAGCAAGGTCTCAGAGTCTGGAGGAAGAGTGGAGAGTCTGTACACAATCCAAGCTGCTTGAGGTCTAGTGTGAAGTTTCCACAATCAGTGATGGTTTAGGGAGCCTTGTCATCTGGTGTAGGTCCACTGCATTTAATCAAGACCAAAGTCAGCGCTGCCATCTACCAGGAAATTCTAGAGCACTTCATGCTACCCTCTGTGACAAGCTTTTTGGAGATGGACTTCTCATTTTCCAACAGAACTTGTCCACACTGCTAAAAGTACCAAGCCCATGGTTTAACAACCACAGTATCACTGTGCTGGATCAGCCAACAGACTCGCCTGACCTTAACCCCAAAGAGAATCTGTGGTGTATTGTCAAAAGTAAGATGAGAGACCCCAGCCCCAACAATGCAGATGAGCTGAAGGCTGCTATCATACACCCTGGGCTTCCATAATACCTCTGCAGTGCCACAGGTTGATCCCTCCATGCCACATTGCCACATTGATGCCGTCATTCATGCGAAAGGAGCCCCCACCAAGTATTGAGGGCAGTTACTGGACAGACTTGTCATTTGGTCAACATTTGTGTTAAATAATTTTTTTGCAGCTGGTCTTTATAATGGTCTAATATTCTAATTTTCTGAGATAATGACTTTTGGGTTTTCCTTGGTTGTAAGCCATAATCATCAACACTGAGATGCAATAGTATAATGTTTGTGACCAATGAAGCCATTTACCAGCCTCAGTGGTAACATCTCAAGAAACAGCAAATAACTAAGGAGACCACTGCTGTCAGTATGTCAGGGACTACCAGGGGGCGGGGGTAGAATGAGTGAGCAGTAGTTTAAGTTTTGGGGTGTTTTTCTTTTATTGCATTTACTCTTAGCCACATTTTTGAAAATCATGGAAGACCTTTTTATTCCATGGAAAACTCACTTAAAGGGAGTCTGTGACCAGGGTGAAGCCTATTGAGACAGATGGGTCAGGCTCACCTGAATGTAATGCCTTTTTCCCCGTGAAAATTTGTGCCTCTGTTGCAAAGATAAACCTTTATTTCACAATATGCAACTGCGCTGTCTAAAGCACCAAGAGCGGTTCTGTTGCTCCAAACTACTATGTCCCATGCTGCTCCAATATTTCAGCGTGAACATGAGAACATAGGGCCAAGTGAGAGTTCAGCATAGCTCTCTGGCCCTGTCACTCAAAGAAGAGGGGCATATTACACCAGTGTAGCGTATGGCATTAAGGAGCTTCCCACGTTGCTCCAAACTGCACAATTGTATAATCTAAAATTGATTAATATCTTGGCAAAGGAGGCATGAATTTTCATGGAGAAAAAGGCATTACATTCAGGTAACCTATCTAACTGTATGCGTCACCCTAGATAAAGATACTCTTTAACGTGATATGCGCATAATAATAAGTACACTAGTCCTTATCTGATTTCTGTATAGCTCAGGGTCTATTCACACTGTATATGCAGTGTTCTTCAGTGGTATACGTCAGGAGGACTTCACAACGAATTCCTTTGACATCTGTCACTGTATACCGTCAAGAAGGATTGCAGTGTGTGTACAGCACAGTAGAACATGCCATATAAGAAACCAAAATTATTGCGTTTCTTCAACAATTTCAATAAGAGCGAATAACAAATTCCAAAAAAGGCAAAATATATTGCATTGCAAATTTGACAAAATGATTGATATTAGATACACACCGTGGCTTCCTGTAGACTGCATCAAGCTCTGATATAGGCCACCACTTGTTTAACCCCAAGGGATATATGTTATAGATAATACCTGCACACCTGTAACCAACTTAACAAGCAGGGAAGCAGAAATAATTATTCAGGTCCGAGAAATAAAGTGCTGCTCAAGCTGCTGTAAAAAATAATATATTTAAAAATATAAAGGTGCCCCAAGGGATTGACGCTGTGAAGAAGATGATTTGGTCTGTAAAGTTTTAGTCAACCATGTGTGATATTACAGAGCAATCTGGGAAAACACTAGAGAGCAGAAACATTAGTCCACAAAAGTGTGTATTCCAGATAAAGTCTCTTTTCTGATTTTTATCAAAATAGAACACTATTTTTAAATATATATATATATATATGCAGTATTTTCCAGATTTTTTTTTCTCAGATTAATTTTTTATGATATTACATGTGAGAATTCATGTGGTAGATAAATTCTCTGTTGGGCTTGACTAGTATTCCTGAGCACAGAGTTTTCCATTTCTACCTTACAATGTCAGTAAGAAAACACAATAAATCAAATCCCTCCATTATATTAACTCCAATAATATGTAGGTTATGGAGTTTATGGTTCCATTTTAATTGGTCCCTACAAAGATAAATGTTTATTACACATTTAATATGAAGCCAAACAAGCCTGCGGGTTACAGATTGCAGACAATGTGGATATGCCATACCATTATGATCACAAGAGGTCCGACCTCTGGGACCCCTGCCGATTCTGACAACGAGGTCCCCATGCCATTTCTCATACACAACTGTGCTCCTGTACGACTGCAACTCAGCTTCATTCAAGTGAATGGAAAAGCTATGAAGAAGCTGTAGCCTTCTACTAACTCGAAGGCTCCTTCAATCTGAAGAACAGTAGGGGCTCCGGCAGTTAGACCCCCACTGATCAGGAAGAAACTGCACAGCTTTGTGAAAGGCCATCGTTTTCTTTGCTGTAAAATCTATATCATCATAATGAAACCTGCTTAAAATAACTCTTTCTTTCAAGAAAACTGAAAAGTTACTGTTTTTGAGTAAAAGCACAGTAGAGTAGATTTCTGCCAAAACACAGTTTCACATATTTAACAACACATTTATTAAGTTTTTAAGCACTTTATGAGTTTCTATGTACAGTCTTTGATCTGAGCAGGCCGATTGAAAAAGGAGCAGGCTAAGAGGCAGTCCAAATAAATGGCAAGATTGAGCAAGACACCTATTAAAACCAATGGGAGGCAGATTGCGGGTAGAATTTGGCACGGATTTTGTATTGGCCTCAAAATCGGCGCCAAATTCCTCCTTGTTAACAGACCCTATAAATGGGAGAAATGTATTAACACTTATACTCTGGATGCTAGCCTTAATGAAGCCCTTGGCTGGCATGAAATATGCCTGAATTATTCATAAGCTTTGGCCTCTTAATTTAGGCGCACCCCCCTGCGCCAAATTTGTATGGACATACATTTTCGGAATAACGGACGGCAGAATTCTGGTAGAACCATAGTACATTTGTTGGCTCATGGTGTGCCTAGCACTACTCAGTCTAGGGATGTGTCCGATTTACCAATCTTATAGATCTGGTGCAGTTTAAGACCATCTAGTCTAAGTCTGCACAGTCTAAAACTAGGAATTGTAAATTTCCCCACTAGTTCCACTGTAAAGCCTTATTCCCACATCCAAATGCTTATCGGACAAATGAAAGAAGCTTGACAAAAGTTATGATATGTTACCCTACACCTTGACGTAGGTGTTTGGTATTTACAGCATGTGAAACGACTACCTGTTTTTGAAGGCGGCAGCTTTATTTTTCCGTATAATCTTTCTTTCAGTTTATAAATCAGACATAATGTGACTATATGTAATATATGTTGCTTCCAAAAGTCAAGTCTAGACATAAGGCACGCACTGTATGGACTGTAAACACTCAGGCTGAGTTACTACAGTTTTCTCACAAAGAGTAATATGATGTAGTGACATTTTACTTGACAAAACGGCGTATTTACAGGTTTGCCTTCTTAACCCTTATGGGATCCAATTCCATTTTTGGAGAGGAACACAAAACAAAAGTGCTTTTTATATGTCAGTAGGTAATAATTTCTAAATTGTTTAAAAGAAAAGCAATACAGGAATACAGGACCTTTCACATGAACGTATTGAAGCTGAGAAACCTGTTCCATGTTCCGGCAGTATTTCCCAGCCCTTCCACGTTCCTCTGAAAGCAGATGTCCACTTTAAAATTAAGTAAATCAATAGGACTAAACGTGGCATCTGTCCCATGACCCACACAGACATATAGACTCTGACATTTATCAATTGTGGTTTTAATTTACCGTATATACTCGAGTATAAGCCCTGTTTTTCAGCACAGTTTTTGTGCTGAAAAACCGCATCATGGTATTGGGGTATTTGAAAAAGTCATGCCTGATGTTTAAAGAGGACCTTTCATGGATTTTGGCACTTGCAGTGTTATATACCGCTGGAAAACCGACAGTGCACTGAATTCAGCGCTCGGCTTTCCCGATTTTTCCCGGTACCGGTACCATAGCTCTTCACAGTCAGGAACGTCCTTCTGCACAGCAGTGCCTATAGCGCTGTACTGTGTGATCAGGGAGGAACTCCTCCTCCCCTCCTGATAATACTCGTCTATGGACGAGTACTGAGAGCAGAGGGAGGGGGTGTTCCTCACCGCTCACACAGTACAGCGCACTGTCAGCTTTCCAGCGGTATATAACACTGCATGTGAAAGGTCCTCTTAAAGGGGGCTGTCCTAGAGGCAGCAAAGCAGAGGCATTGTTTTTCTAATTACATCCTGGAAAAAAGATTTGCATATTCCCCAGAATCCCACAGTAGAACGAAAATGGCTTGTAAGTCTCCATACATCTGCAAAGGTGCTCTCTTTAAGGAGTGTTCTTAATCCCTGAAACTGGCTACAGAAATGTTCAAGTCTAATGAAAAGAAGAATGCTACCTCATTTCTACATAAATTTGGCTGTGAACAGATCCATTAAATTGATGAAATCTTGCATGCTGGAGATCCACAGGTTTGGAGACCAGTAATATAGATAAGGACAATAAAATAATAAATAATGAAAAACTCCTATGCAGTCCAGTCCAACCCTTTCCAAACCACTCAACTCAACCAGACATTAGCGCCATCAAACTGGATGATGAAATTCCAATTTATTACTATTATGGTCATTTCAATGTTAGGGGTTGTATCGGTTATAAATGTGGTAAGTAACAGAAACAAGGTAAAACATTTGTTCTCTGAGTGCCCAAGTGAATCATTCTTCAGAAATTTTGTAAACCACATCTCCTCCTGCAAAGGGATATTGTATCACAAATTCTATCAGGATAAATAGATACTTCTAATATAGAAATGTAAGCATGTCCATTGACGGCTTTAGATTAAATTAACACCTACTGTTTCAATTTGTTTCCTACCTAATTAAACTAAGCTAATCGAGGCAGGGGACTCCTCAGTTACTCTGGTTACAGCCCTGGTATAAGCCTCCCTGCATTGTATATTGTTTGCTTACCTATCTCTGAAAACCCAGTAATGAGCCAGCCCTGAGAAATACATCTAGAAATGTACACGCATACAGATAATATTAAATGCCTTTAAACAGCATAAAAATGAAGATAAAAAGGTGTATTATTAATATGAATTACAGTATGTAAACGCTTAAGATGTTATAGATAGATTTATTTAGCTTCATTTTTATATACTGTCCACCACAACCAGAAAAAAGCACTTGCTTTTTTGCATTCTCATATACAGATGCATTTGTTGTCCTAGACTTATCATCCATCACTTACATACCCAATATTTTAAAGAACAGCTTTAAGTGTGCAGGGAGACATTGGGTAATATTTTACATTCAAGCTTTCTAAATGATACTGTATTCAAAGTCACTTGGCCCTTCACACAGGTTTTACTTGTGACTATATTATATTACTAGTGTATAAATCTTTTTTTGTCCTGAATAATATAACTGAAACATTAAGGCTGAGGCTCCACATTGCAGAAACACCATTTATTTTTCGTTGCAGATTTTGCTGCGTTTTTTTGAGCCAAAGCCAAGAATGGCTGCAAAATGAATGGGAAATATATAGAAAGTTCTTATAGTTCTACCTTCTGCTCAATCCACTCCTTACTATGGCTAAAAAAAAAAAAAAAAAGCAAGAAAAACAGCTGCATTTTTGCAACGTACATGTTTTCCCACCAACCAGGCAGGAGACCAGTCCACTGACCCACTTTCCACAACTCAAGGAGGCTGGCAGAGACAACACTGCTGGGAAGGACCAATGGTCTGCTGCTATATGGCTCTCTGCACTGACATCAGGGCTGTATTACGATCTCCTCCTGGGCATGGTAGGTCACCTTGGAGTGTAGCATAGAAGTTAAAAAGAAAAAAAAAAACAAGTTCTCTTTTCATAAGTCAGAGACAAACATTCTGTGGAATTTCATAAATGTCTGAACTGAGAAAAAAAACCTTTATTTTAGATTCATATGCTTTATCCAACTTACAAATGAATAGGAAAGCATGCCCTTTAAAAACCTGCATCTGAAGAATTAAAGGGTTATTTCCATTTTAAGAATAGGGGTCACCCAACCTCAATTCCTATGCCTCTGTGAGAGGAGAGATAGCAGTGAATGCACGTCTCTCTCAATTCACATCTATGGGAATTCTGATAATAGCCAAGCCTTCCCAGGGGAAATTATGTTAAGTCTACCATTGCCTTTAGGTGGCCAGTGCAGTGGAGATGTAGAACTACATGCCATTCACTAAAAATGATCATCTTCACTCCAGCAAGCCAGAAACCTGCCCTCTACAGCCTAAAAAGTCACAAAGAGAGACATTGGGGCACATATCAATACTGTAACTTTACGCTGTCTTAAACTAGGAATCCTGCTCGTAGTTTTCAACATATTTATGAAACTGTTGTACAGGCCATCATAAATATGGAGCGTTTCTAGAAGCTCTAAAATTCTGACTCAATTACCATCCGATGTCAGACTCCGCCTCCACACAGACGAGCCTCCGGCAGAACCAGCGCTGATTGGCCGAATGCTGTACACTGGCCAATCAATGCTGGTCAATTCATTCCTATGAGAAAAAGTAAGCCCCCTCGTAACAGCAAGCTGCCAGCTCTCCCGACTAGCAAGGACGAGCCTGCTGCAGAACCAGTGTTGATTTGCCGAATGCTATACACTGTATAGCATTCGGCCAATCAACACTGGCTCTGAATCGAATATGTGCTGCGAATAGCTAGTAGTATTCGATCAAGTACGAATATTTTGAATACTACTACTAGTATTCAATAATACTACTCGCTCATCTCTATTGATGATGTTTCATTTATGGTCATGTGACTGCTGTCGCAACCAATCATTGGCCTCACTGGTGACTGAATAGCTTTATTATTACTATGCAGAAAATTTCCAGCATATGGGGATGTTTTAATTAAGTCAGAAAATCCCTTTAAGATTGAAATAAATATCCAGCTCTTCTCAAATACCACTTTTAATATAAGGCATAATACAAGATTTTTTTGATTGCCACCCTGGGAGCAATTTTCCTGCCAATTATAGTTCAGTGGGTTTAATTTACAGACAAATCCTATAGTAAAACACACATATAAGCTCCGCAATATCTCTAAATGAAGAGTCTAAATGGAAATACAGCACGCCTGTTTAGCTCTAAATGCCTGTAACCCATACTGGAGGAAAAACAAAATAATTTGGTAAGGGTTAAGAAATGTGAATATAAAACACTTTCATCACTCATGGCATAAACTAATCTGAGGAATGATGGTGGCACTTGCTTCTTCAAGATTCCCAGATGATCACTGCCTGAGGCTGTATGGAACATTAGTGCAAGCCTATGAGCAAAACGGTTGTTAAATATGGCAATAACCAACAAGTTCCCCTTTTAAATATTTCAGATGGCGTTATAAGTTCATGTTGTACATAACAATATTAAAATACTGACACAGGCAATGTTAAGTGTCAAGCCCCGGCGCTGCAATACGACATCACTTTGTACACAGTGGCTTCGTCTTTTCATACCCAAGTCTCGTTCATAACCCTACTTTTTATTTTATTCAATGTAAGTAATGGTTTCATACATCATGATATTCCAAGGAAAACTCTTTTTATTGTCTGTTAATAACTCATGCTGTAAACGAAATGGCTAAATCCCAGCAAAACGAAGTACGATGGCTAATAAAAATGCAAATGACTGGAATGAGCTACTACTGTTGTGCTCCATTTGTAAATGTATAATTAATAGAAACTTTAACCGTTCTGGGTTTTGACGCCTTCAGCAACACATATCAAACTGAAGGAAGAGAATCTGAAATGAGCTTCCACTTTAGATAGAAATACAGATAGCCGTGTAATGTTTGTGCACGCTCGGCTAATTTTTACAGCATAATATTCGGCTTGAAGACCATAGTTATTATCACACTACAAGGCTTCCAGGTAAGGGGGAGTTACAAGACATTTGTTGGAATGAGAACAATTACCGTTGTTAAGGTCTAACATTAAGGCAACGCAGTCACTGGAAATACGGATTTTATTGGATTTTTTCCCCTTATTTTCTACATAACGCATTAGAACTTTCTATCCACATGAAAGCTATCATGGCTGTTAGAGAAATCCAATCCTTACAATACATATATCTAGTGACAAATGCCACTGTCATACTCACCAAGAACTTAGCAATATTCTATCCAACAAAAATAGTTGAAACTTGACAAACTAGGTCATGTTCATACGGGGCATAGACTACAGAGCGGTACAAGAGAATCAGTTTTAAATCTCCCTTCACACATTGTCAAAAGTAACATTTGCAGATTTTACGCTTTGCTATTCAAAGACTAGTAGAATAGAACATGGTGCACAATAGAAAACCTACAGAAAGCTCTAAATAATTTCTATTCTTTAAGAAAACTAAGTTGGATGTATAAGTTGCACAAAAGAAAAAAAGATCCTAAACTAGATGTTACAGGTGATTCGCCACCCTACACAGAATCTTCCCACTGCTTCCAGAGACATGATGATACTGTCAAACAGCAATGGGGTCTACGCTACATATCTGATGGGCCTGGCCAATGATCAACTGATATTGGAATACGCCCTTCTATACCTATAACCAGATCTTAGGAAGGGATTTGAGAACTTCAATACAGACTGTACACTGTAGCCACCACCACTCCTGAGCAACAAGAACAGGAATTGATGTCTCATATGCTGTTTAAGTTCTGTAATGTCAGAAGGGCGGTGTCAGGCAGGGGGTGTGCCACAGAGCTTCAATCATTGGCAGCCAGTGTCAGAGCTCAGAATCACAGCCCTTGTCTGCTCCTGCCTGACACCGCCCTCCTGACAGTGCAAAGCCTAAATAACATATCAGGTACCAAAACTAATGCATTTATTGGTTATGAACAGTAGGGGCTAGAGAAAAAAATTCCAACTGTGCAAGAATCATTGTAGACACCTATTAATGTAAACAGCTGGACTTGGTGGAGGTGGTGAAAGGTCCTCTTTAAGAAAAAAGTTAATAAAACATTTCCCGCAAAACAAAAGACACCATAACAGAAACTTAACAGATTCCATTATAGTCAATGGGTTCATTAGGGTCCATTTATGTTCATCTTACAAAGGATCCATCCCTGTTGGGATTTCAGTTCATCTGCTCCTATAACAGAAGATAAAACTAGAATGCCATCAAATACATGAATTATTGTACTATTATTGTAGCACTGCACTATGAATTATTGTGCTACTATTGCATTATTATATAGGAGTTCTTGGTTCTTCTAAGTAGATGATAAGTTGTGATCTGGGACAACACCTTTGATCAAATTCATTATAGTCAATGGCCATCATCGTGGCCTAAGTTACAAGTGCATCATATAAAAACACTACTCACGAGTGTATAGCCCATTCTTTATGCATTCAGGAGAGGAAGCTTTTATTCCGTGTTTACAGGCGTAACAATCCTTTAAACAGTAACATCAAATTTAGCGGTCTCTCTAGACTTTGGCAACAGAAGCAGAATTAATGCATTTTGATTAATGCTTTGCTAAGTAACTCCACAGCTCAGCATAAACCCCCTTACATATACTTGTACTAATGTTTATGCGACTGTTTAACAAATGCTATATTTCACTAGTGTTAGGAGTACATGATCATTACTAGGATAATGAACCCTAATCATATGGAGTTACTGGCGGCTCAACTTTCCTATTGCAGGATGCGGTTAATTATAGCATAGGGAGGCCTGCCCGCTGAGCGCTACATATCATTTTTCATTTAAGACGTGTTTGTGTTTCATTTATCCAGGTAGTGCACATTAGTACTACAGCAAACCTGTCGCACAAAAGTGTGTCAATGTTTATTTTAATCTGCTGATATAATAATGAATATAATACGGCTATGGGTGTGCTAAGCTAGCAAGTCATTTGGAAAAATTAACATTTTAAAGCAGACTGCGCGCTCTTTCACACATTATTAACTTACAATATATCTCAAGTCAAATAAGCTCATAGCTGGCAAAAAGTCTATTCCAGCAAAGTGATCGGAAACATAATAGGCTTAATCAGAGATAAATTATATTAGCCAGCCATGTGTAGCACATCGTATTTGCTCAGTCTAGTTATTAAGTACAGTTTTTGTTATCGGCTACATGAGAACGACACTAGGCAAACAAACTATGGAGAGTTCGGTAAATAAGGTCTCTGTGTGGGAAGTTTAAGGGTTGGCATTTCTCGTATTTTACAGAACCTATTACATGGCCAGGCTATAATAGTGCGGCTTTCCTCCCAGGAAAATTAGACAGGAGTAATAAATACTAAGAGTGGACGGCAGATGTTTTGCTGGAACGTCAAACTTTCTGTACAAAGACTATCTGAGTCACTCTTAATGTTTAAAGCAGATTAATGGGATGAATCTTAAAGAAACAAAGGCATCATGTTATTTGGAAGTATTTCTAAAACATTTTGATGCAGGATGCAGCGATTTGTTTCAGTTTTTTTAATGTTTGAATTGCATTAGATGGTGCCATTTTGGGGTTCATCTAATTCATTGTATAACTTTTATTAATTTCAGTGTGTGTGTGTGTGGGGGGGGGCTTGACAATATACCGCAATCCTGCTATTCTTCTAGTGTTTTGTTTCTACTTTGCAAGTTATCATGCCATTTGTACTGCAATACGTACCAAGACCCCTGACAATTTTACATTTTCATCCATAAAGCTGTGCGATTATGTATATATACTGCAGGGTCTAAAAGGAATCAGTACTTGGCAGACATTGAACCAATTGATAAGCTTCCTACTGTCATGGCACCCGGGGGGGGACTCTTAGGCTGCCAGACATGCTGAAATCTACGGATAAATCTAGTCTAAGTTTGCACAGTCAATAACTGAGAGGATTAGTAAATCTGCCCCACCGAGTCTAAGCATGTATAGTACACACATGGTCCCTCATTGGCATATGAATAAGAACACAATTTACATGAAAATGGGGCACCAAAGCTAAATAACAGAGGCATATATGGAAATTATCGAATCATCTCTATAAAGTACTGATTTAAGTAAACAAGAATGAGATAATTCCAGGCAAAAATATCACTAAAATTATGGAGCCATGTCTGGTAAACAAGGAAGATGATGCAACGTTTGGCAACTCGAATGTCATATACGCATAATGTTCCATACATGCTTGACAGGTGAGGGCTGCAGGACTGGGATAACCAAGAGTCACACTTTTCAATTCCTGGCCATCTCCTACCCTCCAATAGAAAGATGCTTGTGTATGTGAGTTATAGACATGTGTCACTGCTGCTTTATTCCACCCCAGAACATGATCCACACATATCCATAGATATACCAACATCACACATACATGCACATGTCCGCATCTCATTGACAGTAACAATTTTACTTAAATTGAGTAATAAATCCCATTATTTCATAAACTATAAATGTTTTTGGAACCTGCTACGGAAAACAACAAAACATTATCCACAGCCAAGACTTATAGTTTGTCCCTCCTTCTTATGTTTTTCTTGGTTCGCAGTTTGTCATAATTGCTACATTTCCTGTCAATTCATTGACTTGGCTTCAAGCAATTTGCAGAATTGCTTGTTTGTTTTTTTTGCATGTATCAAAGGTACAGGTGAAATTGCTAACAATTTATTTTGGCTCCTATCGTGAATAAATCAATTTTTCCTTCTATTTCTGAAGATCACATAAAAATGCAGATACATTGGTCAGACATTTAAAGCAGGATGCACCGTTCACAAATGAGCCCTGCCTGGGTGTAAATGTGAAATTAAGAACTCAAATGAGAAAAGCAGCTATTTGTTATACCCACAATGCTTGTCTGCATTGTGCACTGAATCTTAATGCATTCAAGGATTCCAAATTATTTTTTTTATGTTGCAGCAATTACGTTATGAAAAACTATATTGTAACACAATATATTCTGTAGTCAAAGGGGTTGTCAGGAACTTTAAAGAGGAAAAAAAGTTCAGTAAAAGTTCAGAGCAGTAAAAATTGAAAAAAACACAAACAAAAAAAACAACAACTTGTATTCAATCTGCTCAAGCAAAACAGCTTCTCCTCATTGACAATCTGATGTACTATACATGCATATGAGCACAGCCACCAATCATTTGCCTCAATGTCTACATACCATACTTAAAGAGATCTTATCATTGGATACCCGGGACAGAAGAAGACACAGAGAGAGGGGGTTCCAGAAGAAGATGGAGGCGTCGCTGGAGAGTTTTCTTGCAGCATTGGTGATGCCCCCAGTGCTGTTTGAGCGCTGGGGACCACCCCCAGTGCTGCGAGAGAACTCATTTGCACTCCGAAGAAAACTGGGATTTATACCGAACGACGGCGCAGAGAAGACATCTAAAGGTAGGAGAAGAATAGCCTTTCTTAAGGCTATTCCTATGTGTTAGTCAGAAAAAAAGGGTATCCAATGATAGATCCCTTTAAAGAATCACCCGAGGCCAGTATTTTGTTATTGAGATCACATTCGTATTCTGTATATCATCATTGCCAGGGGCCATTGGACAGATGACAGACATATAGTATTGCTTTTTTTTTTTTTCTAAAAATTTTCCCTTCTCTTAGCTCCAGTTTTACACACACGCACAAAAAGGTGTTTTTTCATGTTTTCTGTAAGAATTTGAGAAAACAAAATCCAATAAATCGCTGCATGCCGCACAATGTGCCATATTATGTGGGTATTCTCCCTTTGAACCAGTGTCTACTGCTATGTTTGGAAGCAAGCATCAAATAACTTTTTGTCTTCCATCCACAGTTTTTCTATTTCACATCAAATGTACATTACCCATCAATGATGGATTATCCTGTTTACAAACTCATTTCAGAGCTGCTTTTGTTGACATTCAAAAAGACCTGAAGCGTGCTTGTGTCTGGCAATAACAAATACATCTTGGGTTGTTTGGAGTTCCTAACAATTTGTACATAATGTGTAATTACAGCTCTACTGCACACAAGCAAATTAACAATTTTTTTTTATACAATGTAGCACATAAGTTCACATTTTATCTGAATATGTTTACAAATAATTAAAATACTTAATATTTACAACATGTTATATTGTATCTATTCTTCCGTTTAATGCGATGACATGTAATAACCTCAGATTTTAGAACCACGGAATTTATCTCAAAACATTTTTACAAACAAATTAAATAAATGCCATGGAAACATGACCATTCAGGCCTGGTTCACATCTGTGTTCAGTATTCCGTTTGAGGAGTCTGCTTGGGGACCTACCGAATGAAATACTGTACGCATTAAAAAGCAGTGTGCAGAGAAACCACATGGACCCCATAGACTATAATGGGGTCCGTGTGTTTTTTTGCCACATGAATGACACGGAGAGAAAAGTGCTGCTTGAAGAACTTTTTTCTCTCCGCATGATTCGTGTGGACATCATGTGGAAAACACACAGACCCCATTATAGTCTATGGGGTCCATGTGGTTTCTTTGTGAACAGCTTTTTAATGTGTTCAGTATTCCATTGGGGGGGGGGGGGAAGGAAGGGGGTACCCAAGCAGACTCCCCAAATGGAATACTGAACGCAGATGTGAACCAGATCTCAGGGGCAGAGAGATATGTAAACATTTACCATTTCTAAGTACCGTATATGAAATTCACATTAAATAAAAAAAAAACCTCTGCTTGATGTTGCTGCAGATTCAGCCACAAAGACCCATCTCCTCCACTGTTTTCTCATGATTTGGCTGATAAGTAAACTGGCCCTGAGGTGTTAGTATGGGTTCACACTGCAGAAAATTAAGAGGAATTTGAGGTGGATATCTGCTTCAAATTCCACTTCCATTTCTGCCCCTACTACCATTATTAGTTTACTGACTCTGGTATTCTGCTTTGTACTCTGCCATTTGACTCCAATCTGGGCAGAGTCTGGCCCTGAATTGGGGGCAGAATAAACCTCAAAATCAACACCAGCTTCATTTTAAGAGAACTTAAAGATCATAATAAACTACTGAAACTGTACCCCTAAATGGGCCTTTACTTCTCATAAGAAAAGCATCAAGGAAGATCAAGGAAGATGTACTACATTTCATTTCCATTCCTCTAGAATAGATTTCTACCACTGAAAGACCAGACTGATGTTGTGTTTCTTGATACACATAGTCATGAGAAAAAGAAAGTACCATACACCATTTCAGTTCTATGGTTTATTCCTATGGAAGGGTATACTTAAATGTCTCACATTCTGTCTCTGTGTTGTTATCACAGGGCAATTTGAGAAATTTATCTTAAGTTGTATTTACCAAAATTTTAAGGCCATCTAAGGACCAGATGTTGTTTATTATGTCCTCTATGTAAAAGGATAGAATTCAAAAGTGGTAGTACCTTGCTTTTCGCCTGGCTGTTCACATCTATATAGAAGTCTGAATGTGCACAGTGAGCTTTAATAATTCTAAAAGTTTGTGAAACTGAAATTCTAAATTTGTGCTGGCTTTATATCTGTTCTGCAGCACAGATCTCTGAAAGATAGGAACACAACTATTCTGTCATGGAGGTGTTTGTGACTCATCCAAATAACAACCAGCTGAGATCTTAATGCAGCTGTGGAAAAAATACAAGCTGTACCGCAGGAGCAGAACAAGGTGTGTAATGCAATATATCTGCAAAGTTACTTAACTTACATCTACTGTGCTCTACATGGCCAAAAGTATGAGGACACCAGATTACATTAACAGCCCCATAGTATTCACTTCTTCGGACGATTTTCGAACAGCGATAAATTCACATTTATTCCGCCACAGGAGCATTATGACAAATGTTAGTACATCAGTTATTTTCAATCACTACAATGTAAAATGATACTTAAAGGGATTGTCTGAGAATTGAAAAATGAAGATAAAAGCAGGAAATATTCTAAAATAAAAAAACAAACATCACACTCACCTGTTAAACTCGCTGTGTCCCCAATGCTGATGCTCCTTAGAAGTGACTAGCCATACAGCCACATGACTGCCACAGCCAATCACTGGTTTTACCAATCTCATGCCTTACGTGATGGCATCGGTGCTGGGGCCAATGATCAGCCCATGCGCCACATGGATGTACAACTTATCAATAATCAGGACAATACACAGAGGTCACCAGGAACCTCCGGAGCATATTTTAACAATATTTTCTATTCGTTAGATTAAAGATTTCATGTCCTACTGGACAGGACATATTATAGATCATTAAAGTGCTTTCCGTTTTGTCCATAGGTTTCCTGGTTGCAGACATATTTGTACCATTAGTTTTGAGTTAACAACATCCATGTATTATAAGGGGACCAGCCTTACAGCTCAGTGCCATAGATGGGCAGTGGGGCACACCGGCCTTCACAGTATAAGACTACATAAGTGTTCTGTCACAAGGCCATACCTGCCCAGCAATGGGACTGAGGTGCAAGGTTGGCCTCACCAACAGTGCTGGGATATAACTAACAGCATCAATCTCTACAATCGGGGATGCTCAATTCAGCACCCTGACAGCTTTTTAATAATATAATATTAATTAATATTATGCAGGTCTTAGAGGACATGAATGGACCTCTTTAACTAGACCACCCCACGTCCCTATCAGAGACAGTTTGAGCCTTGAAGTTGACTACTGGCATATATTTTTTTTTTACATGCTGGTGCTGTGTGGCAGAGCTGCTGCAGCTTCTACACATCACACTTTACAATATTAACACTTACAGTTCACTGGGGTAGCAGGTAAAAATTCATGAAGAATTGTGTTACTGGAAAGTAGAACCTGACAGCACCACATTGAGAGTCTCTAAGTTCTTAGGAAGACCAATACATATATTTATCAACTCATGTATCTGCGTATGCGTTAATACATCTGCTAAGTATATGTCCAGTCAGGACAACGCAGCTAATGATAGTCCTAGCCCTAGAGCTTGTATATAAATAGTAAACTGTTCAGAGCTCAATCTACACCTTACACATCACCAGAAATAAAACTTGCTATGTATTTTACAATGTACTTTGTGTATTGGAATTAGAGGATGCTGTATAACCCTCACTGTCAACAAAGAATATTAGTTCTGGCAACACAGAGATTGATGATCCCCAAATGTTCGTATGGGTTTCTTCCAATGGTCAAAACCATTCTAGTCATTGTCTGACAGTGATAGATTGACACAAGAAAACTGATGCACTAACCGGCATTTCGGAAACAAGTCCTTCAGACCTTTCCACTACATAAATAATACATAAGCAATAAAATATTCAGGTCAAGATTTCCAACTCGACCCTTTGGTTATATAGTGACCCTAGTTTATCGTTCACCCCAAATGCAGCCAAAATAAGGCAGCGCAGCTCAATAGCAGCGCAAGTTATGTATAGCAATCCAATAATAATCACACAGCCAGAAGACTTGACATTCTGTAACGGTAAACCCATAAGCCAAGCAGGTTGTTTTGGGAAATGAGTATATCTCAGAAAGAATAAAAAGGTTTGCAGGAGCCTTTTCAAGGTGAAACGACATTGCTTGTGCATTGTTTGCATTTGCATGTACTGTCACACACCAGTAACTTCTCTGAAAATATGAATACATTTCCAGATCTTCTATACATGCGGGCCGAGAGCGCTACACTCGCAGGAAGAGGAGGGGGTTGGAGGGGTTAGCACTTCAGAAAACACTATTTGTGCTTTTCTTAGAAAAATTTAAGCAAATGCATGTCTCTTTATACAAATGAAAAGTGAAGTGTCCCTTTCCCCCCAAACAAATCACTGAGCTTTCAAACAGCATTTAAACATGATTCATATAATGTTTTGTCAAATTGGGAATTCTGCCTAATTATATAACGAAGATGTCTCAACTAATTGCTGGGAGTCAGGAAGGAAAAAAATAGTGCTGAAAACAAGTGTGAAATCATTATTGTTCAGCAATGTGTTTATTGGCACAGGAAGATGTTAGAAAATGAGATATGAAGCCTAGTCTTTGCCGATGCCAATCCAAATAGGTAGTGTGTAGCCCAAGCTGTACCACACTAGTATTCTGTATACACCTCTGTGTGCTCGCGAAGGATAGAGCGTTGTTGTCGTAATGGCTAAAGAGCGTCAGCATAGCTTGTTCTCCTAATAATCTTTCACAGTCTGTTATTACTTAGACACACCATGTTACCAAATGCTCAATACTTAGATGTTCCACATAGACGACAACTGCTACAAAACCAGGCCAACACTGCAGCTCAGATGTCCTGCTAGGATTTCAGAGGAATCTTTAAAAGATATCTATATGCAAATGTGAAACACAAATGAATCACATCCTGGATGGAGAGAAGATGTAAACTTACAAAACCGCACAAAGTACATGAATTATATCCAGACAGCGTACCTTCACCGGAAAGCCAGTCATGTTAACAACCTGCCAAAATGCAGTCTCTGCCTCGTGATGAAATACAGTAATAAAAGACCTGGGCAAATTCAATAGCATTTTTATTGTAAAGAAAAAAATCACACGGAGGGTGCACCAAATATCGGGCATACATTCATTGTGCACCACATTTATTGTGTGCTTTAGATAAGAAATTGTGGAAAAGAGCATGGCTTGGCAGATGAGGGGCCAACCTAAAGGAGATATAAAGTATGAAGATGCATCCAATATCTCACACAGTATGTTACTATATGGGGCAAGTGGTCATTGTACACTGGTTAAATATTAGAAAGGAATATATATTTCTACTGACTTCTAAAAAAAAAAAAAAAAAAAAAAAAATACATGAGAATAACAGCTACAGATTTTGCAGTAGGTGATGCAGCACCCCTTAGAGTACAAGAATAAACAAAGAACAATGTATAAAACGACAATAATAGACAGGATTAGCAAATCTGTCCCATTGTTCTGTGGAGATAAGACATGGTGGGTCAAATAGTAGGAAAAGTAAAACAAAACTACTGTACACACTCCTATTCCTTTCCCTGCCTGCTTGCCTCTTCATCTGACCAGAGGAAAAAAGGGATATACCCAAGCCGTATATAGTATATACATGAGTATAAGCCGAATCTTTCAGCACAGTGTTTGTGCTGAAACCCCCCCCCCCCCCAGCTTATACTCTAGTCAAGCAAAAAAAAAAAAAAAAAAAAATAATATATATATATATATATATATATATATATATATATATATATATATATATATAAAATTTTAATTTATTTATTTATTTATTTATTTATTTATTTATTTTTTTTTGGGGGGGGGTCTATGACCAGCCACAATAGTACCGTATAGAATCTCCCATAAAATAGTGGATAGTGAAAGTTGTAAATCACTCCTTTTCCTAGAATACATATAAAAGTAGAAAATGACTGTGAAACACATACACATTAGGTATCCTGTCTCTGAAAGTGCCCGGTCTACTGAATATAGGGGATCTGCGGTGCTCCTGTTCCGTCGGGAAGGGGTTAATAAGAGCACTGCAGATACCCTATATTCAGTCAGGCTGAATGCCAAGTGGGGGGAAAAAAAACGCAGCCCTCAGGCTCAGGGAAGGGGCAGACAAACACCCCCTCCCCTTTCCCAGCACCCAAAAACTTAACCATTTTAATTTTTGAAACTTTCCAGTAGCTGCTGCATTTCCACGCTAGGCTTATACTCGAGTCAATAAGTTTTCCCAGTTCTTGGTGGTAAAATGATGGGCCTCGGCTTATATTCGTGTCAGCTTATACTCGAGTATATACGGTAAGTCTTAGGATATACCTAAGGCTTTATTCACACGTCAGTGTTTTGGGCGGATATAAAATAAATAAAAATACACACGACTGTTTTGGAAACTGTTAGTCTCAAAGAACTGCTAAGACCATTAAGTGGCCTCAGTGGTCACTGGAGAAGGTGATGTCACTTAAATGTCACCAGTTCTTTACTAGCAACCTGAGGACACTGTTAGGCTTCCTAGATCACTGAGAAAAAACAGCACTATGAGTTTCGGCACATGATCGAAAGGAAGCCGGCTGATCAGATAACTAAGAAATAGTGAACAGAATTATTAACTATTGGACAGAAAATATACATAAAATATAACTCCAGGGGAGAAAAAGTATTCATTAGGTGTCAAACTAAAAATAAATCAATATATGGAGATACTGATATAGGTTCTTACAAGAAAGCTGGATCGGATCCAAACAAGAGGGTGAACCAATCAGGAATCCAATACAACCAGCGGCAGTCACACCATAGGGATCCATAAACATCACGCGTTATGGAGGCAAGCTCCTTTATCAAGTGTACAAAATGGATGCATGCCCACTTGTATGCTGGACAAACATACATAGCATCATACACAAATAAGACCGCCCACTGGGTATGGTTTGAATCAAACATAAACCAATGACTGTTTAAAAAGCTCACAATAAAACTTCATGATACATTAATATATAATAAATAAAATAGGAGAAATACATACTTATTTTAACATCTCCAATCAAAGTTAACGCTGCCCAGACATCCCAAGCTATACTGGCATTGTATATAACCCAGTATGCATGTCTGGTTAAAAAGCCCGGGACGACGCTACACGTGGAAAGGAGAAGGATATCTGCACAAAACTGAATAGTTTATTGTATCTCTGTAGTGTGACTGCCGCTGGTTGTATAGGATTTCCGACTGGTTCACCCTCTTGTTTGGATCCGTTCCAGCTTTTGTGATGTCCTCACCGACGGAGTAACTCATCTGCATTATCATACAACTCTGGTTATGTCTTCTCTGAGTGTTGTGACTCCATCACAACCCCTGAAGGTGAGCAGCCACTTGTTACAATTGTATTTCCGTTTTTCCTAAAATTTTGAACATACAGGGCGTTGCTCGGTGCCTTTGTTTATTTTATAGGTCCTTATTGGTCAGACACAAGAAGTACATGCCCAGTCAGCTAATAACTAGCCACCACTAGGAGGTGGGCCACTCCTGTGACCAGCATCTCCTGTATGTCTGGAGACGTGAGATATTAAAGACAACCAGCACGCCAGACATCTTCTGAACAGGAGTTATGGGTGACAGGCGAATACTTCTTTATTTACCTTTTTAATCCTTCCTTGGAAAACTCCTGCAAGAGATTCTGGTAACTTATCCAGAAACTCTAGCTGTATTTTTTCACTGTCCTGTAAAATATTTGAGGTTTACTAACTCTTTAACATGGATTTCAGTTCATTTGTTCAGTCTTCGGACATGAGACACACGTCTTATCTTTCTCTCTGGTGAATATTATTTAGTTTTGAAAAAGCAATAAATTCTACCATTAGAAAGAGGAGACACATTACCAAATGTAATGGAGACTACTGTGAAAGTCTTGATATAGTAAATATCTACCTACCTCACTGACATTTTATTGGATTACTTTCCAAACACACTCTTTCATGAGTATAATTATTGTCTTACTTTCATATAAAAAGGACGGCTCTACTACAGCCTCACATTCAGATTAGGAAATGGGAAAGCTTTCAAACATTGCTTTAGCATAGATGTCAGGAAATCTATCAACAGTATTAAAATGATGGTCTATCAGAATGATGGCCCTCAAACCCAAAATCATTATTCTTATAACTTTGACAGCAAACCAAAATTGGAAGTGCAAATACAGTGATTTAAAACCTCAGAGGCAGAAGTGAGCTTTTCATTTTATCTGTATTACATAGCAGCAGCCTGTAGTAAAACTGGAACTTCATCGTGATAGGAGTGGAGCAATGGCCTCGTATTGAATGTCAGATGCATGTTAAAAAAAAATGACATTAAGTCAAGGAATGACTGACAATGTGGTGGAGGTTAATGTAAAAATGCAAAATCACCTATCACTTGTGTATATATATATATATATATATATATATATATATATATATATATATATATATAAATATATATATATATATATATATATATATATATATATATATATATATATATATATCGCTGGTCAGGTAATGGAGGGGGGTGTACATCTCACCCAGACTACTCAGGTGGTGAGATGAGAAAACTCCAGGAATGTTTGTTTTTTGTGTTTTGGTAAATGCTCAGTATTGGGCTGGAATGACAGGTAGAATTGGTAGTGGGACCAGTTATTCCACCCCCCTCCAGTCCACACTTTGGGGATGTTCCGGCAGTGACTCAGCTGCAGAGCGTCTCCTTGTAATGGAGGCTTAAGAAGCCAGCTCCAGCAGCCACACTTTGGCAGTGTTTGGCTGGAGAGCTGACAGAGAGGTCATATTTTTGGAGCTGTGTCCTGAATGTTTCTACTAGCTTTTGATTTCTGTTATTCTAGGTGAGGTAACCTATTCTATGTTTAGTTAGAGCCTAGCCGGGCAGGTATTTATTTTTGTATTGTTTCCTTTTGTTGCTGCACTACCTTTTTGAGTGAAAATAAACTCTACCTTTGTTTTGGACTAAAAGAAACTGGACTTGTGTGTCTATGTCACCCCACCTAGCAACCCCAGACCCTGACTATATATATGTGTATGCTCCACACACAGCTGCACAACAAATGAGGTCTGGTTAAGGGGGTGTTCTTCTCAAAATGGTGGTCTTTTGGAGAGGTTTCACAGTATAGATATATAGACATTCGGCGGACAAAAACAAGTTATCTGAATGATTTAGAATAAGTGATTGCCATTGGAATTAGCCTAGCTGGGGCACATGTTTGAAAAACTGCCAACCATGGAGGGTTTTCTAATGCAATAGTGCTGAGAATATGCCTGTGAGGATAAGAGTCTCCCAGCTATGTATTTTACAATTATGAATTTGACCTCGGCAAGTTATCACCTTAGCAGTCCCCTCATACACATCTATGTCTGTTAACAAAACTGGTTTAGTCTAAGGAATGTGGGATGAATCAAAGTCCTATGTGGTTCCAAATCTGGCTCAATTAGCATACCTGTGCTAACCTCATTATCCCATCAGGGGGTATCCTGGAGTTGTGTACTGAAATCCCTTTGAATACACATTACCCAGACCAATTGTCTTTGAGACAGACTTCATAAGGAATATGGTTTTCTGATAATATTTGCCTATGACATGCCACAGTTGCACCGTTAAATTCCTCGGGTGTGACAGGCGGAACTGAACACGCAAAATCTGAACTCACGAGTGTTGGAAGCAGGCGAACGGTCCAAGGACAAGAAACTCATTACCCATAGGGAATTAGAGTGTCATCCTTGGAGTCTACATGATGGGGACCTCAGCAAGAACCCCATCATACTACTGGTCTGACATTATCACTATGGCGAGGAATTATGACTGTTCTTAGTTATTTGGTTTCAAGAATGGAGGATGAGACTTCTATCCCTAATGACATCACTCAGGGAGGAGACTGGGAGAGAGTTAAATAGTCCCTCTTGAGAAGACAGAGGTTGTTCTACTTCTGGAAGCCATGTGAGGAGACTGAGGATCTCTTACTTACTAAAGCATGTGTCCTGAAGTCTAGGAGACAGGCTTCAGAGATTCATTTGGTATTGCTTCCTTTCTATCTTTTATTCCCATTTTATTTTATGTATTGTATTATGCTTTTAACTGTATTAGCTTGTCATTCACTGATAAGTATATCTGCATATGTTAGTGGCTAGTACTGACCCACTGTGGTTAATAAATATATAAAATTTATAAAGCTTGTTTCATATTATCCTATAAGACCCGGACACACTCATGGGGCACGAGTGGAAATTAAGAAAGAAAGGTGATCGCCAAGTTTGCCAAAGTGGCTTTGGTAAGTAGGTATTCTTTCGCAACGATGTGCTCAAAGAAAAAAAACATCCAGCAAAAGTGGATCATGTGGATGTAAACAACCGGTCAACAAAAGACATCAGAGGAGGATTTCAAGGACCATTCTGAGGAAAAGGTGCTGCACAGTCAAGAAAGCTTCAGCCAAATACAACACTGGTGGCGAACATGTCCAAATTTATCAGTCCATAGCATGGATGGGATACAACAGTAGACAATCACTTTGATCATTGCTATCTAAGAGAAACAAAGGCAAGGCAAAAAGAAAGCCAACATTAAATTACTGAGCAGTGCAAAAAGTTTGCTTGGTCAGGTGAACCCAGGTTTCTGTTGCGCCATACTGTTGAAAGGGTCAGAATTTGGCACAAGCAGCCTGAATCAATGAACCCCTGTTGCTCGGTATAAACACTTCAGACTGCTGGAGGTGGAATACTGGCGTGGGAAGAGTTTTCTTGGTACACCCTGGGTCCTATGATACTTTTGGATTCTTCGAGAAATTGTAGTTCTGAAGGATAATGAGGTCTAACATACAACTAGCAGTGAGTTTGGATGTGTGGAGTACATTGTATTGTAAACATAACCTGGACCCCCTTACCAAAACAGCTCATTTATGCTGTTGGATAGCTGTCAAACCCCCCCCCCCCACACACACACACACACACACACACCACCACCTTCCCCCAATCAGTAAATATTTATAGTCTATCCAAAGGACAGGTCATAAAAGAAATCCTGGACCATCCTTTTAAGTATGCTAAGAGAGGAAAGAACACAGCAAATAGAGATCATAATTTTATATGAAGAGTTAGATGCTAGTTCAGTGAATTGTTTCCCGCTTGAACTAAAAAGGTGATAATTAAGTCCAAAAAGCTCATAATTTGTTGACTACAAATAAACCATAATCAGATTTGCAGAAGGAAATGTTCCAGTGTTAAAAATAGTGTAAATTGTATAATGGGAAGTGAAAAGCGCCAAAAATGACAAATGTGATAAATTATTACTAATCCATCAACACAGATCTGTTATCACTTCCCACAACTATTAAGCACATCACTTATCCCTGTACTATTCTGTTAGCATATATCTACTGGGTACTGGCAAATGACATAGTGACATTTTTGCAATCTTTTTCTGGTTTTGTCAATTATTTTTTATTCTACATACACCAGTCCTGCACCCACAGGGCTGGGCTCTGTTTATTATGGGCTTCTATTTATAGCATTTAATTTCACTGTTATTATTCTATCAAAATACCAAATGTCACTGCTGTAACTTATTACTCCTTTTTATGATACTGAAGATTTATATTACTATGATTATTGTTGTAAGTGTAAGGAGCCATGTCCCTTCCTTCTCGCCGCTGTTCTGGGTCGGACTGTAAGATAACTGGCTGCAGCAGGAGCCTCCCTGCTATGCTCTGTCTCCAGTGAGACAAGATAAAGGTAAGCTTTGCCCCTTTTGTCAAGCGATTACCCATTGAAGATGGAGCAGATCAGCAAGAAATGAACCCGTGTCCTCTGCAGGATTTACATAAGACTATGTGTCAGGATCATTCTGAAAAGTTGGACTGACAACCAATGAAGCCTGATATAACGTGTACTTTTATCATTCATTCCTTTATTTATTCTTCTTTTAACCCCTATAGGATCAATCCATTTTTAATCTCTATGACTACATTGTTTTGTTTGCTCATGTTGCAATTACAGAATTTATAACATTTTCCTTATTGTTTACAGGGAAATATTTTGGAGAATGGAGTTATGGATATTACCAGCCATAACCGTACACTCCAATCACATGTTCATGTCTATTACCGGTATCAGAACAGTTTTAGACTAACGCTTATCCTGATAATGCCACTGGAGGAGAGCTGAAAGTCACTGCACAATCCAAGTTAAAAGTGGATGTCGGAGATGAAAAAAAGCTATTTGTCAACCATGTACCTAAAATGTCTGTCACACCAGACTGTCATTTCATATTGGAATGCTTTAGAAAAACCACATGTCAGGACAGCCTTGTCTTTGGAAAACTCCAGACAAATACACAATATAAAAGTCAAAAAAGGTTTTGAATACCCAAATATGAATATGCTAGATACATAGTGTGAGAACTCTGGAATATCTACCAATTGTGGCCCATTGGAAAAAAGTACGGTATGTGCTTCAAAATAGTACAATGCACTCTGAAACACAATCTTATCGCAAGACGACGCTTAAAAAATATCCCACTACCATTTTATTTCTGTTAGGGGAGTATAGCGAGCCAAATGTAAAACAATTGCTCCAGCAGATACAGTCATACCCCTGTTGCATGAAAAGTGCATTTTCATCCGAATTAAAAGTTGATTTACTCTGCAGCGAGACTACTTTGTCACAAAACGGTACGTACACTATAGTACTAACAGGGTATAAATGGGTGTATATAAAGGTAGAGTCCCTTGAAATATTCTGTGACTCCTCACAATAACACACCTAATAACACTCACATAGTTAATTACACACAATGCAGTTTATCACTTGCCTTTGCAAAAACTCACAAGTTAAATTCTTTTCTTCCACGTTGAAATGAAGTCAAGGAAGCTGAAAAAAAAAGAACAATGCCTATGTTATTTCCATAAATTAAGAAATGGCTTTAGTACGAGTCATATGTTTTAAAGGGATTAAAGGGCTGAAAGAAAGAAAGGAATAAAAGAACACATAATTAATATAATAAAATCTTACAAAAGTCTTTGTGTATGGAAAACAGGAAGAAAAAAAGCTTTAAGCTTCTTATATCTCTGGTATTCCAATAAATATACAAGCATCTGTATTACTTGTTTAAAAACAATACAGTGGTTATACAATGGGCTTTACCAGCACTTTCGACATATTCTATGAGTTAGTTGCCTACTCTTCCATCACAAACAGGGTTCATTAGTACAATGTGTGCAGTATTTGCAGCAAAAGAGAACACCAGCAGCAAATGAAGAGGAGTTAGAGACAACTAAACAAATAAAACCAGTAAGCAGTCATCTACAATTTCTCAAGTCAAGATATATGCATACTGTAGGATACTCTACTGCTTCTTTCATGTGCAGAACAGTATGTAAAACACAAAAACAGATTGAAAATCCCCCTCCCCCAATGTGCCCCAATATCATAGGTGAAGCAAAACATTTCAGGTTTTCTTTCCAGGACAGGGCCTAAGGCGGCCACTGTTACCAGGGGAAGGTTCCAGTTGGGGCCTTGTTGTACTTCCAAGGTAAAGTCATTAAACCGTAACAACTGGTGCAAGGTGTTATAGAGACAGTGCACACCCCAACCCCTTATACATTGTTTTGGGGTCTTGGGCCATTCCCTCCTTTTAGGACACTGCAGTTTGGCTCTCCTATGATGGAGAACACCAGGATTACGGCAACATTGCTTTATGGCAACACAGTGCTTTACATTTTGATCCACATTCATATGGCTCTATGAAATGAGACAAATTTGTCTGAACGTTTGTGACCATTTAATAGGTGAATTTGGTCAGAGATTACTGGAATATAATCTCATAACCTTTGCTTTTGAATTCTGAATTTAGCAGACACATATTTACTCACTGAGGTTTTTTTTTTAAAGTGAGTTTTTATTGAGAAAATAAAAATTTACAATAAGAGTACAAGATCAAGGAAAATAATTAAGTACCAACAGTAGATCATCACACAATACAGCAATATAATGCAACAAGTATGCAGTTTTATATATTTACTCATTGAAAAACCTATTTAGGCTAAGGCCCAATGTTGTGAAAAAAATTGCTTTTTGTCCCAGATTTTGCTGCGGCTTTTGGGTCAAACCCAAGAATGGCTACAAAAGGATGGGGAAATACAAAGGGAACAGTTATACTTCTCCTTTCTGCTCAATCCACACCTGGCTTTGGCAACAAAAAAACACAGTAAAATCTGCAACAAAACAAGCTGCATTTCCACAACGTGGGGCCTCAGCATTAGACTTAAGGTGACTCATACGTTGTGTTTCGGATTAAAGACTCCAGACAATTAGTACCTATAGGATCCTGAGATGTAAACACAGTGCTGGTAATAAATGCAAAAAGAAGTGAGCAGGAGCCCTCTTAGTTATAGGAGTAGGACTGGTAAATATAGCTATTGCTGATTACTATAAATTTGATCCCTAACTTCATTAGAAAGGTCTCTAGGATAATCACCTCTAAGGAATCCCTATAAACATCATGTATTACAGCATCTCAATGCCAGTGTGCAACGTCTTCTCAAAGCCAGCAGAACCATTGGACATGCTGGACTATGACTGAAAGACAACTGTACACGAGCCAGGGTGTGCAACCTCTGACCACAGTACAAGGATATGAAATATGAGGTGCAATGGTCGGTCTGCCAAAAGCAATAATCGGCAGTCGTCTAATCAATCTTGGAACCAGCAGAAGTAAAAATGAAAAAGAAAAAAAGAAAAAAAAGAAAAACTGATAATCCAATCACTCAACCCTTAGGCCAAGCAGCAGAAACAGACTGATTTTATATCTTCTGTAACCAGAATAGAACGAGGGTATTCAATGTTCAGTCACTATTTTATCACTGTAACAATTTGTTGAATAACATTATTCTATTACAATGTTTTGGTAACAAGATGAACATACATTTCAGATATAAACGAGAAAATTCTTCAGACTCCAAGTTTTACTATCTATTAGAGATGAGCGAACACTAAAATGTTCGAGGTTCGAAATTCGATTCGAACAGCCGCTCAATGTTCGTGTGTTCGAACGGGTTTCGAACCCCATTATAGTCTATGGGGAACAGATACTCGTTAAGGGGGAAACCCAAATCCGTGTCTGGAGGGTCACCAAGTCCACTATGACACCCCAGGAAATGATGCCAACACCTCTGGAATGACACTGGGACAGCAGGGGAAGCACGTCTGGGGGCATCTAACACACCAAAGACCCTCTATTACCCCAACATCACAGCCTAACAACTACACACTTTACACACTCAATACCACCTCTCTGACAGTAGGAAAACACCTTGAAACATGTGTATTTGGCACTTGCAGTGAGGAGAGCTTGTCACCAGCAGTGAATTTGGCCCTTGTAGTAAGTTGAGGTTGGCACCAACATTTGTTTTGAAAATCAGGGTGGATTGAGCCTCTAACCAGCAGAGTTTGGGCAAATTCATGGTGGAGGGAGCCTCTAAACACCCCAGTTTGGGCAAATTCATGGTGGAGGGAGCCTCTAAAAACCCCAGTTTGGACCAATTCATGGTGGAGGGAGCCTCTAACCAGCCCAGTTTGGGCAAATTCATGGTGGAGGGAGCCTCTAAAAAACCCAGTTTGGACCAATTCATGGTGGAGGGAGCCTCTAACCAGCCCAGTTTGGGCAAATTCATGGTGGAGGGAGCCTCTAACCAGCCCAGTTTGGACCAATTAATGGTGGAGGGAGCCTCTAACCAGCCCAGTTTGGACCAATTAATGGTGGAGGGAGCCTCTAACCAGCCCAGTTTGGACCAATTCATGGTGGAGGGAGCCTCTAAACAGCCCAGTTTGGGCAAATTCATGGTGGAGGGAGCCTCTAAAAAACCCAGTTTGGACCAATTCATGGTGGAGGGAGCCTCTAACCAGCCCAGTTTGGACCAATTAATGGTGGAGGGAGCCTCTAACCAGCCCAGTTTGGACCAATTCATGGTGGAGGGAGCCTCTAAACAGCCAAGTTTTGGGAAATTCATGGTGGAGGGAGCCTCTAACCAGCCCAGTTTGGACCAATTCATGGTGGAGGGAGCCTCTAAACAGCCCAGTTTGGGCAAATTCATGGTGGAGGGAGCCTCTAACCAGCCCAGTTTGGACCAATTAATGGTGGAGGGAGCCTCTAAACAGCCCAGTTTGGGCAAATTCATGGTGGAGGGAGCCTCTAACCAGCCCAGTTTGGACCAATTCATGGTGGAGGGAGCCTCTAACCAGCCCAGTTTGGACCAATTAATGGTGGAGGGAGCCTCTAACCAGCCCAGTTTGGACCAATTCATGGTGGAGGGAGCCTCTAAACAGCCCAGTTTGGGCAAATTCATGGTGGAGGGAGCCTCTAAAAAACCCAGTTTGGACCAATTCATGGTGGAGGGAGCCTCTAACCAGCCCAGTTTGGACCAATTAATGGTGGAGGGAGCCTCTAACCAGCCCAGTTTGGACCAATTCATGGTGGAGGGAGCCTCTAAAAAACCCAGTTTGGACCAATTCATGGTGGAGGGAGCCTCTAACCAGCCCAGTTTGGACCAATTAATGGTGGAGGGAGCCTCTAACCAGCCCAGTTTGGACCAATTCATGGTGGAGGGAGCCTCTAAACAGCCAAGTTTTGGGAAATTCATGGTGGAGGGAGCCTCTAACCAGCCCAGTTTGGACCAATTCATGGTGGAGGGAGCTTCTAAACAGCCAAGTTTTGGGAAATTCATGGTGGAGGGAGCCTCTAACCAGCCCAGTTTGGACCAATTCATGGTGGAGGGAGCCTCTAAACAGCCCAGTTTGGGCAAATTCATGGTGGAGGGAGCCTCTAACCAGCCCAGTTTGGACCAATTAATGGTGGAGGGAGCCTCTAAACAGCCCAGTTTGGGCAAATTCATGGTGGAGGGAGCCTCTAACCAGCCCAGTTTGGACCAATTCATGGTGGAGGGAGCCTCTAACCAGCCCAGTTTGGACCAATTAATGGTGGAGGGAGCCTCTAACCAGCCCAGTTTGGACCAATTCATGGTGGAGGGAGCCTCTAAACAGCCCAGTTTGGGCAAATTCATGGTGGAGGGAGCCTCTAAAAAACCCAGTTTGGACCAATTCATGGTGGAGGGAGCCTCTAACCAGCCCAGTTTGGACCAATTAATGGTGGAGGGAGCCTCTAACCAGCCCAGTTTGGACCAATTCATGGTGGAGGGAGCCTCTAAACAGCCAAGTTTTGGGAAATTCATGGTGGAGGGAGCCTCTAACCAGCCCAGTTTGGACCAATTCATGGTGGAGGGAGCCTCTAAACAGCCCAGTTTGGGCAAATTCATGGTGGAGGGAGCCTCTAACCAGCCCAGTTTGGACCAATTCATGGTGGAGGGAGCCTCTAAACAGCCCAGTTTGGGCAAATTCATGGTGGAGGGAGCCTCTAACCAGCCCAGTTTGGACCAATTCATGGTGGAGGGAGCCTCTAACCAGCCCAGTTTGGACCAATTAATGGTGGAGGGAGCCTCTAACCAGCCCAGTTTGGACCAATTCATGGTGGAGGGAGCCTCTAAAAAACCCAGTTTGGACCAATTCATGGTGGAGGGAGCCTCTAACCAGCCCAGTTTGGACCAATTAATGGTGGAGGGAGCCTCTAACCAGCCCAGTTTGGACCAATTCATGGTGGAGGGAGCCTCTAAACAGCCAAGTTTTGGGAAATTCATGGTGGAGGGAGCCTCTAACCAGCCCAGTTTGGACCAATTCATGGTGGAGGGAGCTTCTAAACAGCCAAGTTTTGGGAAATTCATGGTGGAGGGAGCCTCTAACCAGCCCAGTTTGGACCAATTCATGGTGGAGGGAGCCTCTAAAAAACCCAGTTTGGACCAATTCATGGTGGAGGGAGCCTCTAAAAAACCCAGTTTGGACCAATTCATGGTGGAGGGAGCCTCTAAACAGCCCAGTTTGGGCAAATTCATGGTGGAGGAAGCCTCTAACCAGCCCAGTTTGGACCAATTAATGGTGGAGGGAGCCTCTAAACAGCCCAGTTTGGGCAAATTCATGGTGGAGGGAGCCTCTAACCAGCCCAGTTTGGACCAATTCATGGTGGAGGGAGCCTCTAACCAGCCCAGTTTGGGCAAATTCATGGTGGAGGGAGCCTCTAAAAAACCCAGCTTGGACCAATTCATGGTGGAGGGAGCCTCTAACCAGCCCAGTTTGGGCAAATTCATGGTGGAGGGAGCCTCTAAAAAACCCAGTTTGGACCAATTCATGGTGGAGGGAGCCTCTAAACAGCCCAGTTTGGGCAAATTCATGGTGGAGGGAGCCTCTAACCAGCGCAGTTTGGACCAATTAATGGTGGAGGGAGCCTCTAAACAGCCCAGTTTGGACCAATTAATGGTGGAGGGAGCCTCTAACCAGCCCAGTTTGGACCAATTAATGGTGGAGGGAGCCTCTAACCAGCCCAGTTTGGACCAATTAATGGTGGAGGGAGCCTCTAACCACCCCAGTTTGGACCAATTAATGGTGGAGGGAGCCTCTAACCAGCCCAGTTTGGACCAATTCATGGTGGAGGGAGCCTCTAAAAAACCCAGTTTGGACCAATTCATGGTGGAGGGAGCCTCTAAACAGCCCAGTTTGGGCAAATTCATGGTGGAGGGAGCCTCTAAACAGCCCAGTTTGGGCAAATTCATGGTGGAGGGAGCCTCTAACCAGCCCAGTTTGGACCAATTAATGGTGGAGGGAGCCTCTAACCAGCCCAGTTTGGACCAATTCATGGTGGAGGGAGCCTCTAAACAGCCAAGTTTGGACCAATTCATGGTGGAGGGAGCCTCTAAAAAACCCAGTTTGGACCAATTCATGGTGGAGGGAGCCTCTAACCAGCCCAGTTTGGACCAATTAATGGTGGAGGGAGCCTCTAACCAGCCCAGTTTGGACCAATTAATGGTGGAGGGAGCCTCTAACCAGCCCAGTTTGGACCAATTCATGGTGGAGGGAGCCTCTAAACAGCCCAGTTTGGGCAAATTCATGGTGGAGGGAGCCTCTAACCAGCCCAGTTTGGACCAATTCATGGTGGAGGGAGCCTCTAAAAAACCCAGTTTGGACCAATTCATGGTGGAGGGAGCCTCTAAACAGCCCAGTTTGGGCAAATTCATGGTGGAGGGAGCCTCTAAACAGCCCAGTTTGGGCAAATTCATGGTGGAGGGAGCCTCTAACCAGCAGAGTTGGTGGAAATCAGGGTGTAGGGAGCCTCTAACCAGCAGAGTTGGGGGAAATCAGGGTGGAGGGAGCCTAGTATTAGCAGAATTGTGCAACGCTTATGGTGGATGAGTATGAGGATGCGGAGGAATTGGAGAGGTTGAGTACAGACATGGAGTTTCATGTTGGGGTGCTTTACACAGGTGGGCACAAAAATGACGGCTCTACCCAGTGGTGGTTCATTTTTATCAAAGTGAGCCGGTCGGCACTCTCAGCTGACAGACGGGTGCGCTTGTCAGTGATGATGCCACCGGCTGCACTGAACACCCTCTCAGATAGGACGCTGGCGGCAGGACAGGACAGCACCTCCAAGGCATATAGGGCAAGTTCAAGCCACAGGTCCAACTTCGACACCCAATACGTGTAGGGCGCAGAGGGGTCGGAGAGGACAGGGCTGTGGTCGGAAAGGTATTCCCGCAACATGCGCCTATACTTCTCACGCCTGGTGACACTAGGACCCTCCGTGGCGGCACTTTGGCGAGGGGGTGCCATCAAGGTGTCCCAGACCTTAGACAGTGTGCCCCTCGTTTGTGTGGACCGGTGAGAACTTGGTTGCCTACTGGAGGAACTGCCCTCCCTGCCGCCAACGTCACATGCTGGAAACATCTCCATCATATTCTGCACCAATTGCCTGTGGCAAGCATTGATGCGATTGGCCCTCCCCTCTACCGGAATAAAAGACGAGATGTTGTTTTTATACCGGGGGTCAAGGATAGCAAAGATCCAGTACTGGTTGTCCTCCATGATTTTGACAATACGCTTGTCAAAATGGGACGATTCGAAGTTGCCCGGAAGCCTCCTGTATCACCATCACATCATCGGACAACTCTTCTTCCTCCTCCTCCTCCTCCTCCTCCTCCTCCATTAAACGCAGTGAAGCGGACAGATGTGTGGACCTACTCTCCAGCTGTGACGGATCGGATGCTATCCCTAACTCCTCTGTGTGATCTGAGTTATCCCTGATGTCAATCAGGGATTCTCTCAGAACACACAAGAGCGGGATTGTAAGGCTCACCATCGCATCCTCAGAGCTCACCCTCCTTGTGGACTCCTCAAAGACCCGTAGGATGTCACAAAGGTCTCTCATCCATGGCCACTCATGGATGTGAAACTGAGGCAGCTGACTTTGTGGCACCCTAGGGTTTTGTAGCTGGTATTCCATCAAAGGTCTCTGCTGCTCAACCACTCTATTCAACATCTGAAACGTTGAGTTCCAGCGTGTGGGGACGTCGCACAAAAGCCGGTGTTGTGGCACATGCAGGCGTTGCTGGAGAGATTTTAAGCTAGCAGCGGCTACTGTCGACTTGCGAAAGTGGGCGCACATGCGCCGCACTTTCACCAGTAGCTCTGGAACATTGGGGTAGCTCTTTAGGAAACGTTGCACCACTAGGTTGAAGACGTGGGCCAGGCATGGAACATGTTGGAGTCCGGCAAGCTCCAGAGCTGCTACCAGGTTCCGGCCGTTATCACAAACGACCATGCCTGGGCCCAGGTGCAGCGGCTCAAACCATATTGCCGTCTCATCGAGGAGGGCATCCCTCACCTCGGAGGCAGTGTGCTGTCTGTCCCCCAAGCTGATCAGCTTCAGCACAGCCTGCTGACGTCTACCAACGCCAGTGCTGCAACGTTTCCAACTCGTAGCTGGGGTCAATCTAACAGCGGAGGAGGAGGCGGTGGCGGAGGAGGAGGCGGTGGCGGAGGAGGAGGCGGTAGAGGAGGAGGAGGAGGGGGGTGTTCTTCTCGTGTCCCTGCCAGGAATGTTAGGCGGGGAGACGAGGTACACCGGGCCAGTTTGGGAAGCAGTCCCAGCCTCAACTACATTCACCCAGTGTGCCGTCAGTGAAATGTAGCGTCCCTGTCCGCATGCACTTGTCCACGCGTCGGTGGTCAAGTGGACCTTTGTGCAAAGCGCGGAACTAAGGGCCCGCCTGATGTTGAGTGACACGTGCTGGTGCAAGGCGGGGACGGCACACCGGGAGAAGTAGTGACGGCTAGGGACGGCATAGCGAGGTGCCGCAGTTGCCATCAGGTCCAGGAAGGCGGGAGTTTCAACAAGCCGGAACGCCAACATCTCCTGGGCCAGCAGTTTAGCGATGTTGGCGTTCAAGGCTTGCGCGTGTGGGTGGTTAGCAGTGTATTTCTGCCGCCGCTCCAATGTCTGAGAGATGGTGGGTTGTTGTAAAGAAACGCCTGATGGTGCCTTTGATGGTGCAGGAGAAGGAGATAAGACAGGACCAGGGGAGGATGAGGTAGAAGTCAACAAAGTGGCGGAGGCAGATGAAGTGGTGTCCTGGCTCGTCCTCTGGAGTGCATCGCCAGCACAGTCAGCAGTGGCAGTGGCAGTGGCAGAGGCAGTGGCAGAGGCAGTGGCAGTGGCGTGAACGGCAGGCGGCCTTTGTCCTGCCGTTGCTGCCTGCCACTGATTCCAGTGCTTGGATTCCAAATGACGGCGCATTGAAGTGGTGGACAGGTTGCTCTTCTCAGAGCCCCTAATCAATTTCGAGAGGCAAATTGTGCAGACAACACTATATCTGTCCTCGGCGCATTCCTTGAAAAAACTCCACACCTTCGAGAAACGTGCCCTCGAGGTGGGAGTTTTTCGGGGCTGGGTACGAACTGGAACATCTTGGGAGATTCCGGGTGTGGCCTGGCTTCGCCTAAGCTGCTGACCTCTGCCTCTGCCTCTAGCTACCCTTTTTGGTGCTGCACCTGCCTCAACATCCACACTACTTTCCCCGCTTGACATCCCCCCTGTCCAGGTCGGGTCAGTGTCCTCATCATCCACCACTTCCTCTTCCAACTCCTGTCTCATCTCCTCCTCCCGCACAATGCGCCGGTCAACTGGATGCCCTGACGGCAACTGCGTCACATCATCGTCGATGAGGGTGGGTTGCTGGTCATCCACCACCAAATCGAACGGAGATGGAGGAGACTCTAGTGTTTGAGCATCTGGACACAGATGCTCCTCTGTTAGGTTCGTGGAATCGTGACGTGGAGAGGCAGGTTGAGGGACAATGAAAGGAGCGGAGAACAGCTCTGGGGAGCAGGGACAGTTTGGGTTATTGTTCTGTAAAGCTTCGGAATTTTGGGAGGAAGGAAGACAAGACTGTTGGGTAATAGGAGGAGAGGAGGCAGAGTCTGACTGGCTGCTGGACAATGTGCTGTAAGCGTTCTCTGACAGCCATTGCAAGACCTGTTCCTGGTTCTCGGGCCTACTAAGGTTTGTACCCTGCAGTTTAGTTAATGTGGCAAGCAACCCTGGCACTGTGGAGTGGCGCAATGCTTGCTGCCCCACAGGAGTAGGCACGGGACGCCCTGTGGCTTCACTGCTACCTTGCTCCCCAGAACCATTCCCCCGACCTCGCCCACGGCCTCGTCCACGTCCCTTTCCGGGAGCCTTGCGCATTTTGAATTCCTAGTTAGAAATTGGCACTGTATACCAGTAGTAAAAATTGTGGGTGCACGTAACCCCAATATATTCTTTGAATTCCCAGTCAGACACTGGCACTATATGGCAGTAGCAAGAAATGAGGGTATTTGTATTCCCAATATATTCTTTGAATTCCCAGTCAGACAATGGCACTGTATACCAGTAGTAAAAATTGTGGGTGCACGTAACCCCAATATATTCTTTGAATTCCCAGTCAGACACTGGCACTATATGGCAGTAGCAAGAAATGAGGGTATTTGTATTCCCAATATACTCTTTGAATTCCCAGTCAGACAATGGCACTGTATACCAGTAGTAAAAATTGTGGGTGCACGTAACCCCAATATATTCTTTGAATTCCCAGTCAGACACTGGCACTATATGGCAGTAGCAAGAAATGAGGGTATTTGTATTCCCAATATACTCTTTGAATTCCCAGTCAGACAATGGCACTGTATACCAGTAGTAAAAATTGTGGGTGCACGTAACCCCAATATATTCTTTGAATTACCAGTCAGAAACTGGCACTATATGGCAGTAGCAAGAAATGAGGGTATTTATAACCCCAATATATTCTTTGAATTCCCAGTCAGACAATGGCACTGTATACCAGTAGTAAAAATTGTGGGTGCACGTAACCCCAATATATTCTTTGAATTACCAGTCAGAAACTGGCACTATATGGCAGTAGCAAGAAATGAGGGTATTTGTATTCCCAATATACTCTTTGAATTCCCAGTCAGACAATGGCACTGTATACCAGTAGTAAAAATTGTGGGTGCACGTAACCCCAATATATTCTTTGAATTACCAGTCAGAAACTGGCACTATATGGCAGTAGCAAGAAATGAGGGTATTTATAACCCCAATATATTCTTTGAATTCCCAGTCAGACAATGGCACTGTATACCAGTAGTAAAAATTGTGGGTGCACGTAACCCCAATATATTCTTTGAATTACCAGTCAGACACTGGCACTATATGGCAGTAGCAAGAAATGAGGGTATTTGTATTCCCAATATACTCTTTGAATTCCCAGTCAGACAATGGCACTGTATACCAGTAGTAAAAATTGTGGGTGCACGTAACCCCAATATATTCTTTGAATTCCCAGTCAGACAATGGCACTGTATACCAGTAGTAAAAATTGTGGGTGCACGTAACCCCAATATATTCTTTGAATTACCAGTCAGAAACTGGCACTATATGGCAGTAGCAAGAAATGAGGGTATTTATAACCCCAATATATTCTTTGAATTCCCAGTCAGACAATGGCACTGTATACCAGTAGTAAAAATTGTGGGTGCACGTAACCCCAATATATTCTTTGAATTACCAGTCAGAAACTGGCACTATATGGCAGTAGCAAGAAATGAGGGTATTTATAACCCCAATATATTCTTTGAATTCCCAGTCAGACAATGGCACTGTATACCAGTAGTAAAAATTGTGGGTGCACGTAACCCCAATATATTCTTTGAATTACCAGTCAGAAACTGGCACTATATGGCAGTAGCAAGAAATGTGGGTATTTGTATTCCCAATATACTCTTTGAATTCCCAGTCAGACAATGGCACTGTATACCAGTAGTAAAAATTGTGGGTGCACGTAACCCCAATATATTCTTTGAATTACCAGTCAGACACTGGCACTATATGGCAGTAGCAAGAAATGAGGGTATTTGTATTCCCAATATACTCTTTGAATTCCCAGTCAGACAATGGCACTGTATACCAGTAGTAAAAATTGTGGGTGCACGTAACCCCAATATATTCTTTGAATTCCCAGTCAGACAATGGCACTGTATACCAGTAGTAAAAATTGTGGGTGCACGTAACCCCAATATATTCTTTGAATTCCCAGTCAGAAACTGGCACTATATGGCAGTAGCAAGAAATGAGGGTATTTGTATTCCCAATATACTCTTTGAATTCCCAGTCAGACAATGGCACTGTATACCAGTAGTAAAAATTGTGGGTGCACGTAACCCCAATATATTCTTTGAATTCCCAGTCAGAAACTGGCACTATATGGCAGTAGCAAGAAATGAGGGTATTTGTATTCCCAATATACTCTTTGAATTCCCAGTCAGACAATGGCACTGTATACCAGTAGTAAAAATTGTGGGTGCACGTAACCCCAATATATTCTTTGAATTACCAGTCAGAAACTGGCACTATATGGCAGTAGCAAGAAATGAGGGTATTTATAACCCCAATATATTCTTTGAATTCCCAGTCAGACAATGGCACTGTATACCAGTAGTAAAAATTGTGGGTGCACGTAACCCCAATATATTCTTTGAATTACCAGTCAGAAACTGGCACTATATGGCAGTAGCAAGAAATGAGGGTATTTGTATTCCCAATATACTCTTTGAATTCCCAGTCAGACAATGGCACTGTATACCAGTAGCAAAAATTGTGGGTGCACGTAACCCCAATATATTCTTTGAATTACCAGTCAGACACTGGCACTATATGGCAGTAGCAAGAAATGAGGGTATTTGTATTCCCAATATACTCTTTGAATTCCCAGTCAGACAATGGCACTGTATACCAGTAGTAAAAATTGTGGGTGCACGTAACCCCAATATATTCTTTGAATTCCCAGTCAGACAATGGCACTGTATACCAGTAGTAAAAATTGTGGGTGCACGTAACCCCAATATATTCTTTGAATTCCCAGTCAGAAACTGGCACTATATGGCAGTAGCAAGAAATGAGGGTATTTGTATTCCCAATATACTCTTTGAATTCCCAGTCAGACAATGGCACTGTATACCAGTAGTAAAAATTGTGGGTGCACGTAACCCCAATATATTCTTTGAATTCCCAGTCAGAAACTGGCACTATATGGCAGTAGCAAGAAATGAGGGTATTTGTATTCCCAATATACTCTTTGAATTCCCAGTCAGACAATGGCACTGTATACCAGTAGTAAAAATTGTGGGTGCACGTAACCCCAATATATTCTTTGAATTACCAGTCAGAAACTGGCACTATATGGCAGTAGCAAGAAATGAGGGTATTTATAACCCCAATATATTCTTTGAATTCCCAGTCAGACAATGGCACTGTATACCAGTAGTAAAAATTGTGGGTGCACGTAACCCCAATATATTCTTTGAATTACCAGTCAGAAACTGGCACTATATGGCAGTAGCAAGAAATGAGGGTATTTGTATTCCCAATATATTCTTTGAATTCCCAGTCAGACAATGGCACTGTATACCAGTAGTAAAAATTGTGGGTGCACGTAACCCCAATATATTCTTTGAATTCCCAGTCAGACACTGGCACTATATGGCAGTAGCAAGAAATGAGGGTATTTGTATTCCCAATATATTCTTTGAATTCCCAGTCAGACAATGGCACTGTATACCAGTAGTAAAAATTGTGGGTGCACGTAACCCCAATATATTCTTTGAATTCCCAGTCAGACACTGGCACTATATGGCAGTAGCAAGAAATGAGGGTATTTGTATTCCCAATATATTCTTTGAATTCCCAGTCAGACAATGGCACTGTATACCAGTAGTAAAAATTGTGGGTGTATATAGCCCCAATTCTATTGCTAGGGGACTTGCAGGGTATTTCTGGGGTGAAGGTGGGGGGGCACACCGTTGGAACGGGTATCGGGGTATATATCGGGTATACGGGAATACACTGACAGTGTATTCCATTCAGGATCCTGGGAAAGCTGGGTTGCGGCGATTGAGCCCGTCAGTGCCACGTTACACTGACAAGCTTCTCCCTGGAATTTAGCTCTTATAAGAGCTGTTGGTTGTCTTCTCCTTCCTATCCTAGCCTGTCCCTGCCTACCCAGAATCTAAGCCCTAGCTAGCTGGACGGAAACCTCCGTCCTCGGTGAATTGCAAGCTCAGAATGACGCGAAGCTGGGCGTCGCTGTTCTTTTAAATTAGAGGTCACATGTTTTCGGCAGCCAATGGGTTTTGCCTACTTTTTTCAACGTCACCGGTGTCGTAGTTCCTGTCCCACCTACCCTGCGCTGTTATTGGAGCAAAAAAGGCGCCAGGGAAGGTGGGAGGGGAATCGAGTAATGGCGCACTTTACCACGCGGTGTTCGATTCGATTCGAACATGCCGAACAGCCTAATATCCGATCGAACATGAGTTCGATAGAACACTGTTCGCTCATCTCTACTATCTATCTGTTACATAACCACATGTATGGAAGATCATACAAACACATTATATGTGATTTGGGAATGTAAATGCATCCCCTCTCACAGGATGACATCAGTATACCGCACATTACATATAGACTTAACAAGGCACTGAAGAAACTTGTGATTGCCTAAACCTCTAGCTGGTCCTATAAAGCTGAAATATTACTGTACGCTATAAAAAAAAAGAATGCCTGGTAAATGATTTTTTTCCTCTCAGTACCTCACATTTCAGCGTATCACAAAGGATTACTGACGATATCAAAAAGACTTGACAGTAGAAAAAAGTGTTTTCAAAAACATGAAATTATTATAAAGGAGTCTACCTCCTTCTCCATGCATATTGCACTGCTAGCATCACATTACCTTGTGCTTTACAGTTATATACCTCTGTTATGTACGTTACTTGTAGATTTGGAGAAAAAGAACTTTAAAGTCTTATGCAAATGAGAGTTGGTGCACTGGGGGCGGGCCTTCAGCCCTGGGAGCACTGCGCTTGCTGCTCTAGTAGGATTGGTACTGGCAGAAGTGACCTTGTATATTGTGCACACATGTATATTACATTATTTGTTCTCTCTACTTCTACTGGAAAATCTTTTTTTCCCATATTTCTTTTGTAACAAGATTTTGGGAAAAATAAATAAATCCTGTGCCGCCACCCAATGCGCTCTAAGGCTATTAACATTCTTTGAATCTTGTTCTGTAAGAAAAGAAATTGACATCTTACTGGAAAATGCTAAATTATGGACAAAATGCGATTGATTTATTCTTACAGATTCATAAATGATTTAGTAAAAATATCTAGATTTCCACCATTAGAAGCTTTTGAAGATGCTGAACTTCTAGATCTGTTCCTGGAAGTGGAGTTCAGACAATGGTGGGAGTGCGGCGTGGCTATCGTTTTAGGACTTCATACATACTCTTCTTTTATGATGCCGTTATAAAATGTGTTTCAAGTGCTGCCAGGAATCAGAAGATTCTGCTGTATTAATCTGACCCAGCTTACATGTGGGAACAATTTTAGCTATATGCAATATTATCAGTGCAGCAATACATATAGTTATATCATCCGGGTCAGCCAGCTGCATCAGTGTGAATATAAATGGCAGACAAGCTAAGCGCCATAAGATATAGTGATATACTACCTTCTACTTTTCCCGTGCAGAAGGTTAACGGCCCTGTGCTACTTTCTCTTATAGCTTTTTTCTTTCTTTCTCTAATAGGTTTCAGGCTTAGCGCAATGTCAAGGCTCATTTTCAAGAGTGAGGATATATTTTATGTTCCCGACATCCTGCTTAGCTTCTGAATACCTATTGCCATTCTGCTTTCTGGTGGCTTTATATTGATTAATGCCATCTACACATATTATGATAGCACTAAACATGATTTATTCATTTAGGCATAGTTTACAAACTTCCACTTTCCATTTCAACTTAAACACCTTAACATTTCGCTACTCTTAAGAAGGAACTGAAGACAACGGGTTGTAGGGAATGCAGAAAGATTCAGCAAGCATCTAAATAAATATAACAGAAAGCCATAAAAGTTTGTATCTGTAGAAAAATTCTTAAATGAAGCTGTTGCCGGATAATAATTCTTCCAGTGTTGTGCCACACAACATAGTGGTGTGTTTGAAAGGATTATTATTATTTCTCTTACCCTTCGTTCACATCTGCGTTCGGTATTCTGTTTGTTGAGTCCGCATGGGGACCCCCCGTATGGAATACCGAACACAGCTGCAAGCGGTGTGCAGTAAAAACACACGGACCCCATAGACTATAATGGGGACCGTGTGCTTGCCGCGCACTGCCTGCATGAATCATGTAGACAGGAAAGTAGATTGTGAACTACTTTCCAGTCCGCATGTTCTATGCTGAGATCTGGCGGCAAGCACACGGACCCCATTATAGCTTTCACTGGCATACTGCTTGCAGTTGCGTTCAATATTCCGTTCAAGGGGGGTCCTCATGCACACTCCCCCCGACGGAATACTATCGCAGATGTGAACGAGGCCTTACTTGTATAGCGCCATCATATTCTACAGCACTTCACAGACATTGACTTGTACACTCTGCTTCAACTTTCACAGACTATAAAGAGATGTAGTTTATAAACTGGAGGGAGTTTGTAAAATTTCCGGCACTGCAAAATGAAATCTTTATGTCCATTTGTTGGTAGCGATATATCCTGCCTAGGGAATAGCACTAGTATAAAGATATAACAATATTAAGAAAAACTGAACATGGACTGCATAGCCACATAATAAGCTTTGACATATAACTACACAAGGTTCTTGTTATGCAGTTTCATCAAATTGCACAAACTCATAGCCGCTTCGTTGTGACCTCATACTAGTCACAGCTGCTGAATCAGTAGGCCAAAGCATGGCCTCCTGCAAAGGTAGCCTACACTGGTCAGACAGAAGCAGAAAAGTTCCTCTAAGTAACAAAAAAGCCATTGAATGAATTCTCTTGAAAGTAAATTGCAATAAACTATGCAATTAATTACATTATATAATAATAATTGCAACAATTAAAATAATTCATCATTTTATTTTGAAGCCTGATGCTAGGGTCATACTAGCATTCAGGCTTCTATTCTTCGGGTCTGCTTGGGGACCCAAAAAATGGAAACCCAATCCGCTTATAAAGTGGTTACCTACAGAAACCAGCAGACCCCATAGACTATAATGGGGTCCGCCTGGTTTCCACCCTAAAAATGCAGAGAGAAAAGTCCTGCTTACAGGACTTTTCTCTCCACATTTTTCAAGTGGAATGGGGAACGGAATCCCCAAATGGAGAATGAGTGCTAGTGTGAACATAGTCGGAGTTGAAAATGGGTCTCCACAACTCTAGCACTGGTAGGTTCATACACTAATGGGTTCCCAAGCTGCAGCATCTGCTACCACTGTAAAGCCAGTAGCACAGGGGGAAAGACAGTGGTCAACAGCAGCCCTGCTTCCAAACTTAATCCCTATGGCTCTAGGTCCCATAACCCCACAGTCACAGCACCACAGCAGCAATCAATATCAGGAGGTATCACACCATGTGAAAAAACTGCACAGGCTCCCCTGGCTTATAAAGATTCTTGGCACAAGAAGTTACTAAAACATTATTGAATAGTTAACAGTACGGTGACTAAAAAGATCTACGGTAGTATTACAAATAAGATTGCAAACCATTTTAAGACCATGGTCCCATGCGGCATAAATGCTGCAGTTTGACCACGGCGTAAACGCACGGAAAAAAATGTGGCCTTTTTCATTAACTGCTAGGTGGATGGGATTCTAGCGACTCCCTTCTACACCTTGGGAAAAAATATGATGTGTTGCGGTTTTGGAAATCAATGCATGTCAATTATACCTACATAATCGCCGGCGGTTTCCCTATAAGTAAAACACTATGTGAAAAATCATGATATGTTGTCGCAGCACTTGGGGCCTGCTACTTGGCACCTTAGTTTGAAAGTGATATTGGGTCAGAATTTCTTGTTAGAAAAGTTCATGTAGTAGCTTTAGGTGCTTCTGCTATTGCATCAGTTTTAGGTCTCCACCTCTTATTTGTAATGTAAATACATCATTTAGTTACTTGTTCCATTAAAAAAACTCAGGAGTTTATGTTGCAACAAATGTAAAAGAAGACTATTAGCATCCACTAAATTCTGAGACTAATCGTATCCATCGGCATAAAGTACTTCTGTACTGCAAAGCAACAGATATAACTTCAGCTAAAAGCAGAAGGAATGTATTTACTGACAGAGATTCTACATACCAAGAGAGATACCTGAGGAAGAGGCTGAGAGCCTCGAAAGCTTCTAATCTGTCATCATTATTAGTTAGCCATTAAAAAAAGGTATCACCTACTGAAGATTCTCAAGATTTTTGTTTTTTTATAGCTCATACCCACTGTCTAATAAGTTACAAAAACATTAATTTTCCTTCTACTGTTGGATATAGTATAATTCGGTTAGTTTTTCTCATTTATGCTTGTATATTAGAGCACTATGTTTTATTTTTCTGCTGTGTTCTTGTGGTTTACTTGTGGTTTACTGTACATACAATCTCCAAACAGATGTTAACATTGGTCAGATTTGAACTCAGGACACCAAGCAAGGCAACAGTGCAAATTGTGCTGCCCATATTAGCATCCAGTTACTTCTGCCCCTACTTACTGACAGTGCCATGAATGCTGTTGAATAGGCAGTTTGCAGCCTCTTCTGAACCCTCTATCCTGTTTAGAATGGGCAATGATCTATATATTTGTTATCTTGTGATTTGTGTGGTCCGGTGAAGTCTCCCTATGTGAGAACAGTACAGCAAGCACAGAACATTTGTGTACACTGCATTGCACTTTGACACAAATCCACATCAAATATTTGCAGAAAATCCGCAATCTGTAAACACGGCCTAAAAAAACATTGGAAAGCAAAATGATGGTACATAAAAATCGTGAAGAAAGACATTTAGCAAACATACAAACATGTTTTTACCACCGATAAATTATAAATTCTCAAATTAAACAACAAGACAAGTAAATTGTAGACGACTCGACTAACCATGGGCTTCTGTAGGTCACCTTAGTAAATACAGAAATGTAAAGATACATCTACTGTAAGACACCAGGAATTAACATTGTCTGACATGGAGGAATAGATGTAAGCCATGCTTTGTATACATTTCTACACAGACAGCAGATGTAACATGTTATCGGGGAAAAACAAGGCTTAATACAGAAGGTATGGTAGAATACAGTAATCCACAGCACACACTGAACAGCTACAGTGGTTAACAGGAATTAACATTTATGTAATTCTTTCCATGTTTAGTGTCTGTAAATGTTTGTAACTGTATTAACAAGAGACAGTACATGAATGCAAAAGAGACAGCACTCTTATTCATGGCAAAGGCCGCATTCACACTCGCATGTTTGATCAGTATTTTCTTGCACTAATGTTTTTATCCAAACCAAAATCAGAATGCAAAAAGCAGAAGTAGAATTCTTTTCTTTTTTTTTCCATTATATTTTATTTTTTGTGGTTTTGATTTAAAAGAAAAAAAAAAAAAAGAAAAAAAAAAAATATATATATATATATATATATATATATATTTTTTTTTTTTTTTTTTGTGCATGTGTATGCATCATAGTAATCAAAACTGTACCGTGTGAATTACACCTACTTATAGGTAAGGTCGACTGCTCTTAAAAGGTTTTGTCCAGGCAGTTTTATTTTAGTTACATGCTGAAGTTTTTTTTCTTCTTGCTGGACCTGGGGGTTCCAGGCTGGTTCTAAACCCTGGATTATATGAGTTACATGAGTTACAAAGGGTGGGGGAGGTGAAGCAACCCAGGAGACAAGTGCTGGTTCCTATCATATGACCTAGAGTTGGAACTAGTATGGAACCCATAGGTCCAATATGAAAAACATGCCAGAGAATGTAACGAACATAAAACTCCCTGGACAACCTCTTTAAATGCATCTATTTCATCACAGTAAGGTGACATGTACACGACTGTGAGTAGTGTGTACCGGGCCATAGAAATGAATGGGTCAGTGTGCTAGCACACTGACTGTGCACACGGTCATATGCATGAGGAAAGGGGATGTAGAATATTGCTAGAATATGGTGACAATAAGTTGGGTCGCAGTTAGAAAGTACAGTGCTACTTCTTCTCCTGCCAACATTCAGAGGCCACGTGACTCATTGTGTATTGTTAATAGTTTATAGGATGACTACTGGTAAACATGCAGTGATGTCTGGTCAGGCCCTCACATTGTAACATTATTGTTAGCCACATGTGTGTCTGCCTTTACAATATAAAGAACAATGTAGTCAATATTACATTTATTCACTGAATAAAATCTTAGGAAACATTACTATTTTGGGAATTGCCAATACTGGTATATTGTATGTCAGGTTTCCATCCTGGCCTCAAACATGCACCAGGATACCTAAAGCAATGTAAATATGGTTTTCAAAAGTACTGGAAAAATTTACAAAAAAAATGAAGGCAATGGGCTACACTAACGCAGATGAAGAGTGTTACTGCTGGGTAATTTTATTGATCATTTTCCTATTATTATTACCAAGTCCAAATCCATTTACAGCTGTCACTTCTCTAAAGGCATAAAAATAAAAGTCACAAATCCACTTGTCCATTGTCATAATATACTTCTTATATCCAGTCCAATAAAATGTTTGTTTTATAGCAATGTACAGTCAGGAAAACAGAAACCATATTTTGTGTGTCTAGCAGACTTACTGCATTTTAGTAAATTTGGGTCAGAGTGTAGATCAGGTTTACAACAAAGTACTTGCAGCATTGCTATTGTATGTGATTTCAGTGATGTCCTAAAACGGCAGCATTTACAATAATGTTCCTCTCCATCATTTCCCAGCTGTTTAGACATCATGCCATTTTAGGAAATAGAAGAAGAATATAGCTATGGGCTCGCAGGGTCACTTTCACGTGCGACTAGAGATACTTTTTAATTTCTTTTTGTATTATAGAAGATCTCAGCAGGGATACAATTCATCTCATGGATACATAGGCAGACTCATTAAATATAATTATGTTTAATGTACTTAATAAAAGTAGAGAAGTATAATTTATGTGTATACACATTACACCATATCTACAATTTCCTGCTTCACAACAATTCTACAACATTGAAAAATAGGCTGCAGACATTTACTGTTGGGAACACTACTGCACTGACCAGGGTTTTAACGTAACCCCTGTGACAGCAACTGGGCTCGGCAGTGTAAGGAAGCACACTATACTACCAAACTGGACAGGGGCAGCTAATGGGAAGCTAGATCTGCTCTGTTCCATACTCTTGTCACTCAATTACAGCAGTATGGACACTTCAGCTCTTCCTTTGCCCCTGTGCTCTCCTGTACCCTGCCTCTCTACACTGAGGTACAGAATAGAGCACTGATGTCTAATGCATGAACCTCTTGAATAATGTGACTGCCCCCTTCTAACAGCATATGTCCTAGGATGAACAGTTTCCTGGTCCATTGCAGATTTTCCCAAAAATCCACAAAAAAGTGCTGCATGCTGTGCTTTTTCATTTGACAAAATGATGAACACCAGAAGGTGAACTATAAGGACCCCATTATATTATGTGGTGTATGTCAGGCCCAGTGAATGTTATGTATTGGATCTAACTCCAGCTTATGTTATTTTCTGCTCCTATGATAGGTGAGGGCTCTAACGCTTACACCACTGGTACTGACTGTATAATATTGTGTATCTCCATGATGTCAATCTTCACGCATCTGACATACATAAATATAAAATATTTTGGTACACCAGAGACAATGAGTGAAGTGTGCCACTTTACAGCATATAGTCCCCACATTTGCACTTAAAGGGGTATTCCCACGCCGCATACTCACCAGTCTTCACTGCTATAAAATCTTCTTTCTTCCTGATTTCTTGCATCATTTGGTGGGCGGGGTTTCACATGCAACCTGCTGTTTAGCTCCACCCCCAAATTAGTGTGTAGCTCCGCCCACCCATATTGGACTATGAAGTACAGGCAGCAGCAACTCCATTCTGTGTTACATACAGAGACTGCCTGTCTCTGCCATAATGAACACAATTGAATTAGCTAGCCTGATAACTGGGAGAACAGAAGAAATGAAAGCAGCTCCTCTCCCCTATCTGATAGCAGGAAGCTAGGTCACATGATGTAGACACAGGAATAGCTAGATACACAGGCTGACTCCTGTGCACTTAGCCCCTCCTACCTCCCCCCTGAGAGCAGCAGACACATCACTTGACTCATGAGCAGCTAAGTCAGGGCTGTGGCCACAAAGAATTGAATAAAGTAAGATAGTGGACAAACAAAGCAGTTTTGCTGAAGCAGTGTATTTAGGAAAAGTTTTAAATCCATATTAACAAGCAGTATAGATAGGATCCTTGTGATGGGACAACCCCTTTAATGTACAGTATACAGGTCCTGAGTTGTAATCCTGAGTTGTGGGTTTTTCTTAAACTACTCTAGTTTCCTTCCACACTATAAATACTGATATTGATTTAAAATTGTGAGCCCTACTAAAGGACAGATGATGTCTATAAGGTACTGCAGATTATTTTTTTTATATGTATGTAACAGCTCTGGGGTTTTGTACCACCGAGTCAGTAGCTTAGAGTGGTTAACCCATTTGAAGTCGATAAAACAGAGGTAGTGCAGATTATGTAGATGCTATGGGGGTGCAAATCCAGCCAAGGATGACATCTGTATGATCCTGCAGTTCCTTTCACACTCCAAAGACATATTGATAGGGAATTTAGGCTGAGAGCCCTGAGGGGCCCTACCTCCCATCAATGGCTCCATTGGCCCCTAAGTATGTTTATCTTGAGAGAAGGCAAAAAAACTGAATATAAATTCTATCGGTGGGGGGGGGGGCAAGCTGGGATTGGCGGTAACACTGCAGCAGTCATGATGAGAGAACATTGTGATCTCAGCAGTAACCTGTTGATGATGAGACCTAATTTGGTCTACTGGGAGAAGTAGTGCACCCAGACTGCAGCTAACCAGTGGGCCCCACCCTCAAGGTGCATTTATTAATGATGATTCCTCACGAGAAAGATGTCCCATTAATAATTGATAAGAGGAGAGAAACTGCAATTATGGGAACAAAGACGGTTCTCATAGTACTAAAATACAAGCCGTTTTCCATAATTTATGAAGCCAGAAAATAGAATTAAGTGAGCAACCTGAATGAAGTGTAAGCCATCAATACTGTAGGCTCAACGATTTACAAATACTCCGCTGTTAATTTAATGAAAGCCGCCACTATGTGGCTTTTAAAAAGGCAATATGCATTCAAGCATTCATCATTGCAATCTGCTATAGAATACACTGGCATGTGAATGAGGAAGAGGAAAGGTCACATAGTAATCGGAAAAAATAGCTGTACTTAACTTAGCCACAAAGTGACGGTAAATGTCTGAGAAAAAAATTACCATTGTGCTCGCCAAGATTACAGACAAGGCAACAGAAAAAATAAAGCACTTCAGGAAAATTTTGTGATTTATGTCAGGGTTTTGGAGTCAGAACCAGGGTCAATGTTGGATGGAGTCAGTGAAAAAAAAAAAAAATTACCGACTCCATCTTTACAATTACATGATTATTTATAATGTTATACAATTATTGATATTGTATAACTAATTAGATGCATAGTTTGTTACAAATTTATGAATGTAATTACTGGGTTTTTTTTATCAGATCTTTTTATTGAGATCTTCAAAGTTTAGAAAACATATACTTAGACCATTAGATTTCTCCCGGATACTACACCGACCCATTCATTTACGTTGGCCCACGCACAAGAGAGTGTATTATACAGTTCCGTATGCAGGCCAACAGTCTGGGTCACAAAACTCAGGACAGGTCCTATTCCTGCCCCTTTAAGTGTCAATGGTGGTAACCAGTTGTCATTTTGCTCAAGAATACTACAAGAAATAAAATAGAAACAAATCAACTCAGAGTTGTAAGAAAGGGGGCTTCAGAATAATGTTGTCATAGAATTTTTTTTTTAATCAGATATAAGCTATAACCTGACATGTATCACAATGCAAATGATTGGTATGGAATTTCAGCGCTGAAAAAAAAAAAAAAAGCCTCCCATTGACTTCAATGGGTTCCTTTTTCTGCTAGCATTGAAGTCAATGGGAGGCATGTTTTTCAGCGCTGAAATTCCACACCATTTTCCTCCATGTGAATGGACCCTTAAAATGCCTTTTTTTTTTTTAAATGTTTTTCTCTTAATCTTGTTCTCCACTTGCCAAAATGTGAAGTCATCTGTTTGCTTTTTTTACTCATCAGGCAATATTAAATATTACAATATGATAAAGATATAGAATGAGTATAGAATTAAGACCTATTGGAATGTATTCAGCGAAATTAGGTTTATCCTTATTCAATCTACTTAAAAGGGTAATTCACTTTTCAAAATGGAAGTCTTATCCACAGGACTGGACATACATTTTAGATTGGCAGTCCAACTTCTGGGGCACCAACAGATCAGCTGTCTTCTCACGCCAGCGCAATTTGCAGTGCTCACTCCATACATTTAATAGCGGCTGTAGTGAGTACTGCTTTGGTTGACCTATTCAAGTTTATGGGACAACCATTGCAGTACTCACTTAGGCCCCTTCTATATGTATGGCAAGTGAGCTCTGCAGTTCATACGAACATAGAAAAACAGCTAATCTGCAGAAGTTCTGCCAATCAAAACCTGATGTGCTGTATACTTTATGAAACTGAATTACCCCTTTAATTTATTTTTAATTAGAACACGTGTCAGCACATCAAATAAGTAGAATAGAGAAAAACCATATATGTGTTTAACCTTGCCAAGTCTTAATCGTATATATATAATCCTTCTGTAACAACTGGGCATTCAGTAAATGGAAAGTTAGATTTAATATGCAGAGACCAATTTTCGCAAGAGGCGCCTCCAATTTAATGAGCACACGAGCAGCTTCTGCATGATATAATTGACGGCTGACATACTATGTAACAGGTTTGCAGCCTTGTCTACAACAAACAAGCACGAGCATATAAACACAGATCTGAAATATCAATTTAGTAAAATTCTCCCTGGAACACCGAAGACAATTACGTCTGAAGATAACCCAGGTATCAGCGATACGTTATTTTAATGAGTGCTGAGCTGCGCGGCAATGTTGACTAGCACATTAGTATTTTGATTTGTTTAACACTATTTTGCAGCTTCTTCCAAAATTACTGTCATTTTTCTTCCACTTTCTGAGAGTAATGAGAATATTTTAATGAAAGAAAAATGGGTGTCCAATGATTGGGAATAAATGGCATAGACAAGCGCTCCATTTTCGGCAGGTAATTCTGCGATTACCTGCATGATCAACTGTGCCTCATTTTCTTGCCCTCTCCTAGAAAACCCTAGAAGGCTATTCTAGATGGGGAATATGTAACATTTAAACTCTACAAACAGCTGCTTCAAGTGACAGTCTTCACCTGCCTGGAAGGCAGAGCGATACAGATCACTGATCTAATTTCTCCAAGGGGACAACACAATGATCCGAACAGCAAAGAATTTGAGCTTGTACTTTAAGAAGAAGCAACACAATCGATAGAGTACACAGGTTCACGTTCCTGCACTTACCTTTAGAAATCTGTAAGCGAAGCTAAAAGTCAAAGGAATCGATCATAATGCAGGGAGTGACACAAGCAACACTGTGCTGGAATTTGCATAGTGTTTGTGACAGAAAGATGCATTCTGCTTGGGTGCTCTGGGCCTCCCTCATGTACGAATGATATTCCCAGCAGAGGTTGGTGGATAAAGACGTGTTTAACCACTGTGTTAATACACTAGTACATCAAACCGTATAAGTATTTTACACAGTGCTCGTTTCATCTCATTGCACACAAAGATAAAATTAAAGAAATTTTCCATGCATCACTACGAGCTCCGCTGAATGAGACCTGAGCTGCAATAAACATTGTCACTACACAGTAGAGAGAGCTGTCTGCTTCCAGCTCTATGTACTGAGTAGAGACAGCACTGCAGCTACTGATATTAGCTAATCAGTTGGGGTGCTGGATGTGGAACCTCTGACAATCCGACAGTGTTGGCTTAACAAAGATAGGTCATCAAATACTTTTGCCTGGAAACCCCTTTAAACTAAGATTGTCTGATTAAGAAACCCTTTTTCTAATAGCCTATTAGAACAATCAGATTTAGGCTAGGGCCACATAGAGACTTTTGCCAAAACTGCAGTGCAGTCCTGGCCTTAAAGGGGATTGGCAACTGATAGCACTTGTTCTCAATCCACATTATAGGGAATAAGTGTCTGATGTGTCTGGGAAGCCCAGCCGCTAGGAACTTTTCTACGCTATCACAACGACTGGGTGCCCCATGTGAATGAACCAGTTCTACACATGCTCTCCATCAGTTACTAGTGTGAAAACGCCTTGAGAAGAGGGGATTTCTTTGACTAAGAAACCACAAAGATTGTTTCCTTCCCTATTGGTTTTTATGGGATACAAAAAAAAAAAAAAAAAAAAAGCCTTAATTTTACTCTTGTTGTTATTGCATGGAATTGGAACTCTTGTTGCTAGTGTCACCACTAGATTACCATTTTCTTGCTGGATATACTCAGTGCTACGAGAAAACTAATTAGCATATGGACGAAAACCGGAATGTCTAAGGAACGGCGGCACAGAGAAGACATATAAAGGTAGGGGAAGAAGAGCCTTTCTTAAGGCTAAGCCAACGTGGGTTTAGCTTAAAACAGGATTCTAATGATGCAATCCCTTTAACAAAATACTTGTTGGGTTATCACATTAGAAATAGCTCCTCCATAACTGATGTATCCATAATGTTAACAACGGACGGGGTATCATATGTCCTATAGATATATACTTCAGTATATCATACAGAGAAACAGTCATTCTGGAATCAAGGTAATACATTGGCACTTTTGTTTATGAAAGATACTGGCCCAAGCCTTCATTATATCTTAAAACACAGTAGACTCAAAGATGGTAAAACTGGGAATTAGTTTCAGAAACCCTCCTTAGACCTTCTATAGATTGCCCAAATAAGATTGAGTAGCTTTGCAACATTTTCTACCTCGCCATATACATGATGTATATCAGCTAAACCAGATTTCAGTAGTGGGACTGTACAACCATCTTCATGTTTGCGGACCTCCTGACTCTTCCATAATGGCAGATAATAGTGGAGAAAAGGTTTAAACCGCGTTGGATTTGACTCAGGAAAATAAGCCACCGTTGGCATTACCCCATTTTAAGCTACAACCAGTAGTGAAGACTACACAGATAAAAATGTATAAAAATAAACATTTGCATATTCTGTGTTGTTGACCCACTCCTAGATTTTGATCACATTCGAACATGTACCAAAATACTGATGTGTGAATAAGGCCTTACAAAGGAAATCTCAAGCTGAGAGCTGTTTCACACTCTTCAAAGATGCATGTTGAGAAATCTTCAATAGCATAACACACACACACAAAAAAAAAAAAGAATAAAGAAAGCATAAACTGGCATACAACAGTAATCCCAAATTAACATCACATTAATAGGAGGGAATTTGGTACAGTACATTACGTGTGTGTTGAGTATTTCCTATATGCAAGGTAGAAATCTATGTGTATCCTAAGTAAACATGCAATAAGGTGTAAAATGGATCCAGACCCACGGTAGCTCTTCAGACTGAGAGTTTTTACTCTCCCAGCTAATCTGTTAGACATGTGTGAATACATGGTGACTGCTAGTAATATAGAGTCAGGTAAACATTATTACCAGCCCTAGTATCTGTCAAACACTAATACACAAATCTATTTAGCACATACGTCACATGAAATACACCTCTGGATATATTGCTCCAGTTTTCCATTGAATTTCTGGATCAACCTAGGTTTCCATTTTTTCACTATTGACAGTTCCTTTCTCTGCCTGAACAATCCCTCAATTATGATGAAGTGACTGTGTATATTTTCGCAATTCACAACATCAATGGATAAATGCTGTTGTTTACACATAAAAATTGCCCTAGTATTTGACTGTGGTGGAGCCCAGGGCTTTTAAGGACTATCACATCAGTCAGGTGTTGTCCTAGTATTGATAAATGTATTCAGCAATCTCACTTTAGTGGAGCAATCAATGGGAAACCTTATTGATGGCTATACAGTCTCCGAGAAGTGCTAAATACTTTATTCCAAGCTTCCAAATCATCAGTCTTTAAAAAATATGGTTACTTCAAGACAAAAAATACCGATAATCATGAAGTATTACTGCAAATTTCTGCAATCTCATTCAGCATCCACAGTGAAATAGGTCACTGATGTTCTTCTCAGATAAAACAGGCAAGATGAACCAGAAAAAAGGTTAATGTGTTTTGTATTTAGAGCTGCCTCTCACATTAGAACGCAAACCACAAAATGCATTAGGGTAAAAAGGATTGTTCAAAGTATAGTACATTAAAAATGACATTATTTCAATAAAGGGCTAATCTGAATAGAAGGATGTTCTGGAGAGTTTTCTGAATGTGCCTCAGCTCAACTCAAATGACTTTAAAAAATCTCAGAAATAATACTAAACATTTCGAAAACTATCTATCCACATCTGCTTACTGACTACGAGAAACTTGGGGTATTCTCTAAAGAAAAGGAGTGACATGTCTCATCATAACCCAGGCGGTTGAGAATTTACAGGTCAACACTGATATTGTCACTCCAAGAACAACCAACAGACAAATGTGAGGCAAATTGAGAAAGTAGTAGGTGTTGCTAAGATCTGCAAATGATCACGTTTCAAGCACTGGCACCAATATGTGGCATGTGGGGGTAGCATAAACGTCAGAATGAGATGATGGTGGAATGACCCCCTTTCATCCTCTGATCTCACTGGTAATTAATTACCCCTGCAATGGCTTTACTAAAGTCAGCCAACCCCCCCCCCCCCCCCATGGCACAGGTGATTAATTACCTGTGAGATTGGGGAGGGAGGCTACGGAGTGACCTGGGAAGGTAGGATGCTGTTTCGGATCACATGACCTGGGGTCCCTGGTGTTCCACCATCAGGGGACAACCCCTTTAATATCCTCATTGATAGCCTGCAAAGTGAATGTATTTGTACAGCTGGTGCTCATACTCTATACTAAATAAAATGCGATAATTTGAAAATTTTGCTTTCTTTTTTACCTTCACTAACATGCCCTGTGATTTCCACAACTCCAAGACTTTTCCTTCTTGGTGTTGCCATTTCAATGTTGAGCAGTGTATAAGTAACAAAAAATAGTGCAGTCAGAATCTGCATAGGCCTTCTATATCAGGTTTCTGTCCATTGTTCGTCATAAGATCAGAACGGACTGAAATCCAACAGAATGACAGATGCAGATAGTACACCCTTTATAATGCTAGAGACCAGACTGAAGCTTTCTTCCAGTCTGTTTCTTTTTGAATGGTAGATAAACTCCTGCGTGCATGACTTTACTTTAGTGATGGTGCACAGAACTGACATCAGATGTATGTTCACGAGAGGAGCTGCAGCTACACTCAGTGACAGGTTAAACACTGCCCTGCACATACATATAAGCAGTCTCTATAGAATGCTGATTGGAAACGCTGACGCTGTAAATATTAGTCAACAGAACTAAAAGAAATCACTTTGTATGGGTATGGAATACAATTAACATGTTACCGCTACTAGAGGAAATATCACTGGTGGTAATCCGCCACACTGGAGAAGCCAAATAACAGGTTATTTTAATTCTGCAGTTGCTGATATTTCTAGTTTGAGGTACATAGAGGGCTGAAAAAGAATTATATGGAAACCTGTGTGTGACTGGCTATGTTTCACTAGAGCTGTCCACCCACTCTTGAAATTGAGGCTGCTGAGAGAAGGTATTCATTAAAGTAAACTACTTCTTGTTTGATGTGCGCTGTGGAATTCACAGGGAGCATTCTGCATCCAATATAATACAGATGAGCAGACGATAATTCTAATACAAGCGAGCAATAATGAACATGACAACAAAAATACATCTAGATGGATACAAAGAGAGTGTGACACTCAGCAGTTGGGATTTATCTATCTTTTATGTTGGACAAAGATATATTTATTTTCTGTACGGACTTTACATGGTTTATTTTAGCACAGAAAATGTCATATATGAAACAAATGTTACTTGCACCTATGTGTATATATACAGATGTGTTACCTCCAACTGTTTTTCTGTTGTGACAAAGACTGGAAAAGCAATTCTAACAATCAATTCAGAAAAAAAAAACTCTATATAAAACTTATCTTTAACTACAGTCTATGGACCATATATTTTATATAGATGATAGTAAAAGCCAAGTCTTCTATAGTTGTTTTTTTTTTTTTTTTTTGCTGGATTGGATACTTGAGATTTGAAGCTATGAGTTGTATGGACTCTTTATTCATGATTTAGTCAGGTACAACCATTTGGATGTGATGATTTTGTGAAAGCAATTCTGACCCTGAAGATGTGTCACAAATAAAATATGTAATACCCAAACTTATTTAATATAAATATAAAATTAAAATAGGTTTTCTTTATTTAAAAAAACAAAACAAAAACAAAGTAATTCCAGGTTCTTGCTGATCTCTTTAGGCTTTTGGGAAGGAGTATATTTGCAGAGCTGAATCCACTAGAATAAAGTCTTCTATTTCACAGATGCCTATTTGCTGTGAACAGTGGTGAGCCATACCATGTACATAGTTTATCATTAAGATAAGTAAGCCAATGGCACTGGGATGGGGGCTATAGACACTTCCAATGGGGTGGAATCTATGATTTAGCTGCTTTTATGTCTCAGCAGGGAGTGTCTGTATTTACAAAGAGAAATGATGTGATACAGAATGGAGAACTGCTGTGTATAAATGTCTGTACACACATTATAGCTGTCTGCGATACATGTGCTCAGTCACAGCTTTAATAGATTAGTGAAATAAAATGTATGTGCCGCCAAACACAACATTAAAGGGGACCTGTCATCAGCAGCAGAAAATGTGATTCTATTTAGTGGTTATGTTGTATTACCCTGTAATATTAAAGTTCTTGTAAACATCAGGATTAGGGGAAGAGAGAATACTGATACAGTAGTTATACATATATTATATATTCATCTCAGCGCTTGCATTGCAGCTCTACAACCATAACTAGTTTTGACTTTGAACCGCATACACTGCATTATGAAGAATATTGAAAATGGTATTGTAAGTTAGTCTAGTTCAATTCCTCACAGAAGAACAGCCCAAATGATGCTCGTCATTGAGCCTTAGGATAGGCCAAAATGATCTCATTGGTGGTGGGCTGACAGGAGGCCTCTGTGACGACCATCTGTACAGGGCCACTTCCAATACAGAGCCAGAAGCAGTTGCCTCCATTCCCTGTGAGATGGTTGAGCACCGACTGGTACTTGAGTTCAGCTCCTATTGAGATGAACTCCATGTTATAAAAGGTATGGGAATCAGAGGCGGCCCTGTACAAGATCTGTTTACTGGCCCCCTCACCAGATATTTATGGCCTATCCTTAGGGTATTCCTTAAAGAGGACCTTTCATGGTTTGGGGCACATGCAGTTCTATATACTGCTGGAAAGCCAACAGTGCACTGAATTCAATGCACTGACGGCTTTCCCAATCTGTGCCCCGGTTGAAGAGCTTTCGGTGCCGGTACCATAGCTCTTCACAGTCAGAAGGGCGTTCCTGACAGTCTGTCAAGAACGTCCTTCTTCACAGCAGCGCCTATAGCGCTGTACTGTGTGAGCGGGGAGGAAAGTCCCCTCCTCTCCTGATAATACTCGTCTATGGATGAGTACTGTGAGCAGAGGGAGGGGGTGTTCCTCCCTGCTCACACTGTACAGCGCTATAGGTGCTGCTGTGAAGAAGGACGTTCTTGACAGACTGTCAGGAACGCCCTTCTGACTGTGAAGAGCTACGGTACCAGCACCGCTAGCTCTTCACCCGGGGCACAGGTCGGGAAAGCAGACAGCTCACTGAATTCAGCATGTGCCCCAAACCATAAAAGGTCCTCTTTAAATTAGAAATTCCAGGACAATCCCTCCAATACCCTCCCAAGATTTCTGGTCTTGGGTTGGAACTTGGTTGGTTTCTATTTTCTATAAGTTTAGTAATATCAGGGTTGCTCTGTAACTGCAAACACAATCCTCAGCTTGATATATCTTCTGACATGTTAAAGTTCTGCCCCATAAAACTATATAATGAATGACAAAGGACTTCGATATCCACATTAAGCCAAAATGCTGACCACAGTGCTCATGTTAGTTAGCGGCAATCTAGGCTTGTGTAAGTCATTATTAAATTCTGTTCCAGTTTTCCTACTTACATCTCCTAAAAGACAGTTTTATTGTGACAGGCAACACAACATTCCAGGTACGTCTTCATTGTTCTTCCGAGATTTACAATTGCTTATTACAAGCAGATCAGACTTCCAGCATGGTATGAACGATTACAGTTAGTGTGATTGAAATCCTATACAAGGGTGTTGATTGGAATCTCTTTAGCACAACTGTGCAGGTAATACCATTTATTTCACTTCTATCAAGCCAGTCAACCATAGCCCAGGAAACGTGACAGTCGCCTTCAACTCCAGCATATTAATTGAGAGATACAACTGGTTGGAGGGGGTCGGAATCAATGGTTTTGTAAGGCTTGTTACAGGTTATCGACTTCCTGTTACTAAAGCGCAATCCAGCACTTTTTCTCTGCCGCATGAATCTTAATTTATAATGTGCCCTACTGAGTGCTGTTTATTAAATTGCACCCTGCGGTTTTTAGAGGTCTCTAATCAACATTAGGCCTGCAGTTTATTACAGCAAAGATGTGTAGTCTGAAGGTTATTCATAGCATTGTCAATAATGTCTCATCAAACATACTACATAAATGGGAGATTCTTACTTTCTTCCTTTTACAAGAAAAAAGTCTTGGCAGATGACTGAAGATCTGAAGAGCTGGGGATCAGATATATGAAAAGATTTTTCACAAATTTCTAATACTGGAACACTACTGTAAAAGCTATAAATAAGTGCCAAAGACTGCAAGCTGCTCTAAATTTTGCATATATGAACAAAAAGTTTGTTGAAATTTAGTGTTATATATGGCCGCTGTATATGACAGCTTAACAGCATAAGCAAATAAGTTAGAAGAGTAACTAGACTGAAGAAGATGGCAATACCTTGTACAGGAGATTGTCATGTTGAGCAAACAAGTCTAAGCTTCAGGGTACTGAGCAGAAGTAGCTGAGCAGACTGACCCAGGCTCTGCTCACAAGACGTGCAAAAGTATTCAGCCCCCTATATCAATACTTTGTAAAGCCATCTTTTGTTGTAGTTACAGCTGCAAGTCTTTTAGGGTATGTCTCTACCAGCTTTGCGCATCTAGAGACTGAGATTTTTGCCCATTCTTCTTTGCAAAATAGCTCAAGCTCAGCCAGAATAGATGGAGAGCATCTGTGAGCAGCAATGTTCATGTCTTTGATCTAAACCTTCCACTGTAGCATTAACTTGCTGAAAGGTGAATCTCCTTCCCAGTCTTAAGTCTTTTGCAGCCTCCAATAGGATTTCTTCCAGGATTGCCCTGTATTTAGCACCATGTATCTTTCCATTAACTCTAACCAGCTTCCCTGTCCCTGCTGAAGAAAAGCCTCCCCACAGCCTGTTGCTGCCACCACCATGTGTCACAGTGGGGATGGTGTGTTCAGGGGGATGAGCGTTGTTAATTTTCTACGACACATAGCATTTAGGCATGTAGTCCAAAAAGTTCAACTTTAGTCTCATCTGACCAGAGCAACTTCTTCCACATATTTACTGTGCCCCCTATATGGCTTGCGGTAAACTGCAAACGGCACTTCTTATGTCATTCTTTCAACAATGGTTTTCTTCTTGCCACTACTGAATAAAGGTCAGATTTGTGGAGTGCACAACTTCTAGTTATGCTGTGGACAGATTCTCCCACCTGAGCTGTGGATTTGCACAGCTCCTCCAGAATGACCATGGACCTCTTGACTGCTTCTCTGACCTTGCTTGTCTTGGTAGGTTTGCAGTTGTACAATACTTTTTCCATTTTTGGATAATGGATCAAGCAGTGCTCATTGGGATGATCAAAGCTTGGGACATGTATTTATAACCTAACCCTGCTTTAAACTTCTCTACAACTTCATCTCTGACCTGTCTGGTGAGTTCCTTGATCTTCATGATGCTGTTTGTTCAAAGATTTGCTAACAAACCACTGAGGCCTTCACAGAACAAAGATATTTATACTGAGACTAAATTGCACACAGCGGGACTCTTAACCAATTAAGTGACTTCAGAAGACAGTTGATTGCACTGGATTTGATTTAGGGGTATGAGAGTACAGGGGGCTGAATACTTTTGTATGTCACATTTTTCTGATTTTTATTTGATTAAAATTTTGAAAACCATGTATCATTTTCCTTCCACTTCACAATTATCTGCTACTTTGTGTTGGGCTATTACTTAAAACCTCAATAAAACAGATTTAAGTTTGTGGTTGTAAAGATGTGGTAAAGTTCAAGGGGTGTGAGTACTTTTGCAAGCCACTGTATTCGTGAAATAAATTAAACAGATTAACTAGATTATTAATTAAAGATAATTTTGCTATATCTTGTATAACTCTTCTATTTCTCTATTTGATACCTCCAATTGATAGTAACTTTCTGATATAAAGACAGCCTTTGCTATACTTTGATTTAAAAACTGATGAAATAACCGGTGAAATAGGCTGACTGAAGTTCCGCAAAAGAATCAGCTATACGGGATTCATGATCTACTTCAGCACATAATAGGGAACTTGCTGAAGTGAGCAAAACAAGTTGTAGAAAAACCAAAAAAACAAAATAGGTTTCAAAATAGACTTATGGTTGACTGACAGTCATGTAAACTACAATGAAATCTATCCTTTTGACAAATACGTAGATTTAATTTAAATATGAATAGCATTGGCAAATGAAATCCATAGTCTGTATGGTGCAAGGACCCAGATCTTTATTGTAAATGAAGGATGTTAAATATCACACCTCAACACCCCTCACAACTCAACTCATACCCATAACGGGTGCAAATTATTCTATAAAATAATATATTGCATAGTTATTCAATTAGAAGGTTACATTACTGAATTGTTTTATTCTATAAGGTTTGACAAACATTTATTGCACCGCATCAACTGAGACATCAATTCCCATAATAATCTTACAAGATGTTTCCAGTTATGTGTTCACATATTTTATGACCAGCTTTGTCTATATAAAAGCCCAGTGCACAAAGTCCACATTTTACTATGGCCCTGGGGTTATCATTGAAGAAACTATTCATTATCACTCAAGAAACAGAGACACAAGAATAAAAAGCTAACACCTTGTCCGAAAAAAGAGGAGAACTATCAAACAAATGAATCAATACAGTAATATGTGAAAATCACTACAGCACAGAATATTAACTCGATGGCTTTTGCTGTATTCTGTTATAAGATATTAGTGTTATCAAGTTATTAGTGTTAAGTTAATGCGAGATACATTCATATCTGCAGAGAAACCAGAAGAATGAAAAAACTAACAAACGATCCTGAAAATGATGGAAACCTTCTGAGTCCAAGGAACCCCACTGACTACAATGGAATCTGTTTGTTTTTAAACTGAAATTGGTATCTGACGATTTCTGACTGATCTGCACCAGACAAACACCCAATACAAGGTGTGAATCTAGCCTTAAACTAATCTGTAAGTTATTTAAATTACATTTCATTGGAAATTGTAGGTGAGCTTTAGTAAAATTTGTATCCAAAGTATAACCTTATCCGATGCAGTAGATGGAGGCATCTTAATTATGCTAAAAGAGGAAGTAAATGGAAGTATAGAATAGAAAACTGATTAAGGGTGCATTCACACTGAGTAAACGCTAGCTTATTTTGTAAAGTAAAATTACACTTGTAAATTTTGCTATCCCATTGACTTCAATGATATTTTTTTACAAGTGTAAAAATACGCCTGTAAAAAATACGCCTGTAAAAAATACGCCTGTAAAAATACGCCTGTAAAATGTCATTGAAGTCAATGGGATAGCAAAATTTACAAGTGTAATTTTACTCTACAAAATAAGCTAGCGTTTACTCAGTGTGAATGCACCCTTAGGGTATGTTTACATTGAGTTTTTTGCAGGCGGATTTTCACGTGGAGTCCACCTTAAAATTCGCCTGTAAAAACGCCTCACATTCATTTCAATGGGAGTCCCTTGCTTTTTTTTCCCCACTATCGATTTTATTCAGGAGTGGCTTGAGAAACGCTCCTGCTTAGTCCCATTAAGGAGCGGCTTGAGACAAGCTCTTTCTTAGGCACATTAATTCAGGCCTATTCAGGAACGGGATGCCAATGCATCCCATTGCGGATAGCCATGTGGGAAAGTCACACGGTAGAAAAGGTTTCTGCAGTGTGAACATACCCTTAAGGTTACTTGGCTTCATATGAAATGGAATCTAGTGAGTGCTGGGTGATGAAAGCCCCCATGGCAGACAGTCACCTGCTCTACTTCTCTCCACACAAGAAAGTCCCTTGGGTGACAAATGTGCCTTACAAATGTAAGCCACTTTTAGGATTTGAAGAATAGCACATTGACAAAAAAAATATTGTTGCATGCATGTGCCCGAAAGACCTTCACCATCTTTAGAACCCAAAATATTTCTATATTGCAACAACATGGTATAAGAAACAGAAAAAGTTTGATATGCCTTATGAGTTATGTCACATTTTTTATGACATGTGCGCAGGTGTTTGTCTTTTTGTAAAATGATGCATTTGATGACAATATTGAAAAGCTTTTCTCAATTACACCAGAAATTAGAGTCTACATACACACACACACCTAAGGGCTCGTTCACATCTGCGCCCGGTCTCCGTTCTGCAGGTTTCCGTTTCGTGCACAAAACAGAGGCAGGATACGGAAAACTGCAGGACTCTCTCACACCCATTCATTTGAATGGGTGAGAAAGCTGTCCGGCCGTGTTTTATGCTCTCCACCGTAAAACAGTTTTTTTTAATCTGGACACAGAGTCTGACATGCAGTACTCTGTGTCCGGATTTAAAAAAAAAAAAACGGTTTCGCGGCGGAGAGCATAAAACGCTCACCGCCGCTCACAGCCGGACCCGGTCTGTGGTTTCCGTCTTCTTGCATGCAGAAGATGGAAACCACAGAACGGAGTGCCGAACGCATGTGTGAACCCAGCATAACAGTTTGTAAAGTTTTGAGCAAAGTAGCTAGCAATTTTGCCCAAGCAGGAAACAGCAGAGCCTACTAAAATGGTTCTAACTCCACAGCTGCAGGAGATGGGATTTTAGTCTTGTTTTAAAGCCGGAGTATTCCTATAGCCCCAGTAAATACTGAGTTGTCACTTGTTGAAGTGATGCTCCCTGTCACTACAGAGGACCCCAGGGGAGGGGGTACCATGGACTTTTGTTCATGATATAAATTCCCATTATCAATCTGAGAGCATACTTGCCATTTAGATGTTCAATGTTAGATGGTCAATGGTTTAAAAACAAAACAAAAAAACCCAAAAAAACAAGACAAGACAATTTTCCCCTTGTTAATTAAAAATAAATATAAAACACATAATTGGAATTGAGGTTTTCTGTTCATCTCACCTCTACCGCACCAAAAGGAAACCAAATTAATTCAAAACCTCATATGTGCCCTCATACCACAAGGTCTTGCAAAGTTAATAAAAATTAAAAAGTTATGAACACTGGAATGCAGAGAGGGATAAAAATAACTGGTTTAAGGCTACAATATGTTAGATCTAAAGGGTTATAATGTACATAAGGCACCAGTTATGTGCCAGCAATATTTACTTGCTCCATAAATTCAAAATCTGCGATAAAAACAAAAGTGCGACTTTCAGGAGGGTCTTTGCAATTTTAATGATAACATTTTCTTTGGGTAGGTCTCCTTTAACTTCTAATCTTGTCAGATTCTGCCTTGTAAAATCATCTGCCAGGCTATTGGATGTCAGATTAAAGAAATTTGACTGCACAGGTACAAAGAACTATATGATGCCATTTTTTACACCTCTTTATAATAAATACTGCAGTTCTAAGAGCTTCAAAGGAGATTTCTAATCCGAATTTCAGGAGATTATTAGTTACTGTCTGGAAATAGGAACGCAATAGGTAAAATGAGGCTTGCTGCCAGCTAGTCAGGTTATGCCTTAGGTTCAGTCCAATTACATTATATTTAATATTTCATCACACAGAAATAAAATAAAACCCAGAGGCAGATACTCACAGAGTTTTAGAATACTTAATAGGTTCCCCATCCCTCTCGATACAGCAGTTATTGGGATCCATGAATCAGGCAGATGGCAATAACACCATGCCAAGAATTTCAAATATCTATTAGGCAAAAAATATGTTTAAAAAATATTTAAGTTTTCAGTGGAGAAAGACATAAAAGGGAATGAAGAGGAATCCTTTAGGAAGTACACTTGTGTTTATATTCAGAGAATGAGGTTTGGAAGCTGTGAAAATAGAAAAATAATGAGTAATATCACCCTGCTATTTTAAGTCAATGTAGATCAGGTAAAATTTAAAGGGTAGATGGTAAAATTTAAAGGGGTTTTCCACCTCGTGTGTTCACCAACTTGCATACTGTGTGCTCTGTTCACGTCCTGGTTTTCTCGGTAAATTGGTGGGTGGGGTTTCACTTGCTCTGCCAGCTCTCTTCATAGCAGTACATGTTTTCAGTCAGTAATGAGCGATGGTTGTAAATAAGCACCGTATAACTGAAAGATGCACAATATGAAGCTGATGTAGCAGAGCTGAATTTGATAGTGATGAGAAACCCAAATTTCCATGTTCCAGGACCAAGAGTCAATTGCAATAAACTCAGTTTTAGTTCTGTGTTTATATACAGAGGTAACAGACTCCCTGTCTCAGCCCTTATCAGCAAAATTCAATTAGCCGACTGATAACTGGAAGAGTCGGAGATAAAGAGCTCAGAAATACCAGCTGCTCCGAGTACTCAGCTCCCCCTCCCCTCCCTGAGAGCAGGGAGCTATGTCACTTGTCCTGGGCGGAGAGATAAGACCATCCCCAGGTCTGTGGTTATGGAAAAACAATGTAAACAATGAAGTGACTAATCTCAGATAACAGCCAAACAAAGCAGTTTTGCTGAAGCAATGTATTTTGGAAAAGTTTTTAATCCACATAAACTAGCAGTATAGATAGGATCCTTGAGATGAGACAACCTTTTTAATCTATATTAAAAAGTAGACTTCATTTAGACAGAGGCCCCACATTGCAGAAACCCAGCTATTTTATTGCAGATTTTGTTGAGTACTTTGAGCCAAAGCCAGGAGTGGATTAAGCTGAAGGTAGAACTATAAGAGCTTCCCATTCCTTTTGTAGGAACTCTTAGCTTTAGCTCAAAAAACCGAAGCAAAAGAATAGAAACCTTTGCAGACCTTCTGTGAAAACCACAGTGGGAAAAAGCAGCGATGAGTTGCTGCCATGGTTTTTCCCGCAGACTTTTTTTCTTTTTTTTTTGCTGAGGCCCACTACATGGGGCTTAGCCTACGGCCGGGGACACATGCCAAACAGCTGTTTGAAGATGCTGCAGGCTCTTCCCTGTACCAGACTGCAGTGCTCACCCAAATATGCTGCCTTCAACCAAATGAGCTGTCCTGGGTGTTGGATCCCCACCAATTATATAATATTGCAGCTTATTGCACTCTCTCTAGAGCAAGGTCAAATGCTCCAGCAACAACAGTCTGCACTATTTACTAACCAGCGTTCCAAGTTGCTAAAGATATGTTACAGGTAACAATGCTAGATCATTTTACTATTTGAGATCCCGTGTTAACAACATTGATCACAAATAGGAAAAGAAACACATAGCTGGATCATACGTTTCCAGATTTATTTTATTGTTTTAAAGGTTCATAATTGGGAATATCAAAGTGTTAGGATCACATCTTCCATCTTGTATTCTGTCAGCCATTTTATAAGCATTTTCTGTTCTAAGCTTCATAAGGATGTCTGTTTAGAGTCTAAGAGACCCCTTTAGGGGATAAGGCGTGTGGAATGTTAATGGTTGGGTTATAACTCCTTATCTATTTGTGGTCATCTTTGAGAGTGGGTGTAGAAACCGGTTCAAATAACCTGTTTGGTCGTTAGCCCCAAGGCCGGAGCGGACCAGTACGTGATCATTATCTCTCTTTCTGTGATATACATCTAGAACTAGTGTATGATGTTGGCTTACACATAAATATCTTAGATACTTTTTCATGTCATGAGAAAGGTCATCCCAGGTTGGAGTGTAATAATGATATGCAGACCTCAGCCAATAGTCATGTGCCAGGCTTGTCTTATATCTCTATAACCAATCGTGTTGTACCTGATTAGAATAGCCAAGCCAGCTCTTTGTCTGTAATGTATTTAAACTACCTTTTTCTTATAATAAATCAGAACTCACTTGATACACAATCACCTGCGTGTCTGTGTGGCTTCTCCAGGCCCAATGGGTGGTAGCCCATCTAGGCCTGTTAATTAATTATTTAATTTGGAGCTCTGCAACATACTATGAGGACTCTTTAATGTCCGCAACAAAAGGAAATTAATAAAAGGAAGGCATAGCGTGTGCCAAAGGCTGAGACTTGGAAGACTGTCACTTCAAAATAGCTTTACACCCCTAAAACCATTTTAGTGTCACAAAAGCGGAGGTTTTCATTCTAGTGGTGACAAAAACAAATATATGAGCAATTGAAGAGTATTAGGAGTATGCAAAAGCATAGAGGTTACCACTAGGGTTGAGCCGATCTTGACTTTTCAGGATCGATTTTAAAATCAGATTTCCGATCATTTTTCATTCGAACCCGATCTCGATCCCAATGTAAGTCAATGGAATTTTTTTATTAATCGGAGATCGGATTTTAAAAGCAATCGTACCCCCTGGTGTCCACTTACCTCCAGAGATGGCTGGTCCTGTGCCCCGTGCCTTCATTCTTCGCCTCGCTGCTGCTCCACGCTGCTCTTCTCTCTCCGCTGCCCCCTCCCTGCCAGGTTAGGAGAGTGTGGGCGGGTTTGGCAGAGTGTGGGCGGGTACTGGGAGGGGAGACGTCACGTCTCCCCGCCCTGTACCCGCCCACACTAAGCCACAAGCCCCGCCTACCTAGCGCTTTAAACACTAACCTGGGAGGTGGGGCAGCGAGGCAAGAAGAAGGAGGGCACTGGAGCAGCCATCTCTAGAGGTAAGTAGCTGCTAGAGATTTAGTTTAGCCTTCCATTCGAATGAATGAAGGCATCCGGCCGCAGGGGGTTAAGGCTGTGTGTCGGCTGCTTCCATTCATTCCTATGGAACTGCAGCGGAGCCTTCACACTGAATATACATCGTATACTCAGTGTGAAGGCTAAGCAATGCATTGTGGGAAAAATCACCGATCTCGATCCCACATAAAAAGATCATGTTCGGAATTCCGATGGCGATCGTGAAATTTTCTCGATTGCCGATCGGAATCCGATCTTTTCCGAACACGATCGCTCAACCCTAGTCACCACACAGTCACAAATGGTTGTTGCATATATTGCTTGTACTCCTGGCAGAGTCTTCAACTGTGGATAGCTCTGGTTTGGTCACAGCTAGAATAAGAAACTCCGCTTTTATACAACACCAGAACCATTGTTTTAAGTTGTATAAAGCTGGTTAACAGATATTTAAAGAGAGACACCCCAGTCTGATCCTGTGCATGGAAAGTCAAGGATTGTTAGAGAATTGCTGTACCACAATGCAAGTATGATCTTAAGGAATGTGTATATTTACAAATGTAAATTTCTCACTGATAATACAGGTATTTTTTAAAAAAGTAACATGCTAAGTAGAGAAGTCAACTAAATACATTCTTCATTAAGGAAAGCTGCTGCAACGTTTCAAACACTTTCAACACATGGAATATCAAACTAAACGCCGTATCTATTTTGCACCAATCCCAGCTGCTATCTATCAAGACAGGAGAAATTTTAACAATTCAGATGGCCATATACCAAAAGACAACAGTATACATAATTGGATTGAGACCTCACACCTTCAGGTTCCTCCACACAAAGGTAGAAAGACTATTGAAGGCTATGGAAACCTTTATTATGCAAGTGGTCAGCTTGAATTCAATAAGTTGCAGTTTGCAACTAGTTTGAGTTTTCTTGAAGTGGGTGTAATACAAAGGGGATGTGAGGTCTGTGTATCTAGGATGTTTCTGCCTTCACCAGCTCTTATTGCCCAATATCAGCAAATCTTTATTTCTTCATCGATTTCTATTTCTGCTGCCCAGGATGGATCTCCTTTCTGTCTTTTTCTAGTCCTGACATACATTGATGTGGAGGAATGCTTAATCTTTCCTATTCTGTACACTCATACACAGGCTATTAGTCACCCCCCCCCCCCCCCACACCCTCCTGTTGATTGTGGTGTATGTTTTGTTTTTTGGGTTGTTTTTTTCTCTATCAATACTCTGATACAGAACAGCTTGAGTGATTTAATCTTCCCTAAAAACTTGGATGTTTTCCCCTTTCCTGCAATCTCTAAAATTGATTGAGGAGGGGTAAAGCAGAGAGGCCGGAAAGTGTGTTGTTGGATCTATGCCAGAAGCAGCAGGAAAGTCAGATGGGGGATCAAGCTACACAGACTTTACAACAACTAAATGGTAGGAAATTTTTAACGAACGCTTTTTTTTAATAGTTCATTTGCTTCCTAAATGCTAGACTCGTTTATACTAATTGACATTTTCAGAAACAAAGCCAAAACACACTAAAATAAATAGTCTATAACTGATTATGACCAAGATGATAAATGCTCTATAAAATACATCAGAGTCCAAAGTAGCTGTTGCCTATGTTAATCTTTGCTCTATTTTTAAGGGTCATTACAAATTGATATTGGGGCTTACATGTGAAAACGCTTCGTTCCTGAATGACACTGGATTGAGACATTTATGATAAGGTGTCAGAATTCATGAAAAGTATGTCACATAACTAATTTCGCTGGTTAAGTACTTTCTATCAGATATACAGATGACTTCCCTGCTACATCTCAGAGGCAGCTATGATTAATGACATTTTCAGACTGTTGGTGTAAAGGATCTCTTTTATTCATTAACTGCATGATTTTGTAATAAAAAAAATATTGCAGGAGAGAAAGCTTATCCTAGTTTCACAGTATCTCCACCAAGACGTCCCCTCTATACACAGCTCATATCTTAAAGGGTTTAGCCCTAGGAATATCTCATCAGTGCAGGCTGACAGACAGACCCCCCTGCGCCCCGTCCCCCAAGGGGCCACTTTCGACGTCCATACTATAGACTGCACAGAACCAGAAGCAGCTGATGACTCTATGTCCTGTACAGTAGCTGGGCACTGCTACAGCTCTAAATAACTTCATTGATCCTGAGAATTAAATGGCCACAGCACCGATTTAGCAATGTGTTCCTATTCTCATCCAATTTTATTTTGTATATATTGGATCATGCTGCACTTCTTGTCCAGCTGGGTGGCAGGGGCTTCCATGATGTACAAAAACCTCTTCAGTACTGGTCCTAGAGATTGGACCCCTACCAATCCTTGTGATCACATACATGCGTATAATGCATAGTAAGATATTCTGATGCTACATTTTTTATATGTCTGCAGGGTCTTTTTACAAACATTACATCACGTCATCTTTTGTATTTGATACTTTGTGCATAGTTGCATTACTAACATTGTGATGATTGTTGGTACATGGAGTGTATGAGGGTTACATTTACATGTTCTCTCACCATACCCTTTAAATTGTAATATTTATTGATGTCAGACTTTCCTACATGCATATTCATTTGGATTTGTTCCTTCCCTCTACGTTTCTATGTCTCTTTACGTATGTGATATTATTTTCTTCAATAACAATTTTTTAATATACTTTTTTAGTATACTTTTTGCTTGATAGGGTCGCCTTTTTGGCATAGTCTTTTCAGTATCTTGGATATCTACCTTCATATTTTGCCCTGTTGCATTCAGTATATAATTTCATGTACATCCTAGCAACAAAATATCTCTGTTCTGTAAATCGTTGTTGCTCCTTAACCTTTTTTTTTTTTTTTTTTTATCTTGTATGGGTTATCCTGAAGCTACAAGTTCTTCTCAAGAATTCAGATTTATTAAATGGAAGTTAAGAATGCCTATATAGCACAGTGACTAACATCGGCGGACTTCTTCTGAACATGTACTTAAATTATGGTCATCCTGCAGTGTTTCAGTCCTGTATGTCTTCAGCCCAAAAGTGGATCTCACTCTGGCAAACTGTCTATGAATTTATTACATGGTGGGGCTATTTCATTAAACTGATGGTATGTAATGTGCGATCAATGGCAATCATACGTTATCCATGGTATGTTATTTCTGAGATGATCCCTTTAACGAACATTGCCTGAGCAGAAACTGTTAAAGGGGTATTCCAATGTCAGTATGATCTTTTCCATACTGTTAGCTTATATAAATTCACAGGTTTTTCTAAATGCATTGCTTTAGCAATGCTGCTTTGTTTGCCTGCTATGTGAAATTATTCCTCTCATTGTTTATACATCACTCTCAAGGCACCCGGCCTGTTATCTTATACTGGTCAGATGATGAGACTCATCAGCTCAATCAGGTCAGCTATTTGCAGTTTGCTGATAAAGGCTCAGACAGTGTGTGTTATCTGTCTATGTAAAACACACAGATTGAGTTTCCTGCAAGTGTGTTGTCAGCATGGAGCATGTAAGTGTTCTTCAACCCTGTTTACATAATATACATTTACCGTGCATAATTGATCTGCTTTTAAATTAGATTTATAGTAATCATAATAAATAATCTCTCATAATGAAGGCAAACAGTCTATCAGACAATCAAGCCGCCCACCAGCTTGCTGAAGAATATAAGATGTGAAAAGAAGAGACAGCAGGAAGACTGCTGAGAGAGAGAGAGAGAGAGAGAGATGGGAAAACCCCTTTAAGAACCAGTGTGCATTATTCCAGACAAAAGGATTTTAAACATACACAAAAGGAGGTTGTAATTTGTTCACATTTAGCCGAATAAAAGTTTCACAGCAGAAAAAGATAAAACTCTCCTAAATAATAATGCCATTGTACAAGCTGAACCTTGACATGAAATTCTGTGCCTAAAGCAATACAATGCGTTACCATCCTTTATTAGTGTAGTAAATCAAAACACGCTGCAATGATTTTCTTTCTTTTGAAGATTTCGTGGTGAACATTTTTATAGACAGAATTTATTAAAATGTTCAAACATTAAAAAAAAAAAGTTAACGGAAACAAAATGACCATTACAGAGCCCCCACCCTGAGCAGTTCCCTGAAGCAGCTTTGCTGATCATCCTATTTTTCATGTTAATGGGATTAGCACAAGATATAGAGTTATGCGATTCATCGTCTTTGTCCGAAAAGTTTTATTAAAATGTTAAATGGCTACAACTATTTTAGGCACAACATAAGGCTGCTTGGTTTCCATACAACACTGATCTCAACATGGATCCTGATTTTATTCCCATTAACGCAATAGAACAACATTCCTATAGAGTAACCATATGGATTTCAATTGTGCTGCCTGCACCAAATATCTTATTCAATCAGCCAAGTCTTGCACAAGTCTAAATAGACATATTCAGCACTGAAAATCAGTAGGTTTGTTCAAGCTGCTCAGGGTCACACATCAAGATAAATGCTTAGAGACACTTAAGCAGAACGTATCTTCTAAAAGTCATTTCTATTGAAATACAAATTAGATGGTGGTATCTAAGAGTGTTAAAATTGTCTGACTACAGAACATGGCTATAGCAATAGATAATTATAAAACCACTTAATGCATTCGAGCTAGGTTAACCCTGAATACAGAAAGTCGAAAGTTCAGACTTTATTTGGTTTATTATCACAGAATACAGTAAATTCACATTCGTCTAAAAGAGGAAATGAGAAAAGAAGCAAATCACAGAATATTGGTTGGTCACACAATTTTTGGAAATCAATGTGACAAGTAAAAAATACAAAGTCGCATCAAATAGGAAGAAAAGTAATGTGCCTTCCTGAGTAATTGTTTTCATAATTGTATTGAGCATTTCATTTTCTAACAGTGAAAATGATTATTTTTCTTAAGTAAAATCATTAAATATGCCATTCTCCAACTGGTAAATTAAGTGAAGCAATGGCAACTAAATGGAAGTTGACACCCAATGGTGTCAACTATAATAATAACACAATTTTGCATGACTGTATTGTACACTTTACCAAAAGAAAAACAAACAAACTTCATGTAAAATATGGAATTCCTAGAACATAGAGAGCCCACCAGTATATATAATTTGAGCCTAGGATCCAGCAAACTACTAAAGGGATTCTTTCAATAAAATGCAATTTTTTCTCACTAACACGTAGGAATAGCCTTAAGAAAGGCTATTGTTCTCTTACCTTTAGCTGTCTTCTCCACGTCGCCAATCGGTAGAAATCCCATTTTTCTTAAATATCAAATGAGTTCTCTCGCAGCACTGGGGGGCGGCCCTAATGCTGCAAGAGAAATCTCCAGCTCCGCCTCCATTTTCGTCATGAACAGCCTCGCTCTATGTCTTCTTCTGGCACTGGGTTCAAACTTCTACGCATGTGCAGTCGGCTCCACCGTTGGGCCACGGGCAGAGCCGACTGCACATGCCCGCGGCCATTTTTTTGTGGCCACTTGCACAGTAAGCTGGGGTAAGCGGCCAGAAGAAAATGACCGCGGGCATACACAGTCGGTTCTACCCGAGGTCTAACGGAAGAGCCGACTACACATGCCTAGAAGTTTGAAGCCAGCGTCAGAAGACGACACAGGGAGAGGCCATTCCAGGCGAAGATAGAGGTCGTACTGGAGAGTTCTCTCGCAGCATTGGGGATGCCCCCAGTGCTGCGAGAGAACTCATTTGCATACTGAAGAAAACCCAGATTTCTACTGAACGGCAGCATGGAGACTACATCTGAAGGTAGTAGAGCAATAGCCTTTATTAAGGCTATTCACACGTGTTAGTGAGAAAAAAAAGCATTTTTGGTGATAGAATCCCTTTAAAGGGGTTTTCAAGGGGAAAGAAATTATCCTTGTAACATCTGCCATAACACAATGTGACCTCTACCCCTGTTTCCCCGAAAATAAGACCCCCCCCCCTTTCTGGATCACATACAACCGGCTGTCATGTGCTCCGCTAAGGAAGCATCAGCATGACTGCCGATTGTTCCCCGCTCCAGCCGCTGCATAAGACATCCCCCGAAAATAAGAAAGGTCATATATTTCGTTTGATAATTAATTATAAGAAACTGTCTTATTTTCGGGGAAACAGGGTATTCGATAACCAGCTGCCCTAGTTCCCATGCTGCTTGGGTCCCTGCAGTGCTTTTCTCCCAACACACAAAAAATGCCAGTCACTGACTGGACTATTGACCTGCCTCAGACAGTAACTGGTGATGCCGATATGTCCAAGTATTTCCTTTGTGTGTGGAGCCTGGAGACCTGCACAGAGCTGGAATCGGAATAGAGCGGGATCAGAGAAAACTGAGTAACATTCTGAGCACTCGTGTTTAGACGTTTTAAGAATATTTTACTTCCCATACAAAATCCCTTCAATGATTATGATTTATTATGTTCTTACATTTTGGGGCATTTTTTGAAACAAGTGTAAGATTTGAAGAAATTGCAGCTAAAAGGTAGATTCATCTTTACAGAAACATCTTAAGAAATTGCACGAACAGCAACTACCAAATAAATACTTAGAATAACCTCACTATAAGTGCCAAAGCATTTCAATAATAATGTGCAGAATCTACAGGGAATTTCTCAAAATACAGGCTTACAGTATGAGGGTATGTGAATAGAAGGTTGTTGAAATAGCAGTATGTGGGCGTGGTATGCCGGACTCTTACTCTCTCTTAGGAGTCCTGCCAGTATTTACTCCACTTTTTACTGAGACGTCTTACTTCATATCCTACATATCACACAGCTGAGCTTCTATCCCTTTATAATATCCTGTTCACCTGATAGAGTTGCTTTAAAAATAGCTAAAAAACATCATATAATTGAAAAGTGGCAGATAATCTTCACTGTGTTATGTCTATTACGAAAAAAACATTAAAAAATAATAATTTCAGAAGCAAGTGGTAAAACGATTTTAACTTCACAAACATGATTCATTCAAGTCTTTCACTCTTCAGTACGGTATACACAATTGCTTGAGATATATACGAGTACAGAAGATTTAATGCTTACAGCAAAAATACAATTCTTGTTTGATGAAAAAAAAGTTTATGCTCATGGGATGCTTATACAGCATTTTTAGGACACTTCCATGTTTCAAAATAATGTTTTCTTTTCCATTTTACTCATGAATACTAGCTTGAAACACAATAGTTTTAGGATGAATTATTAGCAGCACATATCATAGTGACATCTATCGTACTCAGAGCCTCGATGCATCACTTATTCTATGTCGATTTGCTTCAGAAGTCCTAATAAAACCTTCTATAGTTTAAGCAGTATGGGTAGATCAATGGATTAAATTTACACAAAGGTCACAGGAAAACAAATGGACATAAAAACACAGTCAAACAAATGACCCTGCTTTAACATAGCACCAAATATTCAGATTATTACTACTCTAGTCTTTACTACTTGTAGAGATTTTACTATGATCAACCACTCTTATATACTTTATACCTTGTAAGTCATAGTCAATTCTGAGGCCCAATATTGTTATACCAGAAGATCCTCTATGATACATCTGCAAAACCATTAATGTCATTCTACAGCTCTCAGCTGTTCCCTGGGGCCCCTCCAGACAGGTGATTGGCGAAATGGACCCCAGAGACCCAAAAGTATTGTGATCCCAGAAAAAACTTGTCTGCAAAATTGTTAAGGTCCATTTACCTCAAGTATTTTACATCCATTCAGCAGATCTGTATGGAGTCTAACATGGAGAATGGAGTCTAAAATGGATCTGCTGAATAATTGTAAAAAAAAAAAAAAAAAAAATGATGTGAATGATCCCTTAATTGTGGAAGGTCTCCTACTGAGAGTAATACAGAAGGGGTCACAAGCAACAGGTCTTCAGAAGTGCTCATCAGGGTCCTCCAGCCCTTAGTGTTCTGCTCATATATCAATCTATCCTGGAACTAACATGTGGAAATGCACTGTTCCAGGACTCAATAACCCTCCGAGGAACAGCCATGTCAAAAGTAGGATCTTTACTGATCCCGATCACTCAACCCTAGTCAAAAGACCAAACAAGATTTTTATATGTATATGATACACAAAATCAGAAGTTATTCTCTTTACACGACCATGCACATATTAGAAAGTCTCATATATATATATATATATATATATATATATATATATATATATATATATATATATATATATATATATCTCCCTATATTATAAAAATGAATTTCTGTCTGTCTGTCTGTGCTTTAATGCGAACCAAACGACTGGACCGATCTTCACCAAATTTGGTACAGAGATACTTCAGGTATCCGGGAAGGTTTAAGACGAGACTCCAACTCGCTCGGACGTACCGTTGCTGAGATACAGCATTTCAAACACAATGCCCCCCCCCCCCCTTAGCCAATACAAACCTGCAAGACTTTCACTCATATTCCAACTGCAATACACATGGTCACTCCACATGCACGATACAACACTGATATCCAAGCTGAGATACACGCATCAGAGGATTAGATACACAGATCAGCAAACAGTATCACACTCCAGAAGATTAGATACACGCGTCTGCACACAGTCCCACAAACCAGAGGATTAAATACGCACTTCTGCACACAGTTCCACACACTGAAGGATTTGATACGTGCATCTGCACACAGTTCCACATGCCGAAGGATTAGATACACGCGTCTGCACAAAGTACCACACCCCGGGGGATTGGATACATGCGTCTGCACACAGTACCACATGCCAAAGGATTGGGTACACGCATCTGCACACAGTTCCACGCACCAGAGCATAAGATTTGCACGTCTGCACACAGTACCACATGTCGTCGGATTAGATACGCGCGTCTACACACAGTTCCACACTCCAGAGGATTAGATACGCGCGTCTGCAGACAGTTGTACACGCCATAGGATTAGATACACGTGTCTACACACAGTTCCACACACCAGAGCATAAGATATGCACATCTGCACACAGTACCACATGCCGTAGGATTAGATATGTGTGTCTACACACAGTTCCCCACGCCGTAGGATTAGATACGCGCCTCTTCACACAATACCACACAGGGGAGGATTAGATACGTGTGTCTGCACACAGTACCACACTTTGGAGGATTAGATACATGCCTCTGCACACAGTACCACAAGTCAGAGAATTAGAGGTGCGTCTCAGCACACAGTACCACACGGGGAGGATTAGATACGCTCATCTGCACATAGTACCACATGCCAGAGGATTAGATACGCGCATCTGCACACAGTACCACACAGGAGAGGATTAGATACGCACATCTGCACACAGTACCACATGCCAGAGGATTAGATACACACATCTGCACACAGTACCACACGCCATAGGATTAGATACGCGCGTCTGCACACAGTACCACATGCCGTAGGATTAGATACGCGTGTCTACACACAGTTCCACACGCAATAGGATTAGATACACGCCTCTTCACACAATACCACACAGGGGAGGATTAGATACATGCCTCTGCACACAGTACCACAAGCCAGAGAATTAGATACGCGTCTCAGCACACAGTATCACACAGGGAGGATTAGATACGTGCGTCTGCACACAGTACCCCACGCCAGAGGATTAGATATACGCGTCTGCACACAGTAACACATGCCGTAGGATTAGATACGTGCGTCTACACACAGTTCCACATGCCGCAGGATTAGATACGTGCCTCTTAACACAATACCACACAGGTGAGGATTAGATACGTGTGTCTGCACACAGTACCACAAGCCAGAGAATTAGATACGTGTCTAAGCACACAGTACAACACGGGGAGGATTAGATACGCGCGTCTGCACAAAGTACCACATGCCTCAGGATTAGATATGTGCCTCTTCACACAATACCACACAGGGGAGGATTAGATACGTGTGTCTGCACACAGTACCACACTTTGGAGGATTAGATATATGCCTCTGCACACAGTACCACAAGCCAGAGGATTAGATACGCGCATCTGCACACAGTACCACATGCCGTAGGATTAGATACACGCGTCTACACACATTTACACACGCCGTAGGGTTAGATACGCGCCTTTTCACACAATACCACACAAGGGAGGATTAGATACGCACATCTGCACACAGTTCAACATACCAGAGGATTAGATAAGCACGTCTGCACACAGTACTACATGCCGTAGGATTAGATACACGCGTCTGCTTACAGTTTCACATGCCAGACGATGAGATACGCACGTCTTAACACAGTTGTACACGCTATAGGATTAGATACATGCGTCTGCATAAAGTACCACATGCTGTAGGATTAGATACGCGCGTCTACACACAGTTCCACACGCCGTAGGATTAGATACGCGCCTCTTCACACAGTACCACACTTTGGAGGATTAGATACATGCCTCTGCACACAGTACCACATGCCAGATAATTAGATACGCGTCTCAGCACACAGTACCACACAGGGAAGAATTAGATACGCGCATCTGCACACAGTACCACACGCCAAAGGATTAGATACACCTGTCTGCACACGGTACCACAACGCCAGAAGATTAGATACGCGCATCTGCACATAGTACCACATGCCGTAAGATTAGATATGCACGTCTGCACACAGTTTCACTTACCGGAGGATTAGATACGTGCCTCTTCACACAATGCCACACGGGGGAGGATTAGATACACACATCTGCATACAGTACCACACGCCGGAGGATTAGATATGTGCATCTGCACACAGTACCACACCAACAAGGATTAGATACTTGCGTCTAAACACAGTACTACACGGGGAAGGATTAGATACAGCTTTACTCAAGGTATCCATAACAACTGATCACAGGTTTTCACTGATATCCAAAATGAGATACACATAATCACATGACGCTTATGGACATACACACAAACCACATACAAAATACACAAGTGCAAAATTGGACATTTCTTATGGGGCCACTACACAAACATAAAATGTAATATACCTGTGCGAAGCCGGGTCCTCCCTCTAGTATATATATATATATATATATATATATATATATATATATATATATATATATATATATATATATATATAGTAGAGGCACTAATTAAGAATGCTGGTTAAAGAACAAGATGTAAGAGAACTTGTTCAGATTCTAATTCTATAAAGCTTTATTCACACATCAGTGTTTTGCACCTGTGTAAACAAAAACCAGGAGTAACAGCTACACAAAGCTATTGTATGATGGAAAGATTTCTACCTGTTTTGTGTTTCTGTCCTTCTCCTGTTCTAACACACAATGACTAATGCTACTCAATGACCAAAACACTAACGTTTAAATAAGACGTTAACGCTTACTCATATGACCGCATTTTGTGGACGTGATGCCTGTGTAAATCGTGGATTGCATGTCCACCCACTGATTTAAATGGACACATGTAAACATCCAGAAACATGCTCTATTTGGTCCATATTGCGGGTAACATTAAAGTCTATAGTCTTGCTGCAGAATTTAGGACAAATCCAAGAGCTTGGAGACTTCTGTGGGATGCAAATCGAGATCAGAAACGGCCCTCCCTATGCTTAGGGAGAAAGCAAGACAATGACTAACAGTGGTAATCAATAATAATGACGCCTCAGAGTGTGACCCTTCAACGTGCTTCATTTATGGGAAAGTCCTGAGGCCTGGACCCTTACAGGCTTTAGCTTATGATACAACCAATCCTATATATACCCTTGTTATATGTTGTGTTCATGGCGATTAACTCCTAAGCCTAAATTAGTCTTATTTGGTAGCTGCCATTTATCCTGCTTATAAACCAAGTCCCTGCTTGCGTTTCTGCAGAGTAAAAATCATAAGCTTAATAGTTCATCCCTATACGGAACTTAAATTTAACTTATTCATCAGTTTTATCATCAAAGTTTAGGCAAAAATATATATTTTATAACAAGCCAGAGTCAAAAGCAGAAATCTAAGAAGTTTCTGAACATAACAATAAGACAGGGAAAGTCATGTCATTCACTAATACAATATAGAAATATTTCATCAATCAATCACATTTATAGATCATGTACCCAGACACAATAAAAAAAAAAAATATGGAAAAAAATGATGATCCAAACAGACCAGAATAAGTGTATCAATCATGGACAGCACACAAAGCTAAAATAAGCAGGGACATGTGCAGAACAGGACATCACCTGTTTGTACAATGCAGATGTGTAAAGGTTGTGATATTAAGAATACTTCTCCTCTATAGGATAAGGGATAAATGTCAGATCCCCGGAGACCCCAGTGGTCAGACCCCCCCAGTGATCTGACATTTATCTCCTACCCTGTGGATAAGGTAGAACTGTTCTTAATGACCAACCTCCTATAGGTTAGCACTTTTTTTTTGTTTGGATCCTCTTTCTCAGAGCTACATAGGTTCAATAGACCATACCCGGATAAATCTGTTCTAAAAACAACTCCACAAACAATGTGAATGTAAGACTCTCCCAGGAAACTGGATCACTGACAGATTACATAACATGACAATTGTGCTAATAATTAATAAGTTACTGCCAATTTTGTTTTCTACCTGCTCAGATAGTCAGCAGGGAAAATAATGCTGGAGATTGTCACGCAAATGTGCTTGGCGTCCCTGGGTCCTTGGTGTTGTTTGTCGGTGCGCGGTGAATTGCCTAATTGTGTAAACAGGTGCTTTCTGTTGCTAAGTGATCATAATTAAAGTTCTTGTGGAAATGCGGCTAAGTGGCTGCACCTGCATCATGTGAACGTGTCCTACACAACCCGATCCACAGAGACAATGCACAGCTCAGATTCAGTGAGGGACCCAATGTCATCTTACCAGGAGCACTTTTGTCAGAACACATTGAGAAGCGCGCGGTACATTTTGTCAGATGAGGTCACCTTTTGTGTCTGTTTTCAGAGTCTCGCTGACATTATTCTGTATGCTACAGAGTTGTGATTACCAAGGTTTGTATGCAGAACAGGCTGAGCGACGATGCAATTAGCTGCATTTCCATATTTGACAATGTAATTACTAATTAAATCAACTAACATTTGGCAGATGCTAAATATAAAGAAGAAAAAAAAGAGAATGAATTGACAATGCCACATTTAAATAACATTACTAGCATGTACATGACCCAGTAGACCGGGGGCTCGGATCTTCCATTGACTGAATATTCTAAACGGTCTTCATTTTTCCCTATTTATCCTGTAAATTACCGACAGCAATGCCATTTCTATCAATTGGACTCACGCCAAAAATCTAAAGTAGAATATTAGAATTCTAAGAAATCTGAGGCCCCGTGAGGCACATGTATTTTTTTGTTTGTTTTTTTAAAACAATGGTCATGTTTGTTCTACAACAATGGAAGTCAAAGGGAACATACACAAAAAAGACAGTTTGTTTTTTACAGTTTGTTTTTTTGTCTAATAAAATATAGGAAGCGCTATTTTTGACATCTGTTTCAGTTTCAGGACAGATGGTTTGGGTCAAATAATTGAAAGGCCACTTCCCATTCATATTTATGGTGCAGACTCACCTTATGCATCCGTAATGATTCTGATACATATGCCATGAACATGTCCATAAGCTATAACTCTGCAGTAAAATATCAATGTACTGCACTCACTGGAGAGATGATGCTCATGGGGTAGGGTTCTCTAACACAACGCACAACAACAACTCTTTAGTGATGGAAATTATTAGTCCGATTTATTGGATAACTCACATTTTGAAGTTGAAAAAAATTAAAACATACTCACCTGTCCCCAATAATCCGGTGTCTCCCAGTGTGATCCAATCTTGTAGCTGTTTTCTTCTAGTGGAAGTCTCCTCCACATATGATCACTGAGGCCAATCAGCGGCCTGATCAAAGTACATAGGACGTCACTACCTTAGGTTGGTTGCAGACAACAGTGGCAGTGTTCTGTGTGCTATCAGGGTGTTTCACGGATAGGACACTGACCCATTCTAATCTATGGATCTGTACATACAAGACCCTGAATTTCATGGTCTGGCGTGCAGATTGACAGTCTGGGTTGCAAAATATAGAACAGGTCCTATTCCTGTCCTATTTTGCAGCCCTTGCCTCCGTGGGGGCAGTGCACGGCAAGCACACGGACCCCATGATAGTCTATGGGGTCTTTGTGCTTTTACAGCACAGCGCTTGCAATTGCGTTTGTATTCCGTTCGAGGGGTCTCCATGCAGACTCTCCCTGGATGGAATACAAAAGCAGATGAGAACCAACCCTTAGGCTGCTGAGGCCACTGATTGGCCTCGGTGGTCATATGTGGCCAATTAGAGGCTTCAGTGGAAGAGAACCGGGATATCACAGCTGGTGAGGAATTCCACTGCAAGAAGGCAGCTGAGCAGCAGGACCGGACCGTGCTGGGAGTACACCAGAGCATCGGAGACAGGAGAGTAATGTTATTTTTTTTATTTTTCACCTTCCCTAACCTTATTAATAAATTAAATTTAAGCCTGGACAACCTCTATAAATTACAGCCCTTTTACTGTAAAGCCACATCTACATTTATAGCAAGTCAGAAAAAATTTACATGAAAATAGATGCACCAAGTTACGCTCATATACGCCAGTGTGTCTAGTCCATAGTAAGTCTGGGCCAATATATGTGACGGTTTGGTATGGTCTTATCTGTCTGGACAAACACAGTATATAACATGCTACAATTCTTTTAAAAGCTCGGTTTGCATTATTTTTCCCTTTGTCCAGCTATCTAGATTTAGAAACCTTTAACAGACAATTAAAGATGGTTTGTATGCTCTGACCCATCACAGCTGTTGTAGGGAACTCATCTGCGAAGACATTACAAGTCCTTAGCTATAAAAATCTGTTGTGTGATGTATTTTTCATGAACTATTAGATAGGTACATTGCTATATCTCATTGTTCAACAGGAATTTCATGAATGACCACCACTGTTTACAAAGCTTCGGATTCTGGCACTAAATAAAATGTCTAATATAAAAGACAAATGTTAGTAGGAAAACAAAATGCAAACCCATAGCCTTCTCTTCCCTATACAAAGAAAAACGTTTGTTTTTGTACCGTGTTAGCCAGTGGGTAAGAAATATAAAAAAACTTGAGTCTTCAGTAGGTGATACCTTTTTTAATGGCTAACTAATAATGATGACAGATTACAAGCTTTCGAAGCTCTCGGTTTCTTCCTCAGGTAAATTTAAAAACAATTTCTGATGGATGCATATTTATTTACAGAGGGACACTTAGGAATAGAATTTTAGGATTTAGGAAATTTATTTCAGAGAAGGAGTACTCCTAGACACAGTCATCAAGATACAGGACAACAAAATTGAGACATCCCAGCTAACACCGTCGCCCCCCTCCAGTCCACCTTAAACTGCGCTGCTTGCTTAATTCACCTCTCCCCCTGATCTTCATCGGCTGCTCCCCTCTGCCAGTCCCTCCCCTGGCTACCTATAGCCCAGCGAATTGAGTTCAAGCTACTAACGCTAACATACAAAGCCATCCACAACCCATCCCCTCCATATATCTCCAACCTAATCTCCCGCTACCTGCCCACACGTAACCTCAGATCCTCCAATGACCTCCTACTCCGCTCTGCTCTCATCTGCTCCTCACACAACCATCTCCAAGATTTCTCTCGTGCATCCCCCATACTCTGGAACTCCTTACCACGACACATAAGACTGACCCCCACAATCACAGGCTTCAAGAAGGCCCTGAAGACTCACTTATTCAGGAAGGCCTACAACCTCCAATAACACTATCACCGCACCACCATCTGTACAGTCTCCCCCTCTCCTTCTGTCTCTACCCCCTTCCCCATAGATTGTAAGCCCTCACGGGCAGGGCCCTCTACCCCACTGTGCCAGTCGGTCATTGTTAGTATCTACCTGTATATTCTGTGTATTGTATGTAACCCCCAAATTGTATGTAACCCCCAAATGTAAAGCACCATGGAATTGATGGTGCTACATAAATTAATAATAATAATAATAATAATAATAATAATAATATCACTGTATCGGAAACCAACTGACCGCCCTACCTACCTAAGGCTTTTTCCTCAGATAAATTTAAAAACAATTTCTGAAGGATGCATATTTATGTACAAAGGGACACTTAGAAATAGAATTTTAGGAGGGAGGGTGGAAGAAGGTTATTGGTTATTGGTACATACAAGTAAACAATCCATCAGTTCGCAATGTTCTTATCAGTTCAAAGAGTCGTCTTTTATGGCTGTTTCAGGTCACTGATTTCTGCAGGATGCCACGAACCCATGTGACAGATTCATCCCTTCCTGGAGTGTGTGAAACAAGCTCATCAGCTTGTACTCATAAATCCTCCTCTCTTTCCTGGAATTAAAATTCCCTCTTAAAACCAAAATTTGCATGTCAATGATGATATTATGATCTTCATTGCAGAAATGTTTTGACACGGGAAGATCCATTCTTTGTTCTCTAATTGTATGACGGTGTGAGTTCATCCGCATTCTAAGTTTCTAACCAGTCTCTCCAACATACAGATTTTCAGTGGAACACATGGTGCATATTATTAAATACACTACATTAGGTGTGTTACAGGTGAAGGTACCTGGGATCTTATATTCCCTGTTGGAATTTGGTATCTTTATCTTGTCATTGATCAGTATGTAAGGGCAGGTCTTGTACCTTTTCTGTCTGCATGGAAATGTTCCTTTCGTGGTAGGAGGTGATAGTGAGCTGCTAATAACCATATTCCTGAGATTTGGTGGCTGTTTATAGCACAGGAGAGGGGGGGTCCGGAAATATGGATTCTAAACGGTCGTCTTTTTGCATTAGTGGATGTAATTTGCGCGTGATGCTCTCAGCATCTCCAGGTGTGGGTTATATGTGACGACCAGGGGGCACCCGATTGTTTTTCCTGTTTGGTTTTGTATTTTAATAACTCCAATCTGGAGGTATATCCAAAGTCAAGGTTTATATGCATAAGAAAATTTTGCCAAATGTCCCAGCCAAGTGGTTAAAGAGGAACTTTCATGGTTTGGGGTACAGGCAGTTCTATATACTGCTGGAAAGCCGACAGTGTGCTAAATTCAGCGCGCTGTCGGCTTTCCCGATCTGTGTCCCGGGTAAAGCGCTATCGGTCCTGGTACCAAAGCTCTTCACAGTCAGAAAGGTGTTCCTGACAGTCTGTCAGGTACGTCCTTCTCCACAGGAGCGCCTATCGCGCTGTACAGTGTGAGCGGGGAGAAACGCCCCCTCCCCTCCTGATAATACTCGTCTATGGACGAGCACTGTGAGCAGAGGGAGGGAGCATTCCTCCCCGCTCACACAGTACAGCGCTATAGGCGCTGCTGTGAAGAAGGACGTTCCTGACAGACTGTCAGGAACTTCCTTCAGACTGTGAAGAGCTACGGTACCGGTACCAATAGCGCTTCACCCGGGGCACAGATCGTGAAAGCAGACAGTGCGCTGAATTCAGAGCACTGTTGACTTTCCAGCAGTATATAGAACTGCCTGTGCCCAAACCCATGAAAGGTCCTCTTTGAATTAAGTTTTTATTTTAAACTTTTGAAGATTTTTTATTTATTTTTTTGTTCATTTTCCATGTTGCCACGAATCCTGCAGTTTATACTCTGGCCACTGGGTCTCATCATAAGCTGACATTACCGATTCTGTAGGGATCACTTGTCAGCAGCAATCATCGTATTATCATCACCGGTAGGATTGCAATGTAAGGTATTACCAATAAACAGACACAGGATCTACCAATTATTATAGGGTTGGTGACCGCTCCACTGCTCTCACCCCCTGCACGACAGAGAATTCATTAATAGTAGTGGATTATTCCTGATCGTCATCTCCCCTGTGATTGTTACTAAGCTGCGATATACGTATATTAACTAATAATACAGTCCTACTGGGACCAGTAAGACGTACAGGCACAATCTATGGAAGTCTGTGCGTGCCTATACTTTGGTAGCAACAGGGACTGTTAAAGTAGAACAACTCTCAAATATTTATTAAAATAGGCACATGAGGTGTCGAACAAATACAGACACCAGTATGTAGATTACCTATACTCTATGTAGTCATCATGTGCCTTACTAACTGGACAGAGAATAAGAAATTTTGAGGTAGTTCTACTTTATATATGTTGAAGAGCGCATATGAAAAATGTTATTGATAATACTATAATATACGATAAAAAAGTAACAAACACCACTCGTAAAGGAGGAGGCGGCAACGGTAGACATATTATTGGAATAGGTCAGACATGTAAAAGGAGATATATTCTGATAATAACAATATAGTATGGAATTCTCAGATCATATTTCATTCATAACAGTTACATGTAGTTCACTTATCTCAGCACCGAGTATATGGAAAATAAAGTAATAGGTACAGGAATTTGACTTGTTTGGTTATCGTCGCCTCTCTTCGGGAATAGTCTTTAAAACCCAGTTGTGCTGCAGGACTTATTGCAATGATTCCCAGAGCGCACACTTTTATGAAGCAATCCTATTTCAGAAATGTGATTTTTAATCATCTGTGAAGAATGTGGTTATTGCTCAATCTGTGCCGCGCTCTGTCAGGACACATTGCTTTTCTCATGGCGTGTGGGAGATAATTGTAAGTGCGAGATATTATCTGGGCCTAACTACAAGAGAATTATTTATTTGGGGATAATAGATCGGCACTGGTTAAATTAGTTCTAAGTAAAGCATGTGATTAATGAGTGGGACTGAAGCAAGGACATCCCTACTTGTTCAGTGTAAAAGGACAGACCTTTTCAAGACGAGATTCATTCAGAACTTGTTACAATCAAGACATAAGAACAAGGGAGAACCTAATTAAAAAGGTAACATATGCCATAAAAGCAGCAGGGGAAATAAACATCTAAAAAAGGCCCATAACAGCATACGCTCAACCTAAAATAAGTAAATGTACATTTTATCTCATAGGTATTTTTTATATTGTCAGCCCTTTTTTCATCAACTTATGTTATTAATTTAATTCTCTAATAAAAGTAGAGTAATTCCATATGTATAAGAATTGGCAGAGTTACAGGTAATAAGAATACTTTTCTATCTATTAATTTATATTCAGGGCAGACTTACTAATAAAATTGTGCAAGAATTCTGGTGCCATATGTACTAAAAACAACCCTGTGCCACAAAAAAAAAACAATGTGGGTCATTTCATTTTGAAGCTGGAGAGTTCTCTTGCATCATTAGGGACGCCCCCAGTGCTGTGAAAGAACTCATTTGCATACCAACAAAAATGGGATTTCATGCAAATGGTGGGGTGGAGAAGACAACGAAAGGTAGGAGAAAAATAGACTTTCTTAAAGGGGTATTCCCATAACCCTTGTTCACCAACCTGCAGGCTCTGTGCTCTGTTCACTTCCTGGTTTTCTCAGCACATTGGTGGGCGGGGTTTCACTTGCTCTGTTATCTGCTATGTTTTCGTTAGTAATGAGGGATTGGTTGTAAATGCATTACCACAGTATGAAGCTGATGTAGAGGCTGATGTAGCAGAGCTGGATTTGAGTCAGCTTGCATTACATACAGAGGTACCAGACTCCCTATCTCATCCATTATCAGCCAAATTCAATTAAACTGGCTGATAAATGGAATAGCTAAAGATAGCGTTCAGAAACCTTCCCCCTCCCCTATTTGAGGAGCTCCATTATTTGTCAGACATACACAGCTCAGAACTGCTGCCGAGCACTCAGCCCCTCTCTCCCCCCTGAGAGTAGGGAACTAGTCACTTCGGAACTGAGCAGATAAGTCCAGCGACCATAGAAACTGAGTGTAAACAATAAAGTGAATAAATTATGATAGTGGCCAAACAAAGCATTTTTGATAAAGCAATGTATTTAGGAAAAGTCTTAAATCTACATAAACTAGCAGTATAGATAGGATTCTTGTTATTGGACAACCCCTTTTAGGCTATTCCGACGTGTTAATGATAAAAAAAAAAAAAAAATAGTTTGAATGATAGGATCCCTTTAAGTCTTTATTCACAAATGTGCATTTTGCAAATGTTTGAGGTCCATGACAATCACGGACAGCCCTCTACCCTGCTCATTTGAATAAAACTTTTTTTTTGCTAATAATTTCTTATACCTTACTTTTTTGGTCCATGAAAAACTGAAAGCATACAGATGGCTTCCATGTGTTGTCTGTTTTCACTGACCCATCGACTTTAATGGAAATCTGTGGTCTGCAAAATGGGCCACAACAGAGCATGTCTCACAGACCACACATGTTCACAAAATGCAGACTTGTGAATAAGGCCTAATGGTAATTTTGATTTAGGTCATAATGGACCAGGCCTACCTGTAACATTGACACAGTCTTCTATAGATGTCAGTGAGTCAGCTCCAGGCTACAGATTCGTATGGGTCATATAGCTACTGTAACGCATACATCTGAACTGCTATTAACAGAGTAAAGAAATGGCTTAGATGGCCACCCCCATAAACATGTACAGAATATTTAAAAAAAAAAAAGAAGTTTCAGTATTGGATTCTGCTTAATACTAGGATCCGGGCGACGCGTTTCTTTAAGCATTATAAAGACTGGACATGGCCATTGTGGTTCTCATGAACACCAACGCAAGATGTAAAGCATAGTTGCAATGCTTCAAATATTTATTAGCAAACTACATTATCACAACCATAACCCAGCAGTTCAGGAAACAAGGTTGGGGGGGGGGGGGATTACATTTTTCATTGCCTCTGTGCAGGCATGAACTATTCTTGGGCATCATATATTCTCTTAAAGAAGATGGGAGCAATGTAAATTAAATGCCAGAAAATGTACTTTATTTATTTTAGCCCTGGGTTACTAGGAAACTATTCACTATGTTCCAGTTGCGACCATTTACAACAATTGTTTGTTATAGCCTAATATACATCTATTTAATAACAATAAAACCAGAATCATTTGAATAGCAAGGTCAGTGGTATATACTGGAATAGATCATGATAAATGTAAAAACGAAATAACAATAGAATGCATTAATACAAGAAGTTCTGGGTAAACAATAAAAACTGTATGTTTTCGCTTTCAAGAAACTGCTTGCATGGAAAATAAATTTACAGGAGCAGGAATAAAAATAGACCACAATGCAGGCACTGCATACATCTGAAATGATGATGAAAACAATTCAATATTGGCTTTGTAATGTAATTTCTATAGGAAAAAAAAAAGAAAATCATATCACCTTCCCTTGGCCCACTAATCCCATAGGAGATGGTTTTGTAACAACAAACCTTAAAATAATAGCTCAAGAGAACTGCAGTAGTCTCAGACTATACTGTTATTTTACAGATTAAACAAAGCAGCGAAATAGAAATAGAAAAAGTAAAATAAATAAAATCAACAGATACTGCCCCCCCTCCCCCCAACAAAGAACATGCAATACTATTTGAAGGTGAATTGAATGGCGCAGCCTAATTCTTCACAGCGGGGCTTAACAAATCTGCTGGGCAACAGATTTGCAGAAATATGCAGTGCCTATTATTTTCCCTCAAAGAGACTTTCCTACACAGCATATTCCGACCATACCTGTAAAACAAAAATAAGTGGGCAGCAGCTGGAAATAAACTTACCTGTTTCTAACTGATGTGTCTTCAGCAATTTCACACTCCAGAGGTCAGATTAACCTGAAAATTAAAGGGAAAAAATAAGAAAGGTTTCCAGTCAGCAAAGTGAGCATGTGGAATATGAAAAATGCATTTTTTTTTTTATTTTATTTTTACACACGGTATATATGTACAAGGGCCTGTAATACAATGCTCGTCACATATGTGCTGGATGAATCAGCATCAGAACAATCAAGATTCCCTCCTGGTATGAAATTAGCATTACGGTAGTTTTCTATCATTCAATCAGGTGACTCAAGTTACCAAAAAGACAGAAATATGTAAAGTTTATGAAGAGTTTAGTAAATTACAGGAAAAAAAAAAAACTCATTAGGATTAAATGTATACACTTTTTGTTTTTCATTACCAATCTAAGCCTGAAGTGACCTATAGAATGTCGCCCCCCACAAAAAAAAAAAAAAAAAAAGTTATTTGGCTCAAACACAGTATAACACCCTCTTTACTTTCCCCGCGGTATATTATCCCTTTAATGGTCCTTCAAACAGAATAACACCTCCTTTACTGATCCTCACGTAGTATATTGCCCCCTGTACTGGTCCCCATACAGTATATTGTCCTTTTTGAGGTCCCCCAACATAATATTGTCCTCCTATTTTCAGCCTTAGATTTAACCCAAATTTTCCAAAAGTTTTGGCATCAGGCCAAATTCTAAACTTTTGGAGTTCATCACCCACGAGAGTCTCCTCAGCCCCTGCAGTCACGTGTTTTGCGCCGAGTGTCATGAATTCACAATAGTTTTTCTTGTGGATGCTCATAAGAATATGAAATAATTCCAATCAGTCCACGGCCCACAAAGTACTTACTGGTCTAAAGTCTATTTACCGTATTTTTCGGACTATAAGACGCACTTTTTTTCCTCCCAATATGGGAGGAAAATGTGTGTGCGTCTTATAGTCCGAATGCAGCGTGTGCAGCGTCTGTGTCCTGTCTATGAGGAGCAGCACGGAGAGCAGCACGGTGCCTGCCTGCTCTGCCCCTCCTTCCCTGTCTGTGTCGCGTGTTTGCAGGAGCGAGATATGAGAGGCAGGGAAGTAGGGGCGGGCCAGACAGGTGAAGGAAGCGTGGTTTCAAGCTTGCAGAGAAAACCACGCCTCTTTCACCCGTCTGGCCCGCCCCTCCTTCACTGCCTCTCAGATCTGGCTCCGGCAATGAAACCACACAGACAGGGAAGGAGGGGTGGGCCAAACGGGAGGAGGAGGAGTGGTTTTCTCGGCAAGCTTGAAACCACGCCTCCTTCACCCGTCTGGCCCGCCCCTACTTCCCTGTCTGTGTGGCTTCATTGCCGGAGCAAGATGTGAGAGGCAGTGAAGGAGGGACGAGCCAGATGGGTGAAAGAGGTGTGTTTTCAAGTTTGCTTAGAAAACCACACCTCCTTCACCCGTCTGGCCCGCCCCTTTTTCTCTTCTTACACAGCTTCACTGCAGGGTGTCTCTTTCCATCCATGGATGAGATTAGATAGAATAGATAGACAGACAGATAGACAGACAGATAGACAGACAGATAGACAGACAGATAGACAGATAGACAGACAGACAGATAGGAGATAGATAGATAGATAGATAGATAGATAGGATAGATTAGATAGATATATAGATATGTTCAAATCACCCCCATATCCCTACAATACATATAAAACAAAAACATTACTGTGAAACACATACACATTTGGTATCCCTGTGTCCGAAAGCCCCCGGTTCTATTTACATTGGTGAAATATTATATTATTATATTACATATTTCACCAATTTTTTTTCCTTAATTTTTTTTTTCCCTATTTTCCTCCTCTAAAACCTTAGTGCGTCTTATGGTCCGGTGCGTCTTATAGTCCGAAAAATACGGTACATTTACCAAACATATACGTGTGGGAGACACTGTGGCTTCTTCTATAGAGATAATTAATGTAATATACATGTGACGGCGCATGGAGTAATAATAAATTTTTATTTCTATAATGCTGACATATCCTGGAGCACTTTACAAGAGATTTGGATTAAATTTAGTGCAAAAGTATTGGAAAATGTGATAGGCCTGCCTAAACAGATGTGTCTTTAGGATGTGCTGGATGGTGTAGAAGTTGGAAGGTAGTGCATTCCAGAGAACTGATGCAACTCAGGAGGAATACTGGAGAAAGGCATGGGAGGTTCTGATAATAGAGGATGATAGGCTTAGAGCATTGACAGAACAGGGAGAAGAGGTTGGATGGTAGACAGAGATGGAGTAACCACAGCTATGTAGAATGGTACCACAGATACCTTTTGTGTTTCTATACAGTCTTAAAGTACACAACTCTGCCATGGGAATGATGTGGAACAGGAAATTGTGGACAACCAACAAACCATCCATCTTTTAAGCCAGTCACCACACAAGATATTCCAGAGCTCAGTCACAGACCATCAATAACCTAGATCAAACTCAAGAATGTAATGTGAAAAGAGTGCACACATCAATACGGTGGGCTGGCATAAAGTGGCAAATAACTGACAGATACTTATGCCATACACTTGCCATTTTGTTCTTACAATGCCTAAAAAAGCTCCAACCTGTCAGTTCATATTTTTGATGGATTAAAATCTACTTTCAGCAATTCAGAATGTTCACATATCACTTCTAAATGATAGCTTAAAAAGTAAAATTGTCCAACATGCATCTTATGTGCATGGATAGCTTCAATAGTATGAATTTTATCTTGTCCTCTTTTCTCAACTTGCCTTCTGCAGTAAATGCGTTCCATCCTAGACAGAGCCAGGAAACTTGGTCTGTTTTTCTTAGCAAGGAGATGTACAGTCAGGAGCCACAAGAAATAGCCCCAAGTGCTTTAAAGGGTTGTTCCATTAGGAATTCTGTTCACAGTTAAAGCCAGCCATCAGAACTTTTTTTTTTTCTATTTATCATTACTCTCATAAATTCTTGCAGTCCATTATCTCCTAGGAATATTGTTAAAACAGCACACCCTGTTGTTTCTATGCATCGCCTGTACTGTGTCCACCTTAGTAAATAAGCTTAAGAGGAAAAGCATGCAGAATTGTACTTATCCTTCTGCTCCAGCGAGTATGCAGAGGAATCCCTGGTGTGATGAGCTGGATGCTTCTAAGGTTGTGCTATAGTCTTTACTTGTTAGAGAAGATGCTGAGCAGATGCACTTACGGTAACGCTGTTTCAACCTCTGATATTATGATTATTATCTATTTATATAGTGCCAGCATACAGAACAGACAGTATTTGACATAGAAATAACATAAACAATAGGAGTGAGGGCCCTGCTCACAAGAGTTTACATTCTAGGAGACATAAGAAAACACTCGAGGTCAGAGGGCTTGTTTGGTACAATGGTTCAGCCATCTTAATAAATAAAGTCATGTAACTAAAGCTGTATGAGCCCGTCACCAGCTGGTATCTGTGAATAAACATATACTAAGGGGGCGTTTACACTTTGAAAACGGACACTTAAGAACAGACACGGACAGTAAAGGACACTGCATGATATCCCATATAAAATAATGCAAGATGTAACGGACACAGCTAGTGTCCGATGTTAATGTCCGCGCAAAATCTTGCGTGCATGGCGAGCAGGGTAACTTCTAGATGGAGGGGTCAGGTTCTGAGGAATAGAGTAGGAAGGATATCTTTCGATAAGAAATGTAAGCTAAGTGTGTGCAGGTGTAGAACAATGTGATCATCATGTGATAAGCATGTAATAAAGAGATGTGATTTTAGGGCAGTTTTGAACCTACTGTAGTTGGGAATTAATCCAATTATCTGGGGTAAAGCAATCTAGAGTCCCGGGACAGCGTAAGAAAAGTCTTGGAGATGGGAGTGGGATGTTCAGAAAACAGAGGATGCAAGTCTAAGGTCATTGGCAGAACAGAGAGGATAGGTAGGGTGGAAGACAGTGTCGAGGGAGGTGCAGCAACATGGGTGAATTTCTAAGTGATTGATTTTTTTTTTAATTGTATTCTATGATGGCACAAGGCAGATAAATCTAGGATAGTTTGTTAACTTGCTCTGCACCTCTACCAAGCAGAGAAGATGCTACAAACTTTAGAGGCAGCTGGCTCACCACACTAAGATGGCGTGGAAACACAGTCAGAAGACGATGTGAAGCAAGCACCACAACCTGAAGAAGTTGACCCAGCTACTCTTCAAAGTGTGAAAAAAGTAATATACAGATAATTAAGTTTTGAGATGATACGGAGGACATAAATTATGTTGGCACGCTAAGGTGGACAACATAATGGTTATTTATAGAAAGATCACTATTCCAGGATTAATTATTATTATTAATAAAATAAAAAATAAGTGTGCATAGAGAAGAGAATTATAATGGCTAAATTTAACTATAAATAATATTCTTCATGAGGTAACCCATACAGAGTATTTACTAATGCATACGATAAATTTGTATTTATGCAATAAGGCTAATTGTCATTATGCAATTTAATATTACGGTTATACCATTATATATAAAACACTGATATAAGCAAGAGAGTGAATGACAACACTGCTTTTAATATATTACAGCTATTTCATATTGTAATATTACCAATGCCCTCCACCTAGTAAATCAGTGCATGACTTGGGTACCTCTAAGCACTGCTGAGAATACTAATCCTTCCCAGGAATCTAAATATTCATGGCCATCAGCATGCAAGAATACAGATAAAGCATGTGTCCCTTTAAGCTAAGTAAAATGTAAGGCATTATATGCCAAGGCTGAAGCTATTAGAGAGATCAATATTTCTTCCACTGCCTTAATAAATCATTATATTACAGCACTAATGCCGGATGAGAATATCCCAGCTAACCAGGCAAAGCTTCCATATCAGTAAGAAAGCCAACATTTACATTACAGCCGCCTAATTGGTGTACAAAGAAGAGCCGCAAGATACCGCTCCCAATGCTGCTTGACATGCAGCGGTTTCAAATCAATATCTTAAGAGTGGGGGAGGGGGTGTTAACCAGATTATAAAATAAATAAAATAAAATGTGTCAAACAGTTTCCTATTCTGTCCATTTCCAAGTCATTCCCATAGACAAGGAGACAAAGAGTTACACCTCTAATCATGATGAAAATTATTATCCTGGGGTAAGATACATTCCACTCCACAACACTCAATACATTCATTTCTCAAGCCTGGATAAATGCTTTGAGACGTATTGTGCAGTAGGATGTGTATCCCCAGTGAAACACAATTTCCACATATTGATGTCTTGATGCAAATTGCTGTGCTTGGATTTATCAAGTGCTGCATATATATTTGCTTGCCCTGGCTACTATTGCTGAGCTTTGTTTCACAGCCACTAAACCCTAGCAGAAATATGCAAAATATACCATTTTATTATACACCATGGAATTACTACTACTAGGGAATAAATTGTTCTTCTACTTATTTTTTCTGTTCACAGGCAGAATCAATATAGCAAAACAGACATTTATATTTCCATCAAGGTTCTAAGTGTACATTCACATGGGCTGCAAGGAATCCAAGACAGATTTCACACCAATTCTTCAGGAAATCTGTGGCAAAGTCTTCAAGCATTAAATGCAGATGATGTCGTCGATTGGCCAAGGCTTTCACCCTATGAATTATAGGGGGATGACATTTGTGGTGAAGATCTGCAGAAAAATTTAGAATTTAAAATCCGCAGATGTAATTTGTTTGACTACTATCCACCGCAGATTTTCTGGCCCCAAATCTTGGTTTAACATGCAGCATTTTTTTGGGGGAAAAAAAACCCTTAGTTTTATTTTTGTGAGAATTTTTATGCTTCTTTTGCAGTAAAGACAAAAATACATTCAAAAAGACTGGGAAATAAAAAAGGAATAGCTTCTGTGTCCTACTGGTTAAAAAAATGCATCAAAATGGCAGTGGTGGTTTTCAAAAAAGTGAATGAGAAGCTTCAGTATTAGAGCAAAGGTTTATTATATTAGGAGCTAAGTGGACAAACATGAAAATGTAAGGGCACGTTCACACGGGGCAAGTGGGGGCGGATTTTGGCGCTGAATCCACGTCAGAATCTGCCCCCCTCAAAATAGAGGTCTATGTAGACCGCTAGCTTCTTTTTCGGATAGCGGTATGTTCCCGCTCACAGAAAAAAGAAGCGAGCTGCCCTTTCTTCAGGCAGATTCCACGGCTGATTCAGCCGCGGCGTCCGCTTTGTGGCAGCACCCTCTAAACTAGGCCCATTCAGTTGTGGCAGGCGCATTTTGGTCCTATTCAGATGCCACTTCCCGCGTCAAAATCAGGACCAAAATGTGCGGCGCATATCCCCGTGTAAATTAGCCCTAAGGGTTTTTCCAATCTTATGTATGACATAAGCAGAGGCCTTGCCATGTCTGTTGAGTAGAGGTTCCACCTCCTTAGCTGTAGGATCAGGCTCCTTTTTTACAGGCGGAGGCAAATAGCAGCGATGACAAAGATGGACATAGCTCGCTCCTCATTAAAGGGACAAGGGTAAGATTTCTGTCACCCTTAGAAACCAGGTATCCATTTCTCCCAATAAATGAGGGCTCTAGGGGTAGGGAACCCACAGATCAGACATTTTTGTTAGGATTATTTGTACATAGGATGTATTGCCAGGAATTGACATTAAAACAAATGTTAATAGTGAGATGGGTAGAGATCAATATTTCAGCAACTGAAGCTGAAAAATGTAAATTTGTAAATGAAGGACTCAAGCTAGGTCTACAATAAATCATTAAGATCATCAAGTATTATTTCTAGATTAATAAAAAAAACCACAACAGGTACAGATGATATAAAGTCCCGGCTTCTGATGTCATCCATACTATTATATTTCCTCTTGCAATACAAAAGAGGTACAACAGAGGTCTGTGCCGGATATTGCTATGAACATGAGGAGATTGATACGTCTATGACAGGAGGATGGCTGAAGTAGGATTACTCTTCTGGAGGCAATAAAATTAACACACAAAATGAACAGGGAAAAAAGGTGTTTCACGCTTGTTCTTGCAGCGCCATCAATACCATCAATTCATGTGACATGCCATTATACTATTCATCGTGCGAGTCATCTCACTTCTGCTGGTAAACAATGATGGAGTCATGATTCATGGAGGAAATTATGATGGATTGCTCAAACGCTTGATAAGGGATTTGTAAGCATAAGGATAAGATATGAAAAACAGCATTGAACAGTTTTGTCACTGCCAATAGCCTACACAGAATAAAGAGACTGCACAGATAAAACCATGCACAAAATACACTCTACTGCTGGAAAATGCCGGACATCACACCCATCATTGTGCTCAACTTCACAGGGCAAGGTGGACACTAACAAATATTACAGTCAGCCAAGTCTGCCAGTTTCAGGCCTGTCATCTAATATGTGTCAGGACTAGGGTTGAGCCGATCTTGACTTTTCAGGATCGATTTTAAAATCTGATTTCCGATCATTTTTCATTCGAACCCGATCTCGATCCCAATGCAAGTCAATGGGATTTTTTTTTATTAATCGGAGATCAGATTTTAAAAGCAATCGTACCCCCTGGTGTCCACTTACCTCCAGAGATGGCTGTTCCTGTGCCCCGTGCCTTCATTCTTCGCCTCGCTGCTGCTCTTCTCTGCCCCCTCCCTGCCAGGTTAGGAGAGTGTGGGCGGGTTAGGAGAGTGTGGGCGGGTACTGGGAGGGGAGACGTCACGTCTCCCCGCCCTGTACCCGCCCACACTAAGCCACAAGCCCCGCCTACCTAGCGCTTTAAACACTAACCTGGGAGGCGGGGCAGCGAGGCAAGAAGAAGGAGGGCACTGGAGCAGCCATCTCTAGAGGTAAGTAGCTGCTAGAGATTTAGTTTAGCCTTCCATTCGAATGAATGAAGGCAGCCGGCACGCAGGGGGCTGTGTGTCGGCTGCTTCCATTCATTCCTATGGAACTGCAACGGAGCCTTCACACTGAATATACATCGTATACTCAGTGTGAAGGCTAAGCAATGCATTGTGGGAAAAATCACCGATCTCGATGCCACATAAAAAGATCGTGTTCGGAATTCCGATGGCGATCGTGAAATTTTTTCGATCGCCGATCGGAATCTGATCTTTTCCGAACGCGATCGCTCAACCCTAGTAAGGAGCTGTCGGGCTGTTGGATTTAAACATAGTGAATCCTATTGAGGTGCTCGACCGTGGCGTAGTCTCCTCCTCTAGGCAGAGCAGAGCATGCATGTATATGGTATGATCAGGAGAAATCACTATCTAATACGTACAGCCAACTATACCATAGTTACAGCCACTTACCAGTAATAGTCCTATAAAGTGAGGGACCATCTAAAAACAGACAAGTCAGGAAAGCAGACATCTACTCTTCAATACAAAATAATTGTATTCCCCATGAAACAACATAAAGCACTCCGGGCAAACTGACAACTGTTAGGAAAACATTCCCAAAAGGAATAAGAGAGGAGCAGAACAATGCAAAATGGCTTAATGAATTATTACTGGGCACCAGATTCTATCAGGAATCCTATAGTTAGTCACCTAAAGTACACCGCGGCCTCCTGTAGAGTTATAGAAAGCTTACATGATGAGAAAAACTTTATATAGTTTAGTTTTAGAATAAAAGCTCCCTCTTTAGAGTCTTATTGTTCCATAATACCATACTTTTTCCGTTGCTTTTTCTACTATATTTTGCCTTCCATTAACAACATTTTCTACAGAGAAACATATAATCTACATAGTGCAGACTTCTCCATTGTCTGAGGTTGTTAGGAAATTCTCTTTTTCCCCACTGAACTTTATATGGTGATCTTTTGTAAGAAAGTATTGTTGCCTGGCTTTTCCTATCAACACAATAATTCTGTTTGGAAGATTGGCATTTCTACAAGTAACCTTTATACAATAGTGCAAGTAAAAGCCTTGTACCGAAGACATTAGAACCAAAACAGTAAAAACTACAGAAACTTCTCGATGTTTTAGGGCAAAACTTCAGTGTCTTATGGAAAACTATTTGCTCTGCAAAATCAAAGATAGTGAAGAAGCGAGAGTTTCTTTACATATTTAGACTTCTTATGTTTTTTGCTTCTGCTTTGTGTAGATGGTTCGAGTAAATGATGATAAGATCAGTATAGGGTACACCTTGTGACCACCACTGCAAGCTAATGTGGGGAAAATCTGGAGTTCCTACCATGGCTGGATACTAAATATGGAAACGAAGGTCATCAGTCAATGATACCACCAACATATCATTCCGTCAGGTCATTATGGAGGACATATGGTGATAAGGGAGAAATATTAAAGTCAGCATTAAAATGTTTTCAAGAATAGAAGTGTTAGGCCTGGTTCACATTTGTGGTGGTAATACGTTCAGGAAGTACACATAGGGACCCCCCGAATGGACTACCGAACGCATTGGCAAGCAGTGTGCAGTGAAAGCACACGGACCCCATAGACTATAATGGGGTCTGTGTGTTTTCTGCCCGGAACATGCAGACAGAAAAGTACTTCACAATCTACTTTCTTCTCAGCATGACTCGTGCCGAGACCACACAGAAAACACACGGACCCCATTACAGTCTATGGGGTCTGTGTGCTTTCACTGCACACCGATTCCTAATGCATTCAGTAGTCCATTCGAGGGGGTCTACATGTGGACTCCCCGAACAGATTACTGACGCAGATGTGAACCAGGCCTTAACAGTTTATTTTTTCCAATTAACAAAAATGAAAGGAATGAACAAGAGAGAAATCTAGATCATATCAATATTAGGTGTGACTGCCCCTCAGAAAGAGTCCTGGAAATGATGATATGGCTCTGATCTCAACATCCTCAAGTCTGTCTGGGATTACATGAAGAGACAGAAGGATTTGAGTTTGCCTACATCCATAGAAGATCTGTGGTTAGTTCTCCTAAGATGTTTAGAACAACCTCCCTGCCAAGCTCCTTCAAAAATATTGTACAAGTGTACATAGAAGAAGCACTGTTGTAAAGGTAAAGAGTGGTCACAAAAAAACGATGTAATTTAGCTTTCCCTTTATTCATTCACTTTGCACACACACATATATTATATATATATATATATATATATATATATATATATATATATTTACGTGTAGAACAAACTTGTAAAACAGGCTGTGTATAGTGTAAACTGGAACTCTGGAAAAGAAGTCTACAGTTCGGCTTTAAGAATGTGCCTCACTGCAAGCATGTTGACAGTTTCCAATAGCAAACAGCTGTCTTAGGCAATAATATAGACCGATTCGAGATCAGTACAAATAAATAATGCAATCCATTTACAGAGCTGCTCAACTTTTTATTTAAATCATATCTAAATGTGAACATAACTAAAGTAACATTGCCTCGTAAAACAAAGGAAGAGAATCCTTGAGCTGAGCTCTTCCATCAGCTTGTTAAAAATTCTATTTAGAGATTACTGTATGCTGGATCCACGGTGAACAGATGCTGTCAAATTCAGAGAAAACAAATTGACTTATTAGATCGACTACTCTTGCCTTCAAAAATACTATAAAGCCTGATGGACCCATTAATGCAATTGTGAACAGCAGAAAAGCTGCGCAACAAGTAATTGGCATCTAGAAAAATATACAGAAAAATGGAACAAGGATATATTTTCCACTTTTGTACCATCATTGTTTTTGTTCAATAAACTTGAAGTAACACCAACCATCCCAAACAAAATGTATTAGACTAGTTGAATCCATTGGAATTTCGCCATTAATTCTATCTGCAGTAAAATTTACATAGTTACGTGCTGATTTTGTGGAAGACTTGCCAGGGGTTTCACCCTTTGTCTCGGGTGAAATCTGTAATGGAAATCTGTACAAATAACGTTGGCATTCACTGGCTTACAACCCGCAGTGCAGAACGTGGATGAGGTATTTTAAAGTTTCTTCCACTTTGCTCATGCTGTAACGTTACCAGACATATAAATACAGTTACATAAGCTGACATAACTGTTAAGCCCCTTAAAACCGTGGACTGACTCTTTAAGGTAGAAGAGAATTCTTACAAATGAAAAAGTCTCTTTCTGCTGTCCCTACATATACCAGTAGTAGAAAAAAATGCAGAAGCAGCACAGCATACAAACCGGGTGCAAAGCCAAACTGGAAGGTGGCTAATCTTCTTTCTACATATACCAGTAAAGATCTCATATTACAAATATCGCTAGATTCACACTAGCGTTCAGGTCTCCGTTCTCAGCTTTCCGTCTTCTGTACTGCAAGTCTGACTCTGTGTCTGATTTTTAAAAAAACGGTTTCGCGGCGGAGAGCATAAAACGGTCACCGCCGCTCACGGCCGGACATCTTTCAAACCCATTCAAATAAATGGGTATGAAAGAGTCCTGCAGGTTTCAGTCTCCTGCCTCTGTTTTGTGCAGGAAACGGAAACCTGCAGAACGGAGACCCGGGCGCAGATGTGAACGAGCCCTATCTGGTGAATGGCTTCTTAACTAACAAATATTAAGGAAAGCAAAAAAGCATTCACTGTAAATATTTTTAGGAAGGCAACGATGAAGTCTTCTTACAAAAGGATTTCAGGTGGTAAGTTCTGGCACAAATATCAGTTTCAGAACATGAGGGACATTTATACACTAAATTTGGACAGGCTAAAAGAACATTACAAAAGGAGAGAAGAGGCACAATGTCATCACATTCTATGTTCAAGAACTTGATAATGTGTCTCTTCTTTCTCAGACATATCTATTTCTACATGCTTCCACATCTCTTATCTCTATTAATTCCTTAAAGGGGGCTTCTGGGCAGACAAACTATCCTTAGGATATGTCATCAGTATGATAATGGGGGAGGATTGGTAAGAGAGGTCAGATATCCGAGACCCCTGGGGATCAGTTCTTTTAGCAGTCGCTACACAGAGAACAGAGCTGTAAGCATACAAGGGGGGACCCAAAAGTTTCCAGAAAAGTTGTTTTTGAAGCCTGTATTTATTTTTTTGTACAAAATTCTTTCAATCTCCTTCAAAGTACTCTCCTTTAGCGGTAATACACTTGTCAAATCTCATCTGCCGGGGCCACACGGTGGTTCAGTGGTTAGCACTGCAGCCTTGCAGCACTGGAGTCCTGGTGTTTAAATCCCACCAAGGGCATAAAACCATCTGCAAGGAGTTTGTATGTTCTCCCCGTGTTTGCATGGATTTCCATCCCATATTCCAAAAAAACATACTGATAGGGAAAAATGTACATTGTGAGCTCTATGTGGGGCTCACAATCTACATTAAAAAAAAAAAAAAAATCTCATCTGCCATTGTTCAAAACATCTACTTTGATGTCTGCAAGCCCCTCCATCGTTTTCCTCTTCAGCTCCTCCACGTAGGCGAAACGCTTCCCCTTGAGGTTCCTCTTCATTCGTGGGAATAAAAAAAGTCACTGGGAGCCAAATGGGGTGAATAGGGTGGGTGGGGATAGACAGCCATGCCGTTTCTTGCCATGAAAGTGGTCACCGAGATGGCGGTGTGGGCTGGGGCATTGTCGTGGTGGAAAAACCAATCACCACACTGCCACATTTCGGGCCTTTTTCGCCGCACATTGTTGTGCAACCTCTTGAGAGCCCCCAAGTAGAAAACATGGTTGATGGTCTGACGTGCTGGAACAAATTCCGAGTGCACAATCCCTTTTGCATCGAAAAAACAAATGACCATTGTCTTCACATTGAACTTCACTTGACGAGCGACGGCTGGACAAAACAGCTATTGCAAGAAAATTCACTGCGGGTAGATGAAACCTTCCACATCAACGCCGCTTGGCACACTTACTGAGAAGGCGTGGTTGAACAAATAACTAGCTGCAGAATCGCGTACTACGAAAACTGCGCGCACAGCAGCCTCATTCTGGAAACTTTTGGGTCCCCCCTCATATGTCTCTTTTCTCTGGTAGTGCTTGTGCTGAGTTACTACTGCTCAGCCCCTATATAACTGAATGTGAGCTAGAAACAGAGCTATCTGCTTCCAGCTCTACTCTCCTTATTGAGGTTGCTGAACAGCAGACCCCTTAATCACATACTGTTGACCTACCTAAGCATTAAGCATGAATATAGTTTTTCTTAAAAACCTCTAGGTTTTTATCATGATATTGAACTTTTCTATCTATAGGAATGAGGGTAAAGTGAAGCTCAGCCATACCAATAGAGAGACATACCGATTTTCTAGTGTAAAAGGTGGCAGATAAGTGCAAGTACCCAATGACACAGTGACACGTTCCAGACCACCACGCAGCCCACGGTGAAGACTGTCACGGCATCTACTGTATGTAGGAGCTACTGATCATAGTTGGCAATACATTAACTGCAAATTCAGTTTAGCAAATTCACTGTTACCTAAACAATCCAATAAATAATATATATAGTAATGACAGAATGAAAACACGTTCTGCCCCATTAGTTACTAAAACAGAATCTGTCAGCTCTCCTATAATGACTGTTCTAGTAAATACTTGTATTACCAATAAAAAAAATGGGGTGGGGTTAAGGGGATGACTTAGGGACATAAAACAGCTCCATAGAATATACCATCTTCTAACTTAATTCAGATCGAATTTGTCATCTCATCTTTCATCATAGAACTGTGTTATTATCATGTAAAGAATCCATCCATGGAGCACCTTTTCTTCGAGCTCTGTATTATTTCTTTCCTCTGATATTTCTACTAGAATTGTATAAATTGCCAACTGGGCGTTACCATTTCATGTGGCATAAGGATGTGTCCATGATTATAGTTTAACTTGATCAGCATTGACTAAGACTGACAGACTAAAGCTACATGCACATCAGTGTGTGTATCCATGGGAAAGCAGAATGGATGGCACATTGATGATACCATGTAGGAGAGGCCAGGCTATAAAACAAGCAGGACACAAATTCATGATAATACATGTAAAACATTTCAAAACATGGCTAGCACCATGACAAAACACACATTTTATGTGCATGGTATCTTAGAAAATAGAGTACAAGTACTGTACTTAAAATAGACATGTCAGGAAAGATGACTGGTCCGGTTTAAAGAATTGTGTATTCCAGGCTTTCTGCTATGAGTTAACACTTAAACCATTTCCTCATGAATAAAGCGACCACATATAAAGCAAACACCTGAACATACCATAGAAAATAGTGGTCAAAAGAATTAAGTCCAATACAATATCCTCAGGAAGCCTGAATAGGCGAAACGCGTAGAGGCGCTTGGGGCACAGTACATGAGATCTGCATCTTGCTTTCTATGCACCATGGCTACAGGTATACCATTTGTCTTTAATTCCTGGCAGTGACTATTTATGTTACACTGACATACTGTTGTGGGATATGCCTTGATATCTGCATTGATTTGTTGTAGTCCATATTAGCTACAGATCAGTGGGTTATCACAGTCAGTAGGTTATTTATATATTTGTTGTTGCTTCTGTCCAGCACATATTCTGTGGTACATTTTCTGGGTCAGCTTTGCACATATACTATTGATATTGCCTGTGTGGCCACTTTGACTGTTGATTATACCCTCTGATATATATTTATTTGTCATCTTTTGGTATATCCATATGCCATGTTACCTGGTGTGTAGTCATATATTTTTGTGTCTGTACATCTATTCTAGATATTATATTAGATCCACTATTTAGTACATACACTGTATCACTATGTTGTTGTTTCCTTGTGTGTATGGTTCAAATTGCTTATTCCATCTGCCCTGCTGAAATGAATTTTTAGTATTTATTTAATAAAATTTGTATATTTTATAGATATTGTATTGGACTTAATTCTTTTGACCACTTTTTTCTGCTATGAGTTACACATGGAAGTATTACACGTCTGTGCTGGAATGGATTCAATTTTGTACTGTGAGATCAAGAAAGCCTGTCCCAAAACATTAGCTGGGAGAGATTTTCCTGATCTCCCAGGATACTAGGCGCCTCCTTTGCTTTAAAAGGGGTTAATGTCATGGAAAATATTTATTCTCTAGCCATAGGCTAGCGGATAAATTGATGAACAGTGTGAGGCGTGCATGCTGAGACCTGGTCCGATCCAGAGAATGAGGGGCGTTTTAGCCCCATAGTGAATGCAGCCATGTTGAAGGCAGCCGAGCCCCTCTCCCATTCACTTCAGTCGGAATGCTGGAAATAGAGTTCTGATCTTCAGGAATCTATGGATAGAGGATAAATACATTTTGTAGCATAACCCCATTAAAGAGGACCTCTCATGTTTCCTGACATTCTGATTCTTATTTTCCGACAGACAGGAGATGCATTGAATGTGCCTTTATTTTTTGTATAGCTATCAGGGCCATTACTTCTGACTACCAATAGAAGTCCTCCACCTCTCAGGACCACTGCTGGCTAGTGGAAGTCCACCCATCTGACCGTGCACTTCTATCTATATGGAGAAGGCAAATTACACAAAAATAGCAGTATATACAGCCTTTCGGTGCAAGTCTAATAGTGTTTAAAACTCAAAAAGATATGATGGTCCTCTATAAATATACAGCTTCCTCTCTGACCTGTACTACAGCTGGGGGCATATGCTCTAATCTGAGCTACAATGTATCAGAAATTACATAAACTTTTACAGGCATATTGGAGATACTCCAGTTAAGAAGGACAAGTTTCTTTCATAAAGACAAATCAGAAGAGAACACTGTTGGATGTCAGTAAAGTGGAATTGTAACCAATAATGAGATTAAAGAGACCATGACACTGTGGTTAGATTTCTATGATATTCTGCCCTTAATTTCCATTTTGCCTTTCCGTAAACGCCTGATGTGATCAGCTAGTACAGGACTCTGAGAGCTTATACTAAGTTATATATTGATGTGACTCAGGAATGGGAACTGCCTTAAGATAATGAAAGTATTGCTGCTATGTAACATAAGACATTCAAGAAGGTCACTTGATGTTTTAATCCTGTACCAGACCTATAAAAAGCTAAATTCAAAAAATGGAAATTACAACACCAGAGATCAACCTTTTAACGTGAACTTTGGCTTTGGTGAACACTATTAATGCAGAGAATATCACGTTTAATACTAGTTTTCAACAATGCTCCAGGCCTACCTATGCTGACTAAAGGAGGTCTTTTTTCCCAGTTGATGCTCCTCAGGCTTCGTCTACTACACACAGCAAAGGTCTGACCTGCGCCGTATAAATTAAAGCAAAAGTCGTTGTCTTTATAGGGTTGTAATAAGAATGAAATGGGTTCAAAAACAGATTAATGCTGAAGGTTTTTTTTTTTTTTTAAATAAAATAAATAAAATATTGATTTCAAAGTGTAATGGAGGTTAAAAAAAAAAAGGATTTTCAAGACATATTTCATATTACGGCCATTTTGGTGTATATTTTGTGATTGTATTTTTTTGACATTGATTGTGTAGAATTAGGACTGAAGGTAGTGAATGATGCTTTTTGTCAGCCTGCCGAAAAAAAGTCGTCAAAAAAATCAATAGGGGCAAAGAGAAAACTGCCTTAAAATCTGCTCCAAAAATTCTGTGTCAACACACACTTAGAAAAACACAACAAGAGAAAAAATTAATGTGATCCATGAACTTAATGCTGATTTCAACTATTTCATCTATCAGTCTCAGTTATATGTTAGGTAAAGACTCTGCCGTATTACTGATTCTAGTGAAAAAAAAAATCAAACAATTATTACCACATTGGGGCAGATTGCCTAATGAAAATGTACCAGAATTCTGCCACAGTCATCTTTAAAAATAAATAAATAAAAATTTGTAGGATCGTAAACCAACTATTTATTGTTATCATATCGTATGAATGAATGTTCCAGTTTTCAAATTCTCTAATACCAGAAATTCATGTTAGTGTCATGGGAATGTGATCACAGTCAGTCCTTAGCTCTATCCCTGAGTAACACCAGGACCACCTCTCAACTCTAAAAATACTTTATCAGCCTTTCTATTTTATCCAACTATTTAACAATTAACACGGTTTCCGTCAGAGCTCAACTTTGGCTACACTGCAGATGCCTTCCAGAGCAAGAAATCTGCTCTGTGTTATATCAAGGAGACAAACCAATCCCAGAATCAACAGTGGAGACAAAGACTGCTAAAAGAATCCATGTGACACCACTGTCTCTAGCTGCAACTGGATTGTGCTCACTGCCAGTTAACTCTTTATTCCTTGATAAAATGTATTGTTGTGTGATGGTAGATGTTGAATGTGTTTATCCCTATACAAGATATAATGCAACACAAACAGGATCTCTTGCCTCCCACTGACCTCCTTTATTGATACAAGGTTTTATAGAGGGAAAACGATTGTTATTTTATTTATTGCCTTAAACACACAGATTTGCAGGTCCTGCAACAAGCACTTTACAGACTGATGCAACATAAAGGACAAGTACATTGTTTAAAACAACAAGGGGAGTGACTCTCGCCTCTTCTTCCCTCTGTGTCCCAGTGGTGGGCCTCCATTCTCCCTTCCCAATGCTCTATGATGTGAATCGCCCATATTAGTAGTTGGGCATTGTTGTTAGACACATCATTGCTGCTTGCTGGTATTGTAGCGCCGCTGTGGCCAACTACCATACTTTATACCATACTACCAACTTTTTTGCTCTGGAACACCTTTTAAGTGACTAAGTGAGACGTTTTCAAAGAGTAAATGAAAAATATAGAAATAAATTACAGAATGGTCCGTACAGTTACAAAATATAAGAACGAAGAACTATGGGAACTATGTAGTCACAGGCAAAAATTTCTAGCATGGCCTATGAATGTAAAACAAGGTTAGGTGAGTCTTCTATTGGCTTGTTCGGCAGAATGGGTGGGTGGATGTATGTGTAATATATACACACACTTACACTATATATATGAAGAGCTCAACGGAAAAATGGCCTAAGTCCACATTTTGTCATATTTCAAATTATTACCTAGAAAGCTTCTTTGTACCTCGTTCTATGCATTGGGTTTACAAGGTACCTAGGATTAATGACCTAAGTCCATATATTTCAATGCAGAAGAATTTACATTCAATGGAATAATGGCCTAAGTCCAATACAAACTTACTTACTTCACTCTCGTTGGTCATTTTTTAATTGAAATCGTGACTTCCGGTCTGTTGTTTATATTAGTGTAAAAACTTTGTCTTATTGTTTAAAAGGCTCTAAATCGACTTTTGCACATATTTAGCGCCGAAAAGGGAGGCAGGTAATTATTATTCTTCATCGTTTAATAATAGTAGTAATTAATTAATAATATTAAATAAATAATATTTATACATGAAGCTGCAATTTTTTTAATAAATAATACAATTTATGGTTAGGATTAACGGTGTTCATTAGCTGATTACATTGGATAGATATATTCCACAATAATGCCCATTTGCTTTAGGCTAAAACTTTAAATTTAGTTTGTCTCACAATATTGATTTTTGGACTTAGGCCATTTTTCCGTTGAGCTCTTCATATATATATATATATATATATGTATATATGAATAATAAATGTGTGTGTGTGTGTGTGTGTATATATATATATATATATATATATATATATATATACACACACACACACACACATTTATTATTCATATATACATTTTTTATTATTACTATTATTTTTGAACACACATATAATATATACATACATATGATACATATATATTTTAAATGATTTGTGGCTTGTAGGTTAAATCCTCTTTCAATATGTATGCATCTTGCCAAAGCAGAAAAAAATAAAGCGCTGAATTAAAGAGGGCTGTCCCCTAAGAAAATAAAATGCACTGTACAATAATGTCTTAAGACAGTTACTAAGAGAAGAAAGCTGGTAAACCTCATTTTTTATTTTTCTAAGAAACTGAATATTTATGCGCATGTGATTGTTTTCAGAACTGTACGAGGAAAGTAAATATTTCCAGCTCCAAGTGCTCCCTCTATAAATCAATGTTCTATCAGTGTAACGCGCTTTCATTTTGCCCTAAGCCTCCAATGTTTCGCATGAACTATGCGTAATGCATTTGGTAAAACAGCAGTGTGTGCCTGTCACATTAAAGCTGAAAAATGCACACACCAACTGTATTTCAGAGGCACAGGAAGAAATGTGAAGTAATAAAATCCTCTAATCCTCCCTGGAAGTTGTATGGCAATGTGAGCATAGTGCGCCCGTACTGCTGCTCCTTCACTCTCCAAATGAATGTGCGATGGAAATCAATAGGTGCATGTGTACCAATCTGTAAGGGATTGCTGCTTAATAAAATACATGATAAAAAGGTAGCACTACCACAGTGGACCGCACAAACGTAAAGGTTGCAGTGAATGTTTGGCCAAATATTCACATTGCTTTGGTGTTGTATGATAGGTATAGGTATCCCTAAAAAGGCCTATCAACCTCATAATCCAGACCTCTGCTTAAAGGGGCTCTATCAGCAAAATTATGCTGTATGAGCCCCAGATATACATGAATAGCCTCTAAAAAGGCTATTCAGGCACCGGTAATCTTATTTTAAACCCCCTGCCCATTTTAAAATAAAACTATAAAAACATATATGTAAATCATACCTTAGCGTGCACCCTGGGCGGTGATACACGATGCAACGTCATCTTCTGGCACGCCTTCCTCTTCTTTCGGCGACGTCCTCCGGTCCTGGCTCTTCCCCGGCTTCCCCGTCATCTTCAGGCATGCCAGAAGATGACGTCGGATCGTGGATCACAGCCCACAATAAGGTATGATTAACATTTTTTTTTATTTTTTATAGTTTTATTTAAAACGGGACGGGGGTTTAAAATAACATTACCGGTACCTGAATAGCCTTTTTAAAGGCTATTCATGCATATGTGGGGCTCATACAGCATAATTTTTCTGATAGAGCCCCTTTAAGGACAATCACCCTTAAAGAGGAATCTGCACAGTATCTGGTTTAGCTTACATCCAAGTCATGTCCCAGGGCTGTTTAAAGGGCCAGACATTGCCTTCCAACCAAGGCTATGGATTCAGAGTCAAGGCCAGTTCTGGGCGGACTCAAAAAAAACCTGTTGATTCTAAAATAAATTATATTTTAAATTCTACTATACAATTATCAAAATAGTAAAAATGATTAGACACAGAGCTTGTTGCACATTTAAAGGGGTTGTCCCATCACAAGGATCCTATCTATACTGCTGGTTAATGTGGATGTAAGACTTTTCCTAAATACACTGCTTCAGCAAAACTGCTTTGTTTGTCCACTATCTTACTTTATTCAATTTTTTGTGGCCACAGCCCTGACCTAGCTGCTCCTGAGTCAAATGATGTATCTGCTGCTCTGAGGGGGGAGGGAGGAGGGGCTAAGTGCAGGGAGCGAGCCTGTGTTTCTAGCTATTCCTGTGTCTACACCATGTGACCTAGATCCCTGCTATCAGATAGGGGAGAGGAGCTGCTTTCATTTCTTCTGTTCTCCCAGTTATCAGGCTAGCTAATTCAATTGTGTTCATTATGGCAGAGACAGGCAGTCTCTGTATGTAACACAGAATGGAGTTGCTGCTGCCTGTACTTCATAGTCCAATGTGGGTGGGCGGAGCTACACGTGAATTTGGGGGCGGAGCTAAACGGCAGGTTGCCTGTGAAACCCCGCCCACCAAATGATGCAAGCAACCAGGAAGAAAGAAGATTTTACAAGAGTGAAGACTGCTGAGTATGTGAGGTGGGAATACCCCTTTAAGCTCTTAGGAATTCAGTCACTCACTATTTCCTGGGGAATGTTACTGCTTCTGTCTGAGCATGGCTTTCAGAGAAGGAGTTCAAGTCTAAGTCAGGCAGTAGAAAAACAGTCAGGGGAAGTGGTTTGACATATTGACTTCAAAGACCAGATTTCAACAGGTGGCGCTAGAAGCAAAACTTTTTTTTTTCTTTTTTTAATGAATAGACCTATTTGCCGGGTCATTACCAATATGAATCCTTATACCTTCATGGTGCTTTCTCCCTCAGGAGAAACCGTACCCCAAATACAAACTCTATAACAATCATTTAGAACTATATGGCAACTTTTTTTTGTGTGTGTCATATTTGTGCAGGGGCCATGCTAATCTTCTGGTAACTTGCATGTAAATGACATAGAACCAAAACTAAGTAAAAAACTAAAGAGAGAACAGGGCAAAACCTAGAGGTAGTATAAATATGTCCCAAACTATGGAGTAATAACATATATATTTCACCAATGGATGTGCATTAGACAGGGCAATTTAGCAGGCAATTATGGGGAATGGTCACTTGTACAAGCATACGTTCCTAATAATTAACCTGTCCAATAGTATATGATCAGTAAATGATAAAATACACATTGTCCTTCAGTAGTACGTTACCCTGGCTAGTAAGGGCTGTGCTGCCGATGGCCAATAAAAATATATGCTGATGATACAACCGATTTAGTGATCATTCCCCGACTTGTCCTCTGCATCAGCCTATATAATGAGGCCAGGGTAGAATGACTGCAGATGGGCATGCTTTGCAGCCGATCGGCACTGATCAGACATATCTTTATGAGTAATGCCACTCAGTCTTGAAAGACATCCCTCCTGGGGATGCTAAGTTTCTAGCTGTGGTGCCAACCAAAATTCTGTATGGGATTCCAAACGGCACCTCACATAGGCATTGCTCCTCTGTATATGGATTTATTGGGCTACACTTGTATGCATTGTTGTTTTCCCTCCCTTTCCTTGATGGTAGATTGCATGTCACAAATTGTGCAGGCTAACAACACCAGGCCTGAATAAGAATGACAGTCTTGAGGCACAGCTGCCTTGTGCAGTAGAAACCATGAAGATCCTTACAGAGCTGGGGGCCTTACACTATGGACAACATGTGTCTCTATAAAGTATGGTGAATTACACTACACATGCAGTAACAAGGCCTTAGGGGCAGACAACTGTAAACACATCACAGTATTATTCATCTGAAAAGAGCTTTCAAATGTGCAGTCAATTGTGCTCCAGCTCATCTGCACTTCATCATCCTTCACCTTTATGAGATCTTAACTATAGTGAAGTAGAAGTATTCGGTACAGCTGTAGAAGTTATCATAAAGGATGACCTTAAACATAATTCTATGTGAATGGTAAATGCAATCCTACAATGAGAAAAATACTGTAAAGATAGGCAGAATATATTGTACTGTATCTTTTGTAGATATCTTGGACATAACAAGGGAGGCTTTGCCTTCTCACAATGTTGAAGTATCCATACATAACCTATTATGCCACAATAGCCTGCAATCATCATTCTGGAGGTCATATATATATTGACTGCTAGTGCCAATATCTGCAGTAAAAGTGACATATTTACTAAAGTTTTTGGACTTAAAGACACACACTGTAGTGTAGTAATCTCTGCTATGTACATGTAGGTCAACCTAGCGTCAACTGAATGTCAATATCACATTTCTGCATTTAAAGACATTTTCTGGGACACGTGACCTTTCCTTAGGGTCGGTCAACAATATTGGATTTGAGGGGTTAGACTCCTAGCACTGCTGCCATTCAACAGTCTGAAGGGACTGCGGCACTGGGGGAGTGGGAGGGGGGACATGGTGGTCCCCACATTGTGTAGTACTGGTACTGTAGCTTAATTCCATTCACTTGAACAAGACTGAGATGCAGAAATGCCACATAACATCACTAGCCAGGAGTGCGCTACCAAGTGTACAATCTTCAAGTATTGTTCCTATTGTTCCCATAGTGAAAGTATTAAAGGGAGCTCAAAAGCCAAAAAATATATTTTAAGTTAAAACCAAACAATTTAAGGATGTGTTTACATTGAGGACTCCACAAATTCATTGATCTTGTGTGCTTTTTGTTTATAGTACATTGCAGATTTGTTGTACCGTTTATCATGAATGGCAACTTCTGTCAACATTCGGTACTATTTAGTTCTGGCTCATGTTTTTTGGCTATAAACTGAATGTTTAGCACAGCGTCATAAGAGAGACTCCACTGACATATAATGGGGTTGGACTTACACTGTGGAAAACAGCATTTCATACTATGTTAAAGAAATCATCTACACTCCCCCTTAGTAGGGAGTATTCCCCTCAGTATATGTGTCTGACAACCATATATTTTTTCCCTTTTAATCAAATAATTCCAACATATTAACAATGTATGACATCAGCACATGCGCCAGAATCAGTGGAGCAGCAGCTATAAATTGATGTAAAAGCTAGACTTGTTGGAGGTGGTAAAAGGTCCTCTTTAACTTGAAGTTGTAGTTGTCTCCATGAAACAAGTCAAAGGATAAAACAATATAATGCAATGCTTAGATTTTTACCACTATGTGGACTGAGAAAATACTAGTGCTGCTACTCTAAAAAAAGACCATCTAGACTCAATCATTATAGGATTCCTTTTATAGTGCTAACATTTATTCAGTCTAAATACCTCAATCTACTTTTAATGTTATTTGTTATATTGACAAAAGGTAATCGCTGCCAGAGACTGTAAGCTAATTTTTTAGATGGCTTTATAAATTCATGTAATGTTTCTATTACTGTGCCAAGAGCCACTTAACTAATATTCTAATGAAGAAATTTTCTCGGCAGCATTGTCCATGTTCCATTATACGTTGTAATAGTGATACTAAAAGATTTAACAGATTCATTACAGGCTTTTAAATTGAAGGAAAAGTGGGAGGATTTATTAAAATGTATGGCCTAGCCTACTAAATTGTCCGATCTGTCATCCACAAAATGCACCTGGGATTTGCATGGCAGTAAAATGAGGCTCTGGAAATGCAAACCACCACATAGCAACGGCAATGGGTGAATGAGTATTTCTGCAAATGTCACAGACATCCTTGATCATCTTTCATACAGGAAGTTCGGAATACTTAACCTAGACTTGCAGTAGACTGAACCATCTTACCATGTGAAACATTAATGCACTTTGCTGAAGTGCTGGTGCTCTTGGTAAGATTTACTTCAAATGATATGAATTTTTCTAAATGAAGAATATAAAAGAAAAACTTTGGAACTAGAAAGTAGTAGTTCATCCAAATTAGTCCCCACACAGGAATTCCATCAAAGTATCTTTTTTTACGTGGTGAATTTAAGTATGGTTTTATCCTGTTATCCTGGAAACACAGTCTGTCTGTCCATCGCATTTCCAGAGCAGCGCTTACTTTGCTAAAGGTCTGTGAAAAAAACAACAAAACTTTATCCCAGGCATGTGACATCATAATGTCAGTTTGGGTTGTAGTTGGACTCAGCAGAAATGCACCAACTCCAACATAAAATTATTAAATATTGTATATTATTAATATTGAATAATTAGTCTAATAAGCACATAGCTTGTAATAGGTTTTCCTTCACAGAGATGTAGGAAAATTAAATTGTAATTGAATAAATAAATGTTAGATTTTAATCATTCTACAGTATTACTAATGTACACTAATTATTAGACGGGGTCACTGACAGAATCTGATTTTGGAAAAATAGAGATGCCATAAGTTTACTTTACCAATTCCACAGTCCTAATTGTATTCTCCCCCTCAGGATCCCCCAGTGGTGTGCCAGAGCGGAACACAGCCTCTTCATGTAAAGGAGCGTTGGGTTCCACCTCTAGGACTTCCATTATTGTCACCCTAAAACTATTATAGCTTATATGTTATCTTAGCAACTTAAAAAGGGGTTGTCTGTGAGCCTCAGAACTCATGGTGGAGGCGGGGGAGGGTAAAATTAAAAAAATGGCAGCTAGTTTACAACAACCTTGTCAGAGAGAACTACAAATTACAGATGTAGAATGCCGGGGGGGGGGGAATCGGGGGACTGGAAAATGGATGCAAAATCAAAATCATATAAATGGCCAGATATAGTGTTACTCCTCATCTACAGACACACAGAAGCTTATGTTGAATAGTCAAATGAAATGATAGATACTGTACAATTTATGTAACATTCCCTTTCAGGCCACACACAAAAAAAAAAAAGTGTAAATTTCCCTTCGCAGCATGTTAATATATAATAATAATAATAATAATATATTTTATTCATATGGCTCCAACATATTCTGCAGCACTATACAATATATACTGTGGTGTGCACCAACTGCAAAGGGTGAAAGCTTTAGGCAATCTGGAGAAATTACTCGGCATATTTTATTGGAATTCTGAAAAATCAATAATAGGATACCGGCATCAGAGAAGTTCCCAATAACAGTCAAGTCAATAGAGGGTTTCGCACTGGTAGATCAATACAGTAGGTTTACCTTTTATTTCCTATATATGCTGTTAACAACAACAGACAAGATCTATATCAGAGCAAGTGAAACGTAAGCGCTGTGACTGATACTGTGGTAGTAAAGATGAAATAATCTCAAGCTTTAGTGCATTGTAAGGTATTAGTGTCTCATAGAGAAACACTTCTTCATGCACATAGCAAAACATATTATGTGGCATCTACTTATTTTGTAATGGAGGACTTTGGATCAGACTTTGCAACACAATAATGAAAATGCTATGGCTGATTTGTACATGGAGAAAGGAACAAGAAAAAAAATCTAACCTATTTGATATTTACAAATATACATTATGAATTCTACTAATATTATTCATTAATACCCAACATATCATTCAGGGGTTTAGAGGTTTAAAATATAGAGAACCTATTGTAAAGACAGCACTCTCTGCTCACCACCCACCATCATATTGCAGCATCTTTCATCATTTGACCTATGCCTCAGGATCCCAAAACGTTGCAACCTGGCAATTATGAATAATTGAATTATACACCCTTTGTCACGTGACCATCGTTTATAAAATACATGGCAGATAAAAACTTTGGCGTGCCCTTACGAAACTTTTTTTCTAAGCACACACTCTTGGGAGTTTGGTCAGTTCCCTTAGTGTACGTGCACCCGTCCTCAGGTGTATTAGTTGAGTGGTGCCCTGTACTCCTCCTTCTATTTTAAAAGATAGATCACTAAATATCAGATCTGTGGCCTGAAGACCCTATATTACCTACCTAAGCAGATAGTTCTATTCTCTTTGTAGTGGCAGAATTGAGATTCTTGACACTCATTCAAATGAATGGGAGCTGATCTGGTTTGGCCACTACACATAGAACAGAGCTGTCTGCTTCCTACTCTATTCTCTGTGTATCAGCTGCTGAGAACAGCTATCAGAAACCCCATCCATCTGATATTCATCAACTACCCCTTAGGTCTCTTTCACTTCCGCGCCCCATTGCATTAACAGGCAAAAGGTTAAAGAAACATGTATGGCTTTTCCAAAATCAGTAAACTGAGCATAGTAACAGGAGGGTTGACTTTTCACAGTGCCACTCTTGATGGTGGACAAGGAAACTGGCAGCTGCTGGTTCTTGAAGGCGAATCATAGGTCCTCTCTACTTCTCTAGGGCCTCTATGCAGTGAGTGTCCTCACAAAATCACTGTTGTTAACACCTCCAAACAGCTGGCTTAAAAAACCTGAACTGGCGGGCAATTTGTCAAAACAACCATCCTGCTTTTCTCAGTCCAATGCTAGCTGGGCTAAATGTTTTTGTGTGTGTCGCAAAGGCACGTCTAGCCTTTTTTGAGAGCCTTTTTCCAGAGCAGCAGGGCAAGCAAGACTTTTCTCTCCACCCGGGGTCCATGGGTTTCTGCAGGCAAACGCTTTTTAAGCAGATAGGTTTTTCAGATCCCCCAACAGAACCAAATAATGGAAATCTGAACGCTAGTGTGAACTTAGCCTAAGACATAACTGCAAGATTTTGCAACAATCTGATATTTCTATCCGGAAGTGTTATTTTTTTTTTTTTTTTTTTTTTGTCTATAAGTGTATAAAGGTAGAGTATGGACCTAAAGATTTCTATGAGCAACATATTGAGGAACACAGTTGCGTGCATTAATAAGATGTTTTTAACGTTTCTTAAAACTAAAGTATTAGCACTACTGATCTAAAGATTCACACTAGCTGGTATTGTGGACCTCCACATGCCAACTTTGCAGCGTCTGAACACATATTTAATAAGTGACTATGGATTTGCGGTTTTGTAATTAGTAAAGAGAGAAGCCTTAGGTCGGGTTCACATCTGCAGCCCGGCCTCCGTTATGCAGGTTTCCGTTTCCGGCGTGATACTGGGCAGGAGATGGAAACCTGCAGCCAGTTTTCAAACTCATTAATTTGAATGGGTTTGGAAACTGTCTGGCTGTAACCGCCTGTGAGCGTTTTGTGCTCTCTGCGGCAAAACAGTTGTTGTTTTTTTTTAACCGGACACAAAGTCGGACATGCAGGACTTTGTGCCCGGTAAAAAAAAAAAAAAAAAAAAAAAAACAGTTTAGCTGCGGACAGCACAAAACGCTCACAGGCACTCACGGCCGGACAGTCTGTCGGATTTCCGTCTTCTGTCTGCAGAAGACGGAAACCTGACAGACGGAGATCGGGCGTAGATGTGAATGAGCCCTTACCTGCACATGTGCGATAATAACCATCTACTAGATGCAGGTAACATAGACAATACAACAATAACAGATTCATTCAGTGCTACTATACACATTTACATTTCCCTTGGCTTCCTGGAGAGATTTTTGGGAATCACTTACAAGTCCTATTTTAAAATAACTCGTACTGAATAAGATGTGTGATTTTTGTTTTGAACAATCTCTGTTACAATTCCCAATTCCATCCTACACAGTCACACCTCTACAACTGGGAAACATAAATCATGCATTACTCTAAATTTTTAGGTGCGCTGTGGGATAGAGGAGAATTTTTTGCAGTGGTAAAACATACAGCATTTGAGCAAGAAACAATAGGTTGTGTGGTATGAACTGCTTCCCAGCTGCCAAGCCTCCCAGCCTGGTCAAGGCAAGCACACAAGGCAATAAAACATAACAGCAGGCAGAGCATGCTAATAGCTGCAAGTGACAAGGACTTGCTGAATGTCACCACTTCATACTGTTCACTTGCTTATCTGTGTGACCTCTCCCTTCAAGTAACTCATGAAAAATATCTGAATTAGCATCTCTGCTTAAGGGCCATTGCCACCAGGAAGGCCGCCTGGTTACATTTCTGCCGGAGCAGATGAAATGCCACTTTAAGCGCTCTAAAGATTACCTTTTTAGAGAAGAGCGGCTCGTAAAGCATTGGGGCGTGGGCTGCTTTCATTAATATCAAACCAGCCTGAGCGGAAAGGACAGGCTCCTAGCATTGTACAGTTCACCATTTCACTAGGATAGCTTTATAATTGCTATGACGAGAAGCAGTGACGGCTACAATTACAATGGAAACTACAACAGATTTAACGCCCCAATGAAATAAGGTTAGGTTTCCAGATGTAGCCCTGCACAGGATTGCTTACAGTGCAGATGTAGGTCTGTTTCCCAGGATGCAATTAGGAAAACTGTGCCTCTGTACGCTGCCTGTTAGGACATGTTGGAATGGATATACTGGTTTGGCAATAACCCCACATCATGTTATTAGGCTTGTTGAAAAAGTCATGCATGATGTTAAGCGGGCTGTCCTAACAGGCAGCTTACAGAGGCACTGTTTTCCTAATTGCATCCTGGGAAACAGATTTGCATATTCCCTATAATCCCCTAGTGGAGCAAAAATGGCTTTGCAAGTCTCCATACGCCTGCCAAGGTGCCGACTCCTCAAGGAGTGTTATCCCCCTGACCCTGAGTGCAGATGTAGTAAGAGGCCAGGCTACAAAGGCTGCTTTCATTCTAGACCAATATTACTGTAATTCCACTCACTTTCTCCTGGGGTAAAATGAAATCACAGGAATAATACACAGCTTACATTAAAAGATAAAGTATCAGGTAACAAACAAGAAAGGAAATCTAGAAGAGTCATGATATAAAATTACACATATGATGACTTCCCAGCAGCAGCCTGAAGACAACTTGTCTGCTCTCCTGACTCCCCGCTTTAGCATATACTTATACAACAACAATCATGGGGTACCTACTTCACTTAAAACTCTATGGTGTGACATTCCTCTGTTAACATTCCTGGAAATTTAAAGAGGACCTTTCACCATTTTGCACACAGGCAGTTCTATATACTGCCGGAAAGTTGACAGTGCGCTGAACTCAGCACACTGTCGGCTTTCCCAATCTGGGCCCGGTGTGAACAGCTTATGGTCCCAGTACCGTAGCTCTTCTGTGGTCAGAAAGGCGTTTCTGACAGTCAGTCAGAGACATCCTTCTTCACAGCACAGCCAATCACGCTGTGCTGTGAGAGCCGGGAGGAACTCCCCCCTCCATCTGCTCGCAGTACTCGTCCATAGACGAGCATTATCAGGGAGGGAGTGGGGCGTTCCTCCCGGCTCTTACAGCACTGCGCAATTGGCTGTGCTGTGAAGAAGGACGTCTCTGACTGAGTGTCAGAAACGCCCTTCTGACCATAGAAGAGCTACGGTACCGGGACCATAAGCTGTTCACACCGGGCCCAGATCGGGAAAGCCGACAGTGCGCTGAACTCAGCGCACTGTCAGCTTTCCGGCAGTATATAGAACTGCCTGTGGGCAAAATGGTGAAAGGTCCTCTTTAAAACACCTTTCTAACAGGGAACAGAAAACGGGTGCAGATGCAGCCATGCCCCGCATGCAGCTGACACAAAGAGGGTGCACTCACTGTGGTGCTAACAACCCCTAGAACAGCATAGAAGGGATTTAGAAGAGTCCCAGTCAAGGCTTTTACTAACATGTTATGCAAGTGTATTGAGCTGGGTTCATGAGAAATTGGGATCCTTAACTAAATTCAAGGCCAGTGACATGTCCAATTTCATAAATGTCTGAAAATTTTCATTTCTTTCTTTTTTTTACTCCATAGGGAAGCTTAAATAACAAATACTAAATACTCCTCTGTCCATTCAGCCAGGGATCCAGCAGAGTATCTCCGTTTGGGTTCTTAGTCTTCCTGACCTTTGGCCCACACAGAAGTGCGTCAGACAGAAGTGGCAAAGCAGAGAAGTTCTGTTCAAAAGGATTATCAGCAACAACCATTGACTGACTGACTGGTGTGCAGCACAAGGTAAAAACAGACCTGGGATCCCAACAGAGAATCTCTGCTGGTCCCCAACCAGACAGATGTTTGTAATTTTAAGGCTCCCTATGGGGTAAAAACAAGAACTGGAAGACCCTTTTAAAACATGTCAGTCAATAACAGATTTGATAATCTGGGAGCTGTGACTTGTATTGAGGTGCTAAATTAAGAGGACACTGGATTAGACTGCTCTCTGGACACATGTATTTCCTAAGGGTCAGTCTGGACTCTAACAAAATCTAGATTCTTTCTGAACTTATGGTATTTAACTTCTCGCTCACAGATTTCTTATATAGAAAAGGACAGAAATCCAGATAAGTCAGAACCCCAGAAATACAGAGACCGATTAAAGGGGTACTCCCACTTCGCATCAATATAGGACAGTAGAGGTCTGTCCTCTGGCAACCCTACAGATCCAGCAAATAAAAGCAATGTAGGAAGAGGTGACCAGTCTGACTACACATTGGACACAATCAGCCCTGTTCACATAAGTGGGGCAACACAGCATTTTTCTGCACAGCAAGGGGCTCGAGGTATCACTGTGCAGGGGAAATTTAAAGACAGAATGCATTGCTAAACCCTCTCATTTCTCAGGCATGGTGGGATCCCCGGGAGACAGACCTCCACCTATTATAAAATCACAGCATATCCTACTGTGTAGCATTCAGAAAGTTAAAACTTCAAAAAAAAAAAAAAAAAGTATACATCATTAAAAATAACAACAAACTGCAGTTCCCATAAAAAGAAAAAAGGGTAATTTCAGCATCCCCATTTGCAAAATGACATCTACGTGAATACAGATGAAACTTATTAAAAAGGAAGCTTTGGCTATGATCACTTTCAATAGCGGGAGTCTGTGTAATGAACTGCTGACTGCTCCTAAAGTGAAGAGACCAGAAGATTCCTAATAAAGAGGCCTATAATGGGAAAAAAAAAAAAATGGTGAGCTCTGCTCTTCCAGGTAGATTTGGTTTTCATAATAGCGAGAGAGCAGCGGCTCAATGACATTTTTAACACAAAAGTCTATAGCAATGCTGCTGAAAAAGAAATTGGTTCTCAATACTTACCCAGAAAGTACTGCAGGGGACTAACAATATAAAGTAAAAGAAATGCCAATTTGCTACTCTATATTATTTAGAAGAGTGATGTGATTCAGTGTCAGTCATTCAGTTCACTTAAAGGGGTTTTCCTCCTGGGATTTATTAATTGCCTACCAAACCTCCCAAAACCTAACAAAGGAATAAAAATATGTATTTACTCCATAATAGTAACAATTAAAACCATAACTATGTCAGCAAGAAAATGTAGTTTACATATAACACGACTGATGTAATAAAATTAATTTAAAAAAAGTTACCATCACCATAAAATATTGTGCGTCACAAAATCAGTTGGGTGGGTAAATGCATTATGAAGTTGTTACTACTTGAAGTCACACATCAAAACAACAGGGCTCTGCAAAGCCAAGACCCCCCCCACACACAAATTGTAATCAATCTCTAGGGGAATGACAGAGAGAGCTGCACAGCACACAACTATCATAACACGTATGTAACCATTACCACAGTCAAACAGGTAACATGGGAACATGGGACTCTCATTCTTGCGATGAGAGGGGGTATCAGTGGCGGCACTTCCAGGAATATCCCACTTATCACCTGTCCGGTGTGACTGTAAGACAACCACTTACCTTAGCTGTTTGCAGGTTATAGAAATGGCAATTTTGACCACAAGCGTGTCCACACACACTGCTACTTTGTAGACAGAGAGACTGGCATTAGAAAATCTGTAAGATTTGTTCCTAAACAACTGCAATAGGCGACTCAGGCGTTTTATTTGAGTTTTCCCATTGATAACACTTATATCAAATTCCAGACACTTTCTGCCAGTTTTAGATGTTGCAGAGCATGACTGCACACTATAATCTCAGATAACAGTCAAAAGCAACAAGAGGATAAGAAAATTAAAAATTCTTTAAGAATTCACAGAGGAAACGAACAGAAGAGCTTACATCATCTTCTTTTTCATGCATATTCCAGAAACAAAGAGAAGTGAAACCTCTGCAAAGGCAAAATCCCCTGTCAGCGAATCCCAGTGACAGGAAAGTTATGTTCTCCCTTCAGTCGGTCGATGAGCGGATTGATAATGAGAGTAACAAGAAGAGATCGCAGCCTAAGCACGCCTGTACTAAGCAAGCAGGACAGACTAGCTCTCTCCTCTTCACCAGAAAGATGAGTATAGTAGATAGTAGCAGCAACGCGCCTCTTTTACATCGTGTATAGATGTACAGCCATCTTATGTCATTGTCACATAGATGAGATCATGTATTCAGGCTAAAAATAGTAGAGTGACTTCATGTCTTATGTTCTTCCTACTGAATGCAAATCTGCTCAGGCTTAGAATATTCAAGGCTATTACTAGATGAATGACACCGTGAGAAAAAAACAGAACAAGCACATTTCTCACCATAACGCAGTAAAAAGTAATGGCAGCTGGTATTAGATGAAATAACAAATGGTCACAACTCTAATCATTCCACATAATACGCGCCTTCCTCTATTTCCTGACAATTTCCGAACCAGACTCCTGCGGTTTCTTGGGAGACCCCCTGTTGCTTCCCCCCCATACTATTTTTCCCTCCCTACTTCCTATTCATTATTGTTGTTCCTGCTGTTTTAACTGTATTGCAAAAACTCAAAACTTTGACTGTCAAAAAAATATAAATTATATATATACACTCTTTATTAAGTTAGGTGCACAGGTCCTAAAAGTACTTATCCTACAGGCCTATACTGGAGTATTTGCCATTGCATTATCAATTCACTATTTGGTGTTGGGTAGGAAGGTTAAGAGAAAAAGTTGTAAAACTGCTCAAACTATTGCAGCATAAGTTGCATACCTTCTCAGTTTAGTGGTTATCTAGGATCTACCAAAATCTTACAAAGGCTGGTCTTACACGACCGTATTGAATGTACAGTCCGTAAGTTGCTGATCAGCAACATAGACTCCGCAGATGTCCGTGTTCTACCGCACTCGCCCATAGAATACTATGGGCGAGTCCGTGCAGTGCTACAATTCACAGCCATTACAGACATGTGCTGTAAATTGCGGACCACGGTTGCAGCCCGGCCACACCACGGATAAAATATCTGGTGGTGTAAGAGGCCACATTGAATATAATGTGTCCGCAATTGATAACCCTCAATTGCGGACTTACATGACCGCCATGTAAGACCAGCCTAAGAGTAAGAGAATTATCTACATGATAAATCCCCTGGCACTTAAGCGCCCTGTCTCAAGAGGTTTCTGCTGGCCCCGTAGTGATGACATCATGATCATCAATTACTGGTCTCAGCAGGTCCATGCCATTCATGACAGGATCACTACCTAGCTAGTGATTCACGTGATCACTACAGCCACTGATGTACATGATGTCACCACTGCAAACACACCGCTTGCAAAAAAAAATAAAAATACCACAAACATTAAAAGCAATACAGACAAGTTAAAAACGCCATTGAAAAACTGTGTGTGATGGCAGCCTATAATTTATTTTTTTTAGATAATTTCTGGCTCCTACTCCAGATCCATTTTAATAGTTGAGAATGTGCATCTAGGAATATTGCCTATAGTTTCTCCCACTCGTAAAAGCCATGATATGGCGATGGAACTATGGCTCTATTCACATTGTGCAGCATATCATTGCTCATTACTACAATATAAGGAATTTTAAAAAAAAACTGAGCAAAAGTCCTTAAACACCATTTCTTCAATTTTGTGTTGAACTGTTGCACAGCTGCATTAAGGTGCAAAACCTGCCCATTTTCCAATTATAGTTGCCCAAAAAGTAAATTCCCATGTATGAGTCTGCCCTCCAACTCCAAAGCCATGCAACATGTGTCATGGGAATGATAAACCTAAAGACAGAAGACGCTAATATTTCATATTAATCAAAATAAGCTATGATATATATAACACATAAAACAATAAAGTGCAGCGTTCAGACACAGTGCTGAAAGACTGAATCACTGTAAGCATCTCTGAACAATGCATCTGTTAATAAAATGTTAAGATTCTCATTTTCTTTAGCATATTCTGTCTGCATCTTAACTACAAGCCTGGGAATAATAATGAAAAGAGACACAGACCAGTAAACCTCATTTTACACCGCAGAGATTCTAAAATATCTCCAGTTATGTTAACTCCCTAAACAGAACACATGTTGTGGAGGAGAAACGTCTTACTAATTGGCAGGCCTAAAGACCAGCATCTCCAGGTTATCTTAAGACATTACCAGGAAAAACCCATAATCTATCATCTTTAAACAGGATTAGTAAAGTGGATACCTGGGAAAAATAAAGATATAGTGCAAAAAAGAAGATCAGAGTTGTCAACAGACGCCAATGAAATCCTAGCGGACTCTAAGTGAATGTTTAGCATGTAGAACATTACCCTACCTTGCCTGAAATACTCTTAAGAGCTCCATTTACATTAGATTTTTAATTTACATGGAACCATTAATTTCATGACACTGTACATACATGAAGTGGATTACTTACATAATACAAATACAACAACAACTATAATAAACACAAAACTAACAAGAGGACTAACCTGATACAAGTAGGAAAGAGAACTCTGCCCAAAGGCTTACAATCTACAAATCACTACATATGAAAAAAAAACAAAAAAACTTTTTAAGTCTTCAGTAGGTGATACCTTTTTTAATGGCTAACTCATAATGATGACAGAATATGACGTTTCGAAGCTTATATTCAGATATATCTGAAGAAGGAGCTCAGAGGAAGCTTCGAAACGTCATATTCTGTCATCATTATGAGTTAGCCATTAAAAAAGGTATCACCTACTGAAGACTTAAAAAGGTTTTTTTTTTTTTTTTTTTCCATATTTCATAACCACTGGCTAACACGGTACCAAAACAAACATTTTCCTTTTACCAAATCACTACAGAAATGGTGCGCCAAAGGTGTACGCCTCTTATTAAATGGCATCGATGTGTCATTTGGTCTGGGTTATTTGTGACATGAAATAAAATCAATTTCTGTTATTTATATCATCTTGCGGTCCGTGGCGACGCTTATTCGTGTGGTAAGGTACCTAGCCTGCCATTTTTATCTGAGCCCTCCTAGCTCTTACTGATGTCTGCACAAGGACAGTCTTAGGGTGCATGCACACTACGTAACGCCGGGCGTGTATGAGAGCCGTACACGCCGGCGTTACAGCAGGGCTGCCGAACACTTCCCATTCACTTCAATGGGAGCGCTCGTAACAGCGGCGTTTACGAGCGCTCCCATTGAAGTGAATGGGAAGTGCTCGGCAGCCCTGCTGTAACGCCGGCGTGTACGGCTCTCATACACGCCCGGCGTTACGTGGTGTGCATGCACCCTTAGGGTGCATTCACACTGAGTAAACGCTAGCTTATTCTGAACGTAAAACACGTTCAGAATAAGCGGCGTCTAAAGCAGCTCCATTCATTTCTATGGGAGCGGGGATACGAGCGCTCCCCATAGAAATGAATGGGCTGCTTCTTTCACTCCGTGCAGTCCCATTGAAGTGAATGGGGAGTGCCGGCGTGTACGCTCCGGCATGAGCAGAGCTTGCCGTATACGCCGGCACTCCCCATTCACTTCAATGGGACTGCACGGAGTGAAAGAAGCAGCCCATTCATTTCTATGGGGAGCGCTCGTATCCCCACTCCCATAGAAATGAATGGAGCTGCTTTAGACGCCGCTTATTCTGAACGTGTTTTACGTTCAGAATAAGCTAGCGTTTACTCAGTGTGAATGCACCCTTATACTAGTGACCGCAGCCATCCCATCAACAATACTATATGTGCCATTAGTCATTGTGTCTATACACAACCGCTAAAAGGCTGAAGCGTCTTTCTAACGGTCAGTTTTAAATGTGGTCATAGGTTCCCTGCTGCTTCATGTGAAACTGTTGAGGCCAGCAACTGGCTAAAGCACTGACACATCCAGTCTCACCACCCAGTAAATAAAGACTAGTGGGATGTTCCAGCGTAGCACATAAATTCAGAGGTAAGTATTTTTTTATTATAATCTAATGGTGTCTCGCCCTCCCTATATTTCCACATTTTCGGCTGATCCCCGACAATACCTTTAAAAAAAAACATTAAAAAAAAAAAACAACACCTTAGTAGATGCCCCTCCACTGATATTGGTGCAGTTGAATTTTTATTTTCTCTAGCCCACACCATTCCCAAACAATCAATGCAGTTAGTTTTGCTGCCTGATGTGCTACTTAGGCTCTGTACTGTCAAGGGGCAGTATCAAGCAACGGTGCATGATTCAGAGCACCAATCGGTGTCAGAGCTCAGAATCACCCTCCTTGTCTGCTCCTGCCTGACACTGCCCTCCTGACAGAACAGAGACTAAATAACATAAAAAGGCACCAAAACTAACAGCTCAGGAACAGTAGGGGCTAGAGAAAAAATTCCAATGGTGCTGGATGTAGGTAAGCAAGGCCTACTAAATGATGCCAAGACCTGGACATGACGGAAGGATGATTGTGTCTAGTACTGTAGCCTGCCTAGGGGTCCTAAACATATGCTATCAATGCTACTTCCCAAAAAACCTTTTTGAACAGAGCCTGGTCACCAGAATGGAGCATATCAACCCAGCCCAGTATAAAGATAGATCAGGGTGAACTGAATCAAATGTTGTTTTCCCCTGGTGTTGAGGGTGTTGTTGTTGCCACAAAGAGCTCATTTGAATGTAGACAAAAATCTTGGTCTCGGAGGCACAGATTTACAAGTGGAAGACACCATGTTATTCAGTTCACCCTAACCTATCTATCTGCAGGACTGGTTTGATTTGGTGTATTGTGGCGACAGACCCACTTTAAATATGGATATACAAGGTCTATGGCACAGGCAACAAATCAATCAATTGAATTCTGCCCCTGCTTAATGTTTTGATTCCAGTTTTCGCAAGGAAGGATCTGTTCTCACTTCCATTCTTTATATCAGGTCTTCAGTGTTTCTTGCTAACCAGAATGTTGTAACATGCTGCACCAGTCTATCCAGGATCAGAAACCTGGTGGACTTATCACAAGTCAGTGGGATATGTAAGGATCTATCATGACACTGATATTGGGTGTAGTGAAATCTAAAAGTATATCTGTATTGTGTGATCCCATTCCCAATAAATAAAAAAAAAAAAAAAAAAAAAAGCAAACAGTTCATCAATTAGAAACATGGTTTTGTTACCCAACTTAGCAAAGTCACAGACCGTAATCTTGATTCGGCATAATGTAGTTAGCACTTAGATAAAGAAAAAAATCACTTGGCACATAGAGCACAGTAGGAGATTTTTTTTCGAGCCTGACTTACTATGCCATCTATCTACAGCAGAATAATGAGATGCAAAGACTTGAAGAAAATGTCCAATTAGTAAAAGATAGCCATTACCAGTAAAGAAGACAGGACTGTGGAAGTGGAACACATGACCAACTCTTAAAATTTCGTTTGATCGCTCTTGTACACTGGCGTTTGGTTGCCATAGCAGAGAAGTCCGAAATGATCATGATTTATATAAAGGCTTGTGACTGTAGGGCACTGCTGCCGTAATGTGACACATTGCTCCTCGATGTGCAGTGTAATAGAGGTACAGTACTTTCATAATGCCGTTTTTAAGCACTGTACATTGCCCAGTATTTGTATTCCAACAACAAGGAACAAAGAAAAGGGACTTTGGAGCCCGAGATCTGTCCCTCACGGACATTCTGCTAGAATTACAGCAGTCAAAAGCAAAGGAGCCAAAGGCAATGATTACATCCACTTTTGTGAACATGCTGTTAGCAAAGTCTGCTCCAATACATAAAGACTCGAAAATAGGGAAAAGCAGCTAAATGTTTCTGCGAAACAGGAAAGGCTGATGGAAACACCAGTGTGCTAGCTAAGAGCACTCAGGCACATATACTACAAACAATAAAGCCCTGAGCCCATTTAGACTCAAAGAAAGGGATCCAGGCACTATACTGATCACTTCATTACCAGCGGCCGCATGATAAAAAGCTATTCCCTACATTACACAAATGGAAGAGGTAAAATGCAAGTGGAATAAGGCAGGTCTACATCCATCAGAACCGAAGACAAGCTAGATATAATAAGTTAAAGGGAGTCTACCAGCATATCCACCGTGTTACCATCACATTACAGAGCGCAATACACACAGTGTTCTAGCTTTGGATAAAAACAACTTTGAAGTCTTAAGAAAATGAGGCAGATTGGTGCACTGGGGAGGGTGTGGGAGAACTGCTCTTACTGCTCTGGTACAATCAGTGGCGTAACTACCACAGTAGCAGTAGTAGCAGCTGCCACAGGGCCTGATACCTTAGGGGGCCCGGGCCCCCTCACTAGTTAATATCCCAAAAAAAGAAATAAAAAATAAAAATTTCCTTTTTAAGGCCCAAGGGCACCTATGGTGTCGGGTTTCGGCAGGGGAGAGCCTCAGTGTGCGTCCTGACAATGAGGGAGGGGCGGAGACATCGTGCAGGAAGAAGATAGTGCCGGGGGATTCATCCTATGGAGAGAGCAGCGCAGCTTCTATAGCGTCAGTGCAGACTGGTGAGTTTAACCCATGTGTGCAGGGCAGGCTGTCAGCACACAGTACTGTCCTGGCAGCTACCTGCTTCTCTTTCTGCTGCCTGGGGACGAAGGGGTTACAAATGCCACATTCAGTGTCTCTGAAGAGTGTGACAACCCTTCACTGACACCGATTGTGGCACTTGTAACAACTTCTTCCCCAGGTAGCACACTTATTAGTACAGTATTACACATATAATATTGTGTGCAGGTGCCACTATAGGGCATAATAATGTTTGCAGGGGTCAATATGGGGCATCATAGTGTGTGCAGGGGGCACTATAGGCTATAATACTGTGTACAGGGGCCACTATAGGGTATAATACTGTGTACAGGGGCCACTATAGGGTATAATACTGTGTACAGGGACCACTATGGAGCATAATACTGTGTAGAGGGGTCACTATGGGGCATAATATGGTGTACATGGGCCATTATGGGGCATAATAGTGTGTGCAGGAATGTGGGGGTAGGAGGAGGTCGGCCAAGGTCTTTGGGGGGGGGGGGGGGCGCATGTCAAAAGTTCGCCACCGAACCCTGCCATTCCTAGTTACGCCACTTGGTGCAATGGATGGTGTCATCAACTCTGACTGCACAGGCAGGAGATGGGATAACATGGTAGGTAGCTTCCTGGAGTAATGTTCTTGGTGCTCAAATAGGATGGGTGATGGCATAGCAGTGGGGGCATCAACTCTGACTGCACGGAATGGTGCAGCCAGGAGAAGAGATGACATGAAAGAATAGCTTCCTGGAACACTGCTCTTGCCACTCAGACTTCTACCAACCTCTACCTCCACCACCCCAGAGAGTTAATCCTTTTTTCACCCATTTTCACATATTTCTTGATGTGTGATGGTGAAATAATAATTTAAAAATTATCGCTAATGCAGAAATAAAATGGTCTGACAACAAATCAAAAATAAAAATACATTAAGACATTGTCTTTTTTGTTTTGTTTCTTTTAATTTAAACAACTGTCAAAAAGGATCATTTGTGTGATAGCAGGCTTTTGTAATATAGTGCGGCAGATCTGCAACAAAATTAGGGAAATTATGGGGAACAAGCATTAGTAGGAGGAACCTTTGTTCCTAACAACTGTCCTGAATATCAGACAGTATAAAGCCCTACATTGCGGAACCTTAGCTTTTTTGACATTTGTGGCAATTATGGAAATGCAGTGGAGAGAAAAGTGCTGCATTTTACAGTACCAGCAAAGTGAATGAGTTTTTGGTTAATCTCATTCACATATCCCAGGGGTGGGAAAAAAGCTGCGGAAAAGCTACTTTTTCAAATACTTGCATTCTTGCCACATATTAATTCAAATGGTTTTCCTATAGAATTACTAGGAGGAAAAGAAAAAAAAAATCATTGAAAACGCTGCAAAAAAATGGAGCAGAAAAAAAATGCAATGCATTTTTTATCTTTGTTTCACAATGTGGGATCTTCATGGTGTCATGCACATGGCCAAATTGATGGCTCAAAGCTGCAAGACGGCACCCAATGTCCCATTGATGCTATACAATGTACCAGCAGGGTCTCTGTGAGTCAATTTATCGTGCCAGGTATGGAACCACATTACAAAGATTTCAATGCATTTGCTGATGGATCCTATTAATTTGCTTTGGAGTTCTAGTGATTTCAAAGTGCCCCATCAGCAGGTTCTGTTATTGCTGATGGGATACTATTCACAGACAGCAATCAGCTTTCCTGAATGTGCTCTTTTCCTGTGTAAAAGATATTTTTAGCTGCATCATTCCATGTATTTGCAGCTCAGTCTTCCTGGATCTCCCATATTATGATCACTTGGGCTTTTCTTAGCTATTTGCTAATTTTAAAGTTACTCCTGGAAGAATTGCATGAAAACCAGTAGCAGTAGTGGTAATACTGGATAATGGAGTGGGCGAACTACTTCTTATTGTACATGTTACAAACTCAGAGACAAATATAAATGTGCTAACGCCATCATGCATGAAGGCTTTTGCAGTCATAGAACAGATTGCGCGTCAAGACCCTACACATATTTCAACTTTTCCCATTGACAATGGCGTGCTTCAACAACATTTCTGTTGACCCTGAAACCACAAAAGGATAGACGAAAACATAAAGGATCCAACAGGAATCAATAGGACCATCCCTGTTTGGTTATAAAATGAGACAATCACAGACTATTAAAACAAAACCTATGATGACCAAAAGTAAACCAAGCCTAACATTTTTTCTTTTTTTTCTTTTTGGGCTAAGCAGAAGCAATTGGCAAGATCACTGCAACAAGCACATCTCAACATTAGTTGTGTACTCGGAAGGAGCATTAGCTCCTTCCAAATACAGGATATCCCATCATTGCCCATATTTCCCCTAAAGGGCTTAGGTCTGCATTTACTCCTTATTTCCAGTTTGGAGAAAACAAGCCTGAAATACAGTTGGATAAATCTAATATAGTTTCATACAGACACAACCCATACACTAGAGAGACAGGCCTTATCTTTATTAGGGAATCATGGAAGGCTCTTTCGCGTAGGTAATTGCGCCAACAAATGCTTTTAAATGGGCATGTGCATTAGTGCCCAGCATGAAAACGCATTTAGGCAGAACCATTCTTAAAACTAGATGAGGCCTGTGACACATTGTAAAATCATGCATATTCTCATTTAGAAGACTAAATGCAAGGAATGGATGAGAGAGAGATGGCATACGCCATTATGGTAGATTATAAGGCAGGTGCAATGGCTCTAGCTCTTCTCACAGTAAACACATTTTTCTCTCTTTTGGGAGCGTCCCTTTGCCTGCCGTGGATTTTCTCCATAAAGGATTTTATAACACAACCGGTGGGAGGGGAACGCGTTCAGCCAGACACTATATAGCCTAATTACTCACATGGGAGATTTCATTTTCTGGCGCTAAGCAGATGTCAGAGAAAGGATTGGAAGAACCTTTTCCAGATGGGATATGGGGAAGACATCTTGCTGCTAACTTTATTGCTTTCACATGACTGACCTATTTCTCACAAATCCTTTCCAGACAATAGCAAACAGAACAAAAGATTTTCTCAAACAATACATACACCGCGACATTCTGTAGGGACAAAACCCATTCAGGAAGAAGGGATGTGCAGCATTTATGGATGGCGCATTGAGACTTTCTAAAGCTCTGACTGTAATGGAGTATTTTCTGTATGTAAGGATTATTCATTCTAACTAATGCAGCCGCCATGGAACTGTCCAACAAATTCTACACAGTAGACTGAGGAAATGTGTTGAGGTATTAGTTTACACAACAGGGCGCCAATGGATCATATACTTGGTTATAGTCATTTTCGATAGATAGAAAACAGGGACTAAAAGCAGAGCTGTGGAGTTGGAGTCACAACCAGTTTTGGGTAGAATTATAAGAAAAAGGTACCCGTACGAATTTCAGCTTCAATATATTATTGTAAAAATAGATGCACCATCGTAGCATATTGACTATCTAAGGAGCTCAATCACTAGTTTTTTACTGAATTTGTGGCTCCTCTGCCAGACAGTAGCTGTCATCCATTTATGAAGAAGATGGAGGAGAAGCGAGTCATGCTCTGGAAAAATAGAAGAATCGGAGGTTTGGCTTACCGACTCCACAGCTGTAACTAAAGGTGAGACCATACATATTAGGGGAATGTGAGCCCAACTTGTCAATATCAACATAACCAGTTGACCATCTAAGTTGTATTGGGGTCTCCAGCTCTTCCCCAATGAGCGAGGTGTTCTTGGATCAGGCAAGTTTGATTTGGACATATATGTTCTCCATGGAGATAAGCCACTCTCTCTTACTTCTCTCTCTCTCTATTAAGAACACATGCATTTGTATGGGGGTGGGAAAAGGTGGAATAGCTATCCACTATAAGTTTCATGGCCAATTTTAGTGATTATGGAGGAGTCACTATTGGTTATTTAATGGTTACATTGACTTTCAGGTCTGTGTACAGTACAGTGTTAAGTATCCAAACAATGTTTTTTTTTTGCTTTAAAACTAATACTTTATTATGGATCAACAGGTCTGAATACACAATATACTATATTAAATCGTGATATCCTGAGGTTTCCATCACTCACTTACAGCTCACAGTGGTGACAGTTCACACTTTTGTCACATCCAGCAAGTATCTTTTTACTCTATTTCAAAGAATTTGTATCATGTTACAAAAGCAAAGGCAACAGCATATCATCTTTGTGTGCCCCCTGCACATTTCAGACATGTACATATGGGAATCTCACATTTAAGGTATAGTAAATATAGAAGTAACACAAGTTGGAGTAGTCTGAAGATTCAGCGGCCGCACATATTTCAGCACCCAGAGAATGCAGAAGTTTGTTTTCTTGCATTGCAGTCACAGCAAATTAGTACCTGCCCATTTGTTTCACTTTCTTAGGTTGTGCTGACTTTTTTCTTTACACACTGTATGTTTGAAGGTGATGAATGCCTCCATCTTTGTGGTACACGTCTCCCATCTGACAAGGCTGCATTTAATTGGAACAGATTAAAGCTGGTTCCTACAGACCCCATGCAAAATACAGTGTGGGTCTAGGCCTGATCGTCTACTGTTCTATAGATAAAATGTTTAGAGTAGAGGCCCGCCTGAACGATCTGACCTTGCCCGGGCAAGTACGCTCATGAAAGTCGATCAAAATATATGCGAATAGCTTCACGTTTAAAGACTAGTAAACGTTGCAGTAATGTATTCTGATGCAGCGAGAAGATTTATTGTTTACAAATGTCAAAGAGCCTACTAAATGTTGCCGCATCCTTGTATATACAAGTACACATTCACACTATATTGAATCTATAACAACATTATTTTTTTTACTGCTCAAAATCACTGATCAATAAAGAAAAAAAAAATGTTATGAATTTAGTGTAAGAGAGCTAATATTTTTACATGTAAGCCTATAGACACATGTCCATCTGGTTTCCTACTCTGCACAGGCAGTAGCCTGATTTACATAACATACAGCAGCTTTCTATCTCACAGGTTATAGTGTCTCCCCATGGAGTTATATCTGTCAGTAGTGTTATGCTGCATATAGGCACCACATGATCAGTTTGGCTTGTTTTGCCTGCTGATATCACAATACATTAAATAAAACATGATGGGAAAAAGCATACGGATAAGTAACATAGGGTAGAACTCCGCTCGCTTATAAATTTACATTATATATGATGATATTCCAATAGTGGCAATGCACTTGAAAAGCTATTGCTGAATCCAGGGGCAGATATGTATATCAGATGCCCAGGCACTCAGTAGGTTGGGGGGTTTATTACCCCAACAGCAGCATCTATGGTCTATTACATTGCTGATAAATGCCTAAGCTAATGAACTTAGTGGTCACTAGAGACGAAAGGGTGAGATATTGGAAAACAAGGGGTGCATAACTGTGCACAGGGGACCTGACCTGTATGAGAATGAACATTTGTTCAGCCAACAGAGACCCCCACCATAAATATATGATCCACTGAGAATGCATGTGTTCTGAATGTGGAGAGAGGAGTAAGCTAGCTAAGAAAACACTGTGAATCTGATGCCTGTAATGAATTTAAGAATCACAAGGCTGCAGCATATTTCAGAACATGAAGGCCTCAAGCTGGCCTGTGTGTGGTCAGAGCCACTACAGTATGCACAACATACTTTATGCATTTGTACATTAGAGTGTTAGGCTTCCAAGTGTCAGCAGCTGTTCAGGGTCAGACAAGTGAAGATTAGGGGCTCCCTGGCATCTTGACCTGATAAAGCCCACAGCAGTCTGGAAATAGCGAGCACAGAATGCCAAGAATATTCTTTGCAGATGTTAAGATAACAGTACGTTCAGGTTTCCCATCTATCTAAACATTAGAATGCCAATATTTAACTACAAATCTGATTTACTCACTTACCGCTCAGTATTATTTAATGCTTGTTTACACAAGAAATAAAAGTTCTATTAAAATCTTGGGAATTCGGGGCTCAATGTCCCAGCCACTAGGCCAGGATTTTCACGACTGTTCTGCACCGTTTCTTTAACCTTTCCATGGGTAGATGGAGCGTTAAGGCGCAATAACATTTCATATTTTCTATCTCAGATCTCTTCCAAAATAAATATTTTTTTTTTTTTTTAGGCCATAACAGAGCCTAATCTTTGGTGAAGAGTTGTATTTTGGTGGACACAATTTTAGGGGACATATAGGGTTTAACATAGCTTTTACTAGTGCTTTTGAGGTTCCTGGGGGGAAGGGGGGGAGATACTATTCCATCATCAGCATTTTTAAATGTTTTGTTTTTATGGTGTTCACTGATGGGTTTATTACTATATCCTTATTGGTTTTATTATATTTTACTGTTTTGACTAAATTTGATAGATTGGCAGGCTGGCAGAGAAGCCTTTGTAAGATTATAAGAAGGTCAATTATGGCATCAAAGTTTTACCTACTTACACATCAGGACCACCTTATAAAGGGGTTGTTTGAGTTCACACTTGCCTTAGTTCCTTTCTGTCAGGTCCATTGCTTGCTGTCAGAAAAGAATAGCACAAATCTGTGCTACTGCCAGTAAAAGATCATATACCTGACAGGTTTATATCAGTCAGCTGGGGGTAAGAAGCAGATTGTACAGATCATGAAGGATCTGTCAAACAGATCATAATAGACTTGTCATAACAGTTACAGATCCTTTAAAATTGGAATTCATGTTGTTGGCATCAACAGAGGATCTGTCACCACATTACACAATGCTAAATTCCATACATCACTTGATCCTCGATGTGCCCTTGTTCAATTTGGAGTCTCTATTCTTAAAATCCATTCAGTCGTTGGAAAGATATATGTTATATGTAAACTCTCTTTCAGTAGGCGGTAACCCCCTTATTTATTTATTTATTTTTTTGAGACAAACAAAAGGTTCCAGCCCACTTATTGAATAAGGGTTAGTTCACACGTGAATACTGTGTGGTGTAATTTGGTCTGGAAAAAAACCCGCTTCAGGAATTATTATTTTTCCTGAACTGGTTTTTGGACACAGGCATTTTTCGGAGCGTTTTTTGGTAAAAACCGCCTCAAAAAACACCAGGCGGTTTCCCCTCCAGGACAGTGAATTGACCTTAAAAAAATTGTGTCGTGTTTTTTTTTGGGTGCGTTTTTTGCCACCTAATCACTTCTATTGACTTCCTGATGCGGAATCCGCCTCAAAAAAGGTCATGTTGTTTCTTTTGTCCGCTAGAGGCGAAAAAACGCTAGCGGAAAAACAAACGCTAGTGGTCTCCATAGACTACATTGTGAGGAAGCGGATTAAGACGTGGATTCCGCACCATAATCCGCTCCCTTTGTGCCCGCATGAAGAACGAGCCCTACAAGTTCATTTACATGTAAATCACCAGGGACATATCTTTTGGATGGATGGATATTAACAATAAATCCAGTCAGAGGAACAGGAGCATGAAATGATGTATGGCATTCAGTATTGTGTACTTAGAGACTGATCCTTTTTAGACTGAGGTCCCACTTTGCAGAATTGCAGATTTTCTTGTTGCAGATTTGACAGTACTCTCCCATAGTACTATGGGGGGGGGGGGGGGGGAATCTATAGTCTTGTCAACTTCTTTATGATAATTATGTTTTATTTATTAACCTGAGCTCAGTAGGAAACAGAATAATATTTATCTGTGTTCACGTGTGGCATTTAACAGTTGTAACTTAAGAGTACTTTTGCTACAATATATAAAATATACAATATATCTGAACAAACAAACAAAATATTCGGAAATCGAGTTCAGAGTCCTTGGCAACCACAGTAGGTCTCTGTCTACATTCTTTTTGTTTAAGACACATTTAGAAAAAAGACATGTTTCATCAAAGCACAATGCCTTGGACACTACCTTTACCGGCATTGGCTTTGATTGGCAGCATCACAAAATCCATGTTTCATGTGTGAAGTGTACTTTGATCCCTGCCAAGATGACTTGCCCAAAGTCATACAGTAATACGTAGCAATGCTGTGATTCGCAGGAAGTGTTCTTAATGTTTCACAGTTATCATGTCACACGGTCTGACACACTGAAGACATCTGTACCTGTGCACTCTCTGCTAGCAGGTTTACCAAAATTGTGGCTATAGCAATGAAAACTACTTTTTTTCCCACTGAAATACTGAAAACAAATGCTTTTATGTCTATACATTGCCATTACAGATTTGATTTGGTGCCCCCTGGTGTATGTTAGATTCTCTCTAAGTACATGCACATGCATGGGGGGCTGGAGGCCACACATTCAGAGTGTTAGTCACTGTGATTCCCCTAATAAGAGGCAATTTTTACTTACCAACAGACATCAGCCCAGATTTACTATTGTGGTTACAACTAGACACCGGCGTAAACATGGCACGTCTGGTTTTTGGTCTAAAATGTTTTGGCAGGCTAGATTTGTGGGGGGGAGGGGGGGTTCTCTGAAAGGGGTGTGGTTTAATTGTGCCACAATGCAACAAAAATATGACAAAATAGTACTGAAAAATTCTACACAGCTAAAAGGTGGTATAAACATAGACTAGACAGTCTGAAAATACACCAGATTTATCTTATTTGCACTACCGAACTATTCGTAAATCTGGGCCATTCTGCAATCTTTGCACAATTGTTTAGCTTTTCCCACAACTGCCATATAAATAGAATAGAATACAGAATAGAGCACAGAGAGGTTAAAGCTTCACAACAACCATGTGCCAAAGGTTACTGAACTCTGAATGAGACGGAATCAAACGCCCCCAGGGGGCACCATAACAAGTACATAACAGGAATACCTCTAGTATTATTGAATAATTCCAATTGCATCACCTATGTTCAGTGAGATCTGAGAAATATAATATTTAATGGCTCATTTACCCAACAGCGCCATGTACTCAGCCGTGAAAAAGTCCATTTTTCACGGCAAAGTGTACATTTGTGACAACGGCCTAATATATGACAGGTTCTATATTTCTCAGATCGATCACATGGCCTGTTAAAACAACAGAGTGAGAGTCAGACAGTCAACACACCAGCTAGTACACAGCCAGAAAACAGACATGTAAATAACACGAATTGTGGAGAAACCCTTCAAAAATGTACATTTTACCCCCAATGGAGGAAGTCCACTCATTCAGGCTATCAGTCACTTGACAATACTATGGATGCAGTTAGTCTGGGTACTGTGGGAGCAGGTTAAGAAATTGTCAGACTAAAAGCTTACCATATATCTCATTGTGCACACATGCATGTCAGACTTTGCAGGAAAATTTCTTGGAGAACAAAGATGTTTCTCCATGTGTGTAAATAAAGACAATGATTTAGAAAACACAAAGGGTCGAAGCCAAAATTTGTATTTTTCTTTAACCTTAGAGATATTGGTATTTTCTATTCTGATGCAGCTGCCATTTTTGTAAAAGTGACAACAGAATCTGAAGCTGTATTGGGTGTCACTTCAGAATTAGCTTCACGGCAAGCGAAGATCAACTGTTAGCATGTTGTTGCTAGAACATCCTGAGGATATGACAGTCGGAGTCAGTCGCTGAATAGAGAAATGCCAATATCTCTGTACGTATAATTAACAAACCATGACTAGCGCTTCAATCTCTGATATATGAACATATGTAAAAGAGAAAATAAAATGTAAAAGTGTTTATTACAAATTGTGTTACTCCGAGTACTGACAGTGTAAGGAACATGCAAAGAAGAACTCTTTGGTGGGAAAGGTCGCTCCCTATAGATTAATGCATGGCTTTAAAAAAAAAAAAAAAAACAACTTATAACCTAATGTGGGAGAATAATAACCAAACCAGAATAATTCTTCCAGACAGTTGTTTCAGGGTTATTGTCTCTCACCAGTGCAGAGCAGGGTCCTTGCTGGCTGTGTGAGAGGTCTAGATGAGAGTTAGAAGGGGTACTATGTCTCATTAGGGAGAGATGGTACAGGGACTTATTAGACTGCTGAAAACCACCTGGTCTGTCACTTATGTGTGCGAGAACCGCACGCCAAGTGTCCAATGTTATTTATTATATGCAGGGTCCCCCACCTATTAGGGTACTGTATCTCCACAAACAACATACATGCTGCAGATTTCCAGCAGTAGAAGTCTGCAATTGCAAAAATGTCACCAAATAGTTGCCATTTTGTTGAGAAATTCATACCAGTAGCATAATGTACCAGTGGCTGTCAGCTGACAGTGCTTTCGTGGGCATGGCTTTAGGTACTTCAGTTAGCAGTGCCTAAAGGATTGCTGCTTTTAACATTTTAACATTTACACAGGGATCTGGTTAATCCAGGAGAGAGGTCAATGTCAAGCAAGGGTCATAAATTAATAATTCAGCAAGTATAGCATGATAGTGGACCATGGGGGAAAGTGGTAAATAGCACTGAATGGACTGGCCTATCTGATTGGGTGAGCGGCTGTGTTATAGTATAGTTAGACCATTGTGAGCACTATGCCTGCACTGCCTCTTTGCTGGTAATATGTTGTGGATTTTCTGCACACAGTTCTACAGTGGACTGCATGTACTCTGTCTGCTACGTGTGCACATACCCTGACTGTGCATTGAAAGAACTGTCAAACAGCTGGCGGTTTCATAAACAGTGGACTGGCAATGTCCTGAGACGTTTATGCCTTGAAATTTATGAAAACCTGGAGCAGAAATACACATTAGTGACAGAAATCAATGTGCAAGTCACTACTTTCTGCTGCCTTCAGAAAAACAGAATTACAGCCCTGACAAGTTCCCTTTAAACCGAATGTCTCAAAAAAAATTACCTATTGTTTGTACCGTATGCAATTTCTGTTATACATTTTTTTTAAGAACTTCTGGTTACATTTATTCTTATTTTCAATGTCATTATTCGCATATGACTGCACTTTCTCCACTGAGCCGATATCCTGTTCTGTGTAGAGGTCACATTTCAGCAGTCATCTCACATATCACATTCAGGATTACAATCAAAGATAACACCTTTACTACAACATCTACCATATTTCTTCTACACCCCACAGAATATACAAGCTGCCTGGAAGAGTAGCTATGGATAAGGGGACATTTACCCTACTGGTGTGAATGTCTGTTGATCTCATTCATCATACGATGAGTCATCGGACTTTAAAGGGATACCACGTCGTTGCTCCAGCGACGCCTTCTTCTTCAGCTGCATCCTCCCCTTCTCTGTCATCTTCCTTCTTTGTCAACTCTGACGCCTGTGCAGTCGGCTCTGCCAGCGAGACACTGGCAGAGCCGACTGCGCATGCCGGCCGGTAGCCATATTTTCGAGGCTGCAAGGCAAGACTGCGCAGGCGTCAGAGCTGACTAAGAAGGAAGACAACAGGGGAGGATGCAGCTGAAGAAGAAGGCGTCGCTGGAGCAAGTTCTCGGGCAGCAATGGGGATGCCCCTGTCGCCATTTGAGCACTAGGGCCCACCCTCATTGCTGCGGAGAACTCATTAGCATACTGGTAAAAAACGGTATTTCTAAGGAATGGCACGGCGGAGACCACGTCTAAAGGTAAGAGACAAATATTCCGACATCTAAAGCACACAAAACAGCGTTTTAGTGGTAGAATCCCTTTAGCAGCAATGGAGGGGTTTCTATCTGTGTCCACCACTCTGGCTAGAAGGTAAGCAACATAATGGAAGAAGTTTTCACCATGATTATTCACTTTTGCATACAGGAAGTCAGAAAAGTGAAAAACATGGCAAAGAAAGATCCCATCATTGTTTATTTTTAAACACAGTCAGCCTCCAACACAAGTGTGAATCCAGCCTTAGTTTTACTTTGTACTATTTTGGTCATTTTCTCCAAATTTTTATTCTGTAACACCTTACAATCACAGGGCCTGCTATTTTTGTTTACAAGCCATCACGTCCTTGGATAAGTAACATGTATGTCAATCTCCATTGCTACACTTCATGTACTTAAAAACAACAGCCTCAGTAACTGTGGATCCGGACAAAGGCACAGCCTACATTACAAAGTCTGAGCACATCAGCTACTGAGGTAAATGCTGTATTTACATAGTCCTGGGGAAGCATTTTACCCACAGAATCTGAAATACACCAAATGTCTAAAGGTCTATTTTCAGGATTACTCAAGGACCAAAGTATAAACTCCCCAGGCAGCAAGGACCACTCCCAAATTTGAGTAAGCCACCATATATTATAAAAGGAGGATTTAATGCTTTATAAATAAAAAAAAAAATCTTTTTACTTTCCTTTGCACTGAAGAATGAGATCTCCGATTCCAAGCTACAATGACTACATTAAACATGCTATCAATTTTACACATCACAGTAAAATTGTTCGGTCTTTCTTGAGATTCGCTATTAATAATTAATACAGGTATCTATCATAATTAAACCCTCTCAGGAAATTTAGATGCCCAACATCACATGAATATCACACAATGCCTGCGGCATTATTAATGTCCAGAGCGGCCACGGAAATTTCATTAAATTAAATCTAATTATTTCTTCTATTGTAACCTTCCATAAGCTATTTTTAGAGACAAAGGGCAGGGCTGATTTAAAGGGACATTAAATATAAGGACTGTATGCAATCTTCTGATGTATTCTTTCTTATCTGCATGGAGTTTGCATGTTCCACCTGTCCCGAGTTTCCAAACAGACAATGTTCAAGAGTTAAGATTGTGAGCCCTATTTGGGACAGTGAGTGATGACAGTATCTGTAAAGTGCTGGGGAATATGTTGATGCTATACAGGTAAGATAAATATCGAACCCCAGTATACTCGTTTAGGGAGAAACCACTATTCGACTCAGGAGAGTCACTAAGTCCACTATGACACCCCAGGAAATGATGCCAACACCCTGGAATGCAACTGGGACAGCAGGAGAAGCATGCCTGGGGGCATCTAACATGCCCAAGTCACTGTATTACGTTGGGATCCCTGTCAGCTTCCGATATGCGCAAACTGACTTTTCCCCATAGGAATGCATTGACCAGCGTTGATTGGCCAAATGCCATACAGAGTACAGCATTCGGCCAATCAACGCTGGTTCTGCCGGAGGCTCGTCTGTGAGGAGGCAGAGTCTAAGATCGGACCAGAATGGAGACACCTGTGGACTGATCTTAGACTCCGCCTCCTCCGACAGAACCAGCGTTGATTGGCCGAATGCTGTACTCTGTATGGCATTCAGCCAATCAACGCTGGTCAATGCATTCCTATGCCGAGATGTAGTAGTGCTGGCCGTGCGCTCAGCTCAGCAAAGCCGGAGATGAGCCGATCTGAGCGCACGGCCAGCACTGCTACACCGGAGATGTAGCAGTGCTGGCCGTGCACTCAGCTCGGCTACTCCAGAGATGAACCGAGCTGAGCGCACGGTCAGCACTGCTACACCGGAGAACCACTGAACCCTGCTGCACATTCAGCTCTGCTGCATCAGAGATGTGCTGAACCCTGCTGCACACTCAGCTCTGCTGCACCAGAGATGTAGCAGAGCTGAGTGTACGTTGAACCCTTCTGCACACTCAGCTCAGCGGTTCTCAGGTGTAGCAGTTCTGGCCGTGCGCTCAGTTTGGCTCATCTCTGGAGTAGTCGAGCTGAGCTCACGGACAGCACTGCTACATCTCGGCATAGGAATGCATTGACCAGCGTTGATTGGCCGAATGCCATACAGAGTACAGCATTCGTCCAATCAATGCCGGTTCTGCTGGAGGAGGCGGAGTCTAAGATCGGTCCACAGCAGTCTCCATTCTGATCCGATCTTAGACTCCGCCTCCTCACAGACGAGCCTCCAGCAGAACCAGTGTTGATTGGCCGAATGCTGTAGTCTGTATGGCATTCGGCCAATCAACGCTGGGCAATGCTTTCCTATGGAAAAAAGTCAGCTCACGCATATCGCAAGCTGACAGGGATCCCGACCAGATAGAGCCCCAAAGAGCTGTGTGAGTGACATTCCCACCTAAATAAAGGTAATCCCTAGCTAACCCTGCCTGTACATCTATCCCTGTCTCACAGTCACATAGTTCACAGTCTCATATGAACCGGATATTAAATCCACTGTTCATGTAAATTGGAAGTCACCTGAATTAGCCAGCCAATTACTTTTTCCGATTTTTTTTTCGATGCCTCCATTATCGTAATTCCTGTTCCACCTCCCCTGCGCAGTTATTGGTGCAAAAAAAAAGCGCCAGGGAAGGTGGGAGGGAAATAGAATTTCTAGTGAGTTTGCCACCTGGTGTTCAACTCAAAACGAACATCTCAAACAGCCTGATATCCGATTAAACATGTGCTCAATCAAACACTGTTCGCTCATCTCTAGTCAGAACTGATAGGGACACATCAGCCAACACTCGGGAAGTGAAGTGGTTTGTAACATTTGGGTTGATTTTTAGGTCTTATGATTTGCCAGCAACTGTACAAGGTTTATAGTGTTATTAAGTCAACATACTTAGGCGTACATGAGGAAAGACATGTGTACTCATTAAGCATGGCGTCACATCTGCCTTTCCCATTCTGTGGTTGCAAAAAATCTCTCAGTATGTCTTCCATAAAAACCTCCGCAAACACATCTGGAAGTATGTATTAGTATGACAATAAATAGAATGAATTATGTCTGAGCTAAGAGGTTCCCAGTGCAAACATTTAGCTGAGAGCAGATTCTGAGTACCGAGCTTCATCACATTAAAATGCGTCTGTTCATTAAATGGGAGGCTTGCGCGTTCCTCACTAGCTAGCAACACTAAATTTAAGCACAATCTATATATGGGGGTTCTAACCTTTCCTGAGAGGGAATGAGACAGAAATAAAAGAATAAGTTTTATCCGTGTGTATCTTTTTCTTTAAGCCTTGCCGTTTTGTCCTAATAAAATGAACCATCATCTGTAGAGATTTTGACAGATCTATCTTGAGGAATACACTCCGGAAAGTGGGTATAGAAAGAATGATTTTATGCCTTACTTATTCTATGTGATCAGATATACCCACAGAGTCTTCCTCTCTGACTATTCCTCTGACCACCAGGGACGTGCACAGGCCAATGCTTTATATGCAGGAGGGGAGACATGATATGTTGGGATAATATTCACAGACATTATCTATACGTTATTACTAGTAACCAGTTACACAAATGTACCCTTTGAGAGTAACAAAGCCCGTATCATATATTGTGCTACTGGAACGCTTGGAACCCGGCAATGCAATAGACCCATTATTTTTGATTAATATAATGCATTTGATGAGGAAGAAAACCGCTTCTTTATGTCTTCATGTTATTGATGCAAGGTAATATTAGAGAAGGCATCCTATACAGACTCTGCGGCACAAATTCAGATTACTATGACTTATAGATTCACTTCTACCCAGAATTGTTCTATTGTGAACAATGAGAACAAGATGGCTCTAGTCCAACTGACTATTTTTCGTGACAGGTTCATTCATTTCCCCTTTCTACTACTCAAAGTCCGGCTTGCTACAAAGTGGCAACATTTTACAAGAAAATGTTTCATCTCAGATGAATGGTCTTCAGGGAGAAACATGAATCAGCGGCACTACAAAGCAAGGAGGCTGCAAGCAAAGCTGCTGTTGCAAGATTCTTTAAGGGAAAAAGCTAATTAGACAGGCATAATAAGCCCCATTGGCATTTTCTACTGATGGAATGACATAATTTAAGAGAACAAAGACTAAACTTAAAAAAATACAATACTTCAATGAGCTCGGAGCCTTACACACGTGGTAACGTTAAAAGCCAATAAACACTTACAAAATAATGAGCCCTAAATGTGATCGTCTATTCCATACTCAAAGCTTATTAGTGACTACAAGATTATTGTCTATTGGTTTTTCACTTATTAATGTCAGCTTTAATCTACTATGAGATTATATTTATGCTAAATAATGAGAAGAGAACTAGTTTATTAGCACACCGTTATTGTTTATGTATAGCACAGATGTATCTGAGCACGTCACCATTACACTGTTATCGCAATGCCATACACAGTTGTATGCAGAGAACTGCTACCAATACCTTATGCTGCTCCACAAGTGGTGCCCGATGATGTGAAGTGTAGTCCCACAATATCTCCTGTGCTAAAGCCCATGACTTCTTATGGCTACATCTCCAGTGACTTTATACTTCTCATTTGTATATGTTATGTAACCAGATAAAACTTTATTTTCACAGTCACCACTTGGGCAGAGGCCACTGGATGCCGCATTAGGAGAACAAAAAGGTTGAAGTAACATAGTTGATAAGGATGAATAAAGACACAAATCCATCAAATCCATCCTATTCTTCTACCCTGTTCATCCAGAGGAAATCAAAAACAAAGACAGATGTCAATTACCCCATATAAGTGGGAATAAAATTTCTTACCAATTCCAATCAAGCTAAATTCCTGGATCGTCATCCCATCCCGAAAATCCTAGTTCCCTTAAACTGTGATATTTTTAGTTTCAGGAATGCATCCCAGCCCCTCTTGAACTTGTAGGAGTTATCAACCATAGAACATCCAGCTCCATAGTCTCACCACTCTTACCGTAAAGAAGTCCCATCTATCACAAAGGTGAGACCTTATTCCCCCCAGACATAGAAGATGCCCCATTGTCATAGTTCCAGGCGTAGCTGTCCATTCTTATATTTGTACATATTAGTTAGTCTCTAAGAGTTGTAAAAGACCAAAAAGGTATTTCTGAATGAACACAGATTGGTTCCAAATGTTCCAAAGACCACTCATTCTATACCAGCCCAATGTATTGCTCATGCAGGATGAACAAGGCCAACAAACAATCTGCAGACCCCCTGGTAAATGACAAAACCGTCACTATTAGACAAGTTGATTATTGAGAACAGACACCTATATGAGAGTTTGTTCCTAACAATTGCCTACTAAATCACCATGACTGATTTTTCCAACAACTGAACATCAAGTTTGATAACACATCTCTGTACTCTAATGCACCCATCCCCTTATTTACCTTGGTTGGCCTAATCTCCACTCATTCTAGTTTAGCTATATTCTTCCTTTATACAGATAACCAGTTGTGCACAGTATTCCATATGTGGTCCGAGCAGTGGTTTGTATAGAAACAAGACTATATCCTTGGTAGTAGCGCATGAGACAATTAATTTTACAAGTTTCCTTTAATTTGCAAAATTATGTCAATGTAAAAGCAATGCAGCACAATACATTTAAAGACAAGGTTATGTTTTGCTACATCTACATGCTATAAAAATGTCATGGCGAGCACATGTCAAGATAAAGACGACTGTCACACTGCTTTATATAAACAATCTGCATGCAAGTTATCATAATAAATTATTGCAGATTGCAAGAAAAGTCTTTCTATTCTAAAAGGATTATTGGGGATTATGTTTATTCCCATCAGGAAACAAGAATCTAAGGGATTAGAACATTAACCCTTACTTTCACAGACCTTATTCTCTGAATGAATGTTCCCTGAACAGAATGAGCCGTTCACAGTCCTATTCAACAGCCAGTTGATCATCTAGGACATTTAGCAGCAGGATTCCCAACAAACCTCACTTCACTTTTACTTTTGTTCTCGTCTTAAAAGGGCCACAAAACCTAAAGCCAGCAGCGAATAAAAGAGCATCTTCCAAAAAGTACAGCTCATGTGAAGATTTCTGGGGGCTTTTATACCTGGCAATATGCGAAATAAAATAGTGGTCATGGGGAAGGGTTGTTTCTAAACATGTGATCAATAGTCACGCTGACCAACACAGCAGTCAGTCCATTTCTGAAATGGCTGCTTAGAAACACCAGATAGTGGGAAATTGTATAGCAGATTTAAGGGTCTGCACAAGACACATTTTGGCTATAGGTAGATATATTTACTTTTTTTTTTTTTTTTTTCAATACACCGCTAAACCACCTGCCACAAGTCTTGGTTTTCATTTTCCCTTTGCACTGGGCTGTGCCTCTAGATCATGTTGTTGCCTGGATCCTGCAACCAAGCAATACAAATCCTATCATACTGTACCATGGTCTTTCCCTAACTAATGGGCCAAGCAGCACATGTAGGCTCCCGAGCTGTTAGCAACAAATACATCTATGCACAATTCTCAGCCATGTACTAGTAACACTGATAAAATAAACCAAGCGGGTTGGAACCTTAATCACTAGTACTTGCTTTGTCAGTCAGGACTGTACAACAGGAACCGGGTGATTTCTCAGCAATGTCAAACTGGGTTTTGGATAGTGTCCAAGCAACTCATACATTAGTATTTGACTCGCTGAATCCAATGACGCAGTTCTACGCCTTGAAACATATTGTATGGGGAGATCATCTCAAAAGAAGACCCAAATAACTCTTGCTAGGACAAAGGAATCTGAATGAAACAATGTACTCCTCAGTATATGGAGCTCCAAACAAGCTGCGATGCTCCCGTGTCAGAGAGAAGATGAGGTAGACGCCGGTCAGATGTTGCAACATTGGACCTCTGTGTACAACTTCCCAATGCATACCCCCCTGTACCCCTTTACTTAGTCACCTGACCACTCATCAGAACGGTGGCATACAGTATTGAGCATGCGTCCACATGGTGTGGACCTATTGGGTAACCAAGTCATTGTTATACGGTATTCCTAAAACTGAATAACCCTCAGAGAGTGTTATTCAGAACATGGTATGGAAACAATGGAATCATTTATCCCTTCTCATGCAGAGGCCATCTGAAAATGTCGCAGGACACAATCGATAACATGCAACATTTTCTCGAGCACACTTCTAACACTGGAGACTTGGAAATTTTATTCAACATGTCAAAGAACTGCAAAAAGGCAAAATTGCATTTGTATCAGGTTACCATTCATATCACATTGCATGTTGTTTTGGTCAGATTGCTTTGTCCTACATAACTACATAATATTTGGGCACCTTTTAAGTCAATCTCCTTGGATTTCAGCCCAATACATTTACTAATACCTCCAGATTCTATCTACTAAAATGAAAGTGTAAGACCAGGCCTGTATGTTTATCTTATTAAAGGGAAATGGTTCACCGAGACATCATTTGGACGTTTTACCTTTTTTAAGCTTTGATGTATCATATAATCTTTGTACACTAGGTCTTTGTCCTAGTGCATAAACAAGTCTTTGCTAGTCATGAATTCATGTAATCTGCTTGGACAGGGCCTATGGGAAATCAGAATGCATTTTACATGCCTTCCATTGGACAAGCTGTTCATGTACAAAGACCATTAATTCCCAGTGTAGTATTAACCGCTGGATGGTAAATATGTGCTGCCATTGTACTTGCCATGCAAAATGCTTTTCTTGCAGTAAGAAAATGTGTCTCGAAGCAAGATTGGCGAATGTGTTCTCAAATACCAGAGACATCATAAAAGAGAATAGAAATACAGTAAAAAAGCAAGTAGCATTATAGATTCTGTGCATGAGCAGCTCACAGTTGTCTAATGAACCATCTCAAAAAGGAATATAATTTTCCTACCTTGATCCATCTCCTCTCAATTCTCTGGTGGAATTTTATTTTAATACCACAAAAATAGTAATCAAGAAGGTAACCTGAGGAAGTCTGTCACTGTTATCTTTCCAGGAGATAAGCCTTCCTTTTGTATGAGTAAATGTACTCCACAAAGTATGAAAAATGATATACAAGTATTATCAACACAGAACCAGCTTGGCCAAACAAACATCACCGGAAAATGGCTATGCGTAAATAACAAAATCAATCCACTACAATGCTGTATAGAACACAAACAAAACACGGACATGTGCTATGAAATACAGCACTGAAAGGGGATCGTCTGCTATCCTGACACGTCTGTTTAGTAGTACATACTAGTATGGTAATCTGCATGGAATTACAATTCTACAGCATCTTTTCTGTATTTTGCAGTTTCTTAGTAAGGGTATGGTCACACAGCAGAATCAGAAGAGGAATCCGATGCAGACTTCCACATCAAATTCCTCTTCCATTTCTGCCCCTTCGGCTAATGCTGGGTTCACACTACCGTCATTTAATATCCATTGCTCTCATCCCTGACAGGAAGAAAACAATGAACATTAAAAGACAGAGGCAGAGTCAGAGTTAGTCTGAAACGTCATCATATCATGTGGGGTAATGTGGGAGCTGGAACAGAGGGGGGTTCATTTTAGGCATTCTAATTATGGTATGGACAGGTTTACATTCGGAATTGTGATAGGCCTGTCTGAAAAGCTTGAAGCAGTAGAAATTGGGAGTTAATCTGATTGTCCAGGATAGAGCATTCCAGAGAAGTGGTGCCACTCAGGAGAAGTCTTGTATAGCGCGCGCGCGCGCGCACACACACACACACACACACACACACACACACACACACACACACACACACACACACACACACACTATATAGGTTTGTATTTTCAGAACCAAATTAATACACTCTTACTTTTATTTTTTTCTTTCTGGTTACCCAATTTCTTAGTCAATACTTATATATGTTACTATTATGTTGATAAATGTGTTAGTATGCATAATAATAACCGGGTATTATGCATAATAACCAATAGAGGTGGTTAATGTGATGATATGTAGTCAATTTATTATTTTAACTGGTTATTTTACATACAACCCCCTTGGCTGTAGTGTTAAATTACAATATTTAGGAAGTACAGAATTTTCATCAGTGCTTGTGAAATAAAATGGACAATGTTTTATTCAATGAAGAAACTGTTTTATTCTTACCATTTGAACACAAACACCCTCATATTTGTTACAACATGGCAAACGGTCATGGCATGTGGAATTACACAGTAACCTATGCTGCTTGCAGTTACATTTTCCTGAAAGATATTTTGCCCTGCAGTTCTATCTTTTGAAACCTTGACCACCTGTGACTGAAGATTTCCTGGCACATTCACAAACAATCACAATTACATCTGGAATAAGTTTGCACAAGTGTGACATTTATCACATAACTGGAGGGTGCTGGATATTATTCATAATAACACATTAATGTGATTAATTCTGTAAAATCTAAAATATTACATCAATCACCTTTACTGGTTATTATGTATAATACCCAGTTATGCATACTATCCACATTTATCAAAGTAACAATAACATATGTAAAATATATTGTACTACAAGGATGATCAATGATCAGGGTAATTTTTTTGCTGTGTGTGGGGGGGGGGGGTATCCACAAGAACAATATAAGTAAACGAAACACAATTATAGTACAGATATATAAATGCCTCTGGCTGTATCCATGACTCTGGAATGTAAATTATCTACACTGCTGGCTACATTCAGAAAACCAGAAACAACAGAAATAAGGTTTATATTACAAAGTCATTACTGCACTTTCTATTCCATGACATAAGTAATTTAGTTATAAAAGATTTAGAAACCTCATGAAAACAAAAAATATGTGTGCATGGATATGCCATCACTGACCGGTAGGGTCCAACTTCTGAGATCAAATCCAATTGCTAGAATAAAGAAGCAATGGTGTTTTGTCTGCGCAGTGTCAGTTTGGAGCACCACTGTGTCAGAGTAAAATACTAAATCACTTCACTCCTTTCATTGTCATGATCAGTGAGGATCCCAGTGACGCCCTATTTTAGCAACATGCCATCTATGATGAGAAGAACCACTTAAAGTTGTGGCAATGGGGCAAGCCCCTAGATCCTAAAATCTGTACTGTATGGCTTCTACTTCTCATGCAGTTAGGAAACATAAAGGAGCTAGACCACTGTCGAGAATTCAGTAGTTTACATTTTGTGACTGACAGGGAAAACATAATGTAGATATATTTACAGATAAATGTAATTCTTCAGCAACATATTTCTTTCACGGAAAGCATTATCTAACAAAACATTCTTTCATGAAAGAGCATCCAAATAGCAGTTTAGGTTTTTGAGCGCAACAATGCAAATGAAGAACAGGGAATGCAAGAAATAGCATATTACTGGAGAAGAAGGTGGCGCCCGTCTAGTTCCTCTAACAAAGCTGGAAACTTCTGATTTCAGTTTCATTTACATTTAATTTTATCCTTTATTCTAAAGCAAGGAAATGTAAGGAGGGATTGAACAAAGAGAAAATGGAGTACACAAAGACTATATAAAGAGGTTCTCTACCTATACTTATTCTTATTCTGATAACACCCTGAGTACTATGACAGTAAGAGATGGGGAATGTATTGCTTGAATACTCTTACACATGTTGTTTTAATATCATTAAAACTCAGTACAGATTCTGACTAACTGTAGATGACCAAAAGGATAGGGGATCAATATTAAAACTGTATATCCAGGATTAGGAAAGGCTTGGCTGCTTCCTTTCTATAACAATGCCACATTGGTCAATGGGTTGTATCTGGTATTGCAGCTCAGCTTGAATCACTTAAAGGAGTTTGAAGTGAGGCACTGTAGCTGGAACAAAAGATTAATAAACTAACTGGTCAAAATTGTGTTTTCTGACACACAAGTGATCATTATTGATTGATAACTGTTATTTGTAAAAATTCATCCTTGATCTTGTCATAGTGAACTACATAAAATGAAAGCTTCATTTACAATTATTACTCACAAATATCAATCCATTTTCCCTAGTTTTCTGGCATAGGACGACGACATTGTGGCGCACATTTGGCACAAGTCCCTTTCCTGTGCCAAATGTGCACCACAACCCCTGTTCTGCACCTTGCTCCCAAATTGTATGAATGTGAGTGCAGTGGGGCAGGGACACTTTGCCGAACATATTTTCTGGCCTGAGTTATAATGGAAATCTATGCCAGTTCTTAGCTGTTGTAGATTTGCACTGTAACACTGGCATGAGTGATGAAAAGGCCAGATCCTCTTCATAAACCTCTTGTTCCCTGTGCTAGTTGAGACCTTTACTAAAACTGGTATATGAAACATCAGTCTTAATAATTCTGCCCCAGTTTTTCTAGTATTCAGAATGATTTTGGTAGGTGGGGGATCCACGTTCAGTGGCTGACATGTAGCTGGGACTTTAGTTCTCTGTTTTGAAGGTGGCAGTCCTGATGGAAAGAGGGCTTCACTGGATATCCATGGATATTGGTCAACAATGTACATTTGATTTGATAAAATATATTGATATTTAGTTGTCACTTTTGACCTGCAGTGTTGAGAAGGTATTTTGTGTCTACAGACCAAAAAGTTGAGCTTTCTTCTAATGTTACTTCACATATTCAGGGCCCATGATGGTTTTATCAATTATCACCACCATTCTCCTCCTGCTAATATATAAAAGGCTCTGTTGTCAAAGGCTCAATTCCTTTCTGACTGGTTTGAGGAGTCACAATTGGCGGCAAATAGATATTGCTTTTCTTCCTTTATATATAAAATCCCCAAATATAATTCAGCTAGTGTTACCTTTATACCTTTCTGACTGACAATTCATAGGATCTCTCTTCAGGTGGGTCGTCTGATCTCATTCTGAGCTGTCTTGAATTAAAACTTGTCTTTCTGTTCATTCAAAAAGTCACATTTTTGATGAAACAGTATGTGGCAAGAGATGTCACAATCTACAGCAACCCCAGACTCTGCACTTTGGCACAATGGTGTCCAATTCATGATGAGGCACAAGAGACATTAAGATGGGTACAAAATACTCTGGAGTCTTGATTAGTCGTCGTCGTCGTCCGAAGGTCAAGCCACAGTTACGCTCCCAACGTGCCAGCCCAATAAGTGTGCTTATATTGGAATTATGAGAGAGGGGTTACCATAGGGACATGGGACTTTTTCACCTACTGTATACAGCACAAGATATTTCTCAGATGGCAAAACTTTAACATTTAATGATTTATCATGAAAGTACATTTAGTGCAATCGTAATGACTTGAAAAATTCAGAGTCAGTTCTCCAGTGAGACTGGACGGCACATAGCAATTTCAAGATGACAGACATCAAACACAGCAGCAAAAAACATTTTTTTCACATCTGTATGCCCAATTTAATGCCTAGAATTAGCTCTATCCCAAAGCATTCTAAGAGTTTCTAAGGATTTAAAGGGGTCTTCTGATACCAGATCTAATTTTCGTATCAATGACCTATCCACAGGATAAGTAATTAGTATGTGATGTATTGAAGCAGCGTATGGGTGCCAAAAGCTAGTAAATGGGCAGCCCTGCTCCTATTCAAGTACTAGGAGAGGTGGTGTAGCCCCGTGCACTGCATAGTACTTCACACGGAACTGCAGCACCACTCCTATTACTTGAATAGGAATGAACTGAACTGCACACGCTACCCTTGACTACTAACTTCTGGCCTACCGGTGGCTGCTGCAATAGTTGATCTGTACAGGGTCCAGATCACTGTATGGAGAAAAAAAAAGAAAAACCAAAAAAAACAAACTAAAGTTGGGCCTGGGAGACCCCTTTAAAAGGGGCTTGCCAGGCTAAATGTAAAGTCCATGTATTGAATTATACCAACCAAACACAAAACTTTGAATGTATTTGTGTTTTGTATTTGGTGCCATTCACTGCACCTCAGCCTATTTAGGTGATCTCTCCAATAAAAGATTTCCAAACATACAGTGACATCACGTCCACTGCCAGAGCCCTGGCACTGCAAGTGGACAGACAAGCCACTGATGATGTAGAAAAACCAAGAGGGGTGAACAGGACCAGAAGTGCCTCCCTGTTACAGAGAGTCTTCCTTGAGCATGCATGGCTCAATGAAACCAAATCAGTCCCTTTTTTATTTTTATCTAGTCAGGAAGAGCAAATAGGGGAGACTGGGAAGTGTTCAAGGAGGTGTTTTAAGCTCCCAAGAGAAGAGTAATAAGGGAGATGGGAGTCTAAGCACAAGACTTCTAAATGTATCCTATGGTTAATGGAATCAAAGCCTTGAGGCTGAGACCCACATTGCAGAAATGCAGCTTTGTTGTTGAAGATTTTGCTGTATTTTTGGAGCTAAAGCCAAGTGTGCCTCCTTTTTAAAAAAATATTTTTGATACTGCGTGCAAAAATTCTGAGAAAACTATTGTGAACAAAATGTGGTTACTGTATTGTGTTCAGTCTGAGTTTTTAATCACTTTGCCAAATGCGATATTTTACACGTCATCCTATATATGAATCCACGGCAGTCAGAGAAACACAAGGATCATGGCATGACACTATCTCCAAGGGAACCATGTGTTGTTGTTGCACTGTGAAACTTTGTAACCCTGCTGTACTCATGAAGAAGCCTCATGTGATCAATTGTAAATCTTTCTAAATGCACATTTGCTCTTTTTCTCTAATAATGCACAAGGGATACGTATTAATATGCATGGTTATTAAGTAGAGTCATTACCTTGTGATGTATTGTTTTCCACAGCCAAGGCTTCTTCCATGCAGCTCGGGGATGCAGCATAAAACCTGGTGAAATAACAAGATATTCTTATTTATTTATGAAGAGGTAATACGTCCCTAAGTGTTGGTCTATTAGTAAACACAAGTAAGGCATCATTCTCTAAAATTACAAGTCTTTTGCAATATCAGACGAGAATTAATGATTTTTATTACAAGGTTTCAAGCAATAATCAATTATAGCTACTTGGTAAGAGTTTCATGCGGTAATATATTCTAGGCTGAGGACTGTATGTCTTTAGTGCATGAGGCTAGTGCTAGGTGGAGTCCGGCAGGGAAAAGTGACTGTCTGACTATTAAATATTCTATTATGTAATTATTAAAACTGGATAACTAAATGCAGAGCTTTTTGCATATTGCCGTTCATGGGAATTCAGAAAAGTGAGGAACGTTATCATATAAATGTTGATCTAAAGCTCTATATAAAACTAATCTAGATGACCATTTCTTCCAGAGCTTTCTTCTTTCCTTTTCACTCCTGTTTTGGTATGATCTATGTCTCATGACTGTTCGTCTCAAGGGGCCTTGAAGACTCTGGCTGCTCCTCTCTTACATTATTACAATCACTGAATTTGGGGCCAATTAGATCACATTACGATCATCAGCTTAACTGATCAGTTTTACTGATAACGCTAGTAAGAGATGAAACCTGTACACTATCCATTTACATGGAGTCAATGTTAAATAAAAACAAATCAGTTTCTGTTGGTTATTTTGTGGGAACATAAAAATATGCTATGTCCTACATCTTCTGATCAGTTTTTATTTAACACCTTGTCTGCTGCCTGACCATGGCTGTCAGCCATCTATGAAGGGGTTGGAGCCAAAGTCAGATCCAGGCTGTGGGAAAACAGGGAAGTTGATGTTTTGGACTACCGACTCCACAGCCCTGGATCAAAGGTTTGTCTCATGAAGACCACCCCAGTTCATAGGCTCGATTAGGGATAATGGACATCATATGAGGGGGATCCCCTACGCCAGACCCTCTATGGGACAGCACAGACAATCAAACAATTCAACAGGCTCCTTTTCTGATGCCGTTCTTGTATTAACATTCACTTAAATGACTGCCATATAATACTACATGAACACTGCAGAAGCCGCTGCAGAGAATGTGCTTGTTTGGTTACAGCTACATCAGCAAAATAAGATAAGATAAAATAATCCTTTAATAGTCCCACCATGGGGAAATGCGGTGTGCTACCGCAGCATAGATAATCCAATAACAAAATGGGAGTAGAAAAAACTCCACGACAGAGGCATTACAGTGACAGTAGGTACAGATAAAAGTAGAAAAAATAGTAGAAGGGATATCACAATTAAATTTTTCTCTGTTTGGAGTGATCTATACTTCGCTCGGTGTTGGTTGTACAGCAGGATCTCAGTTGGGAGGAACGATCTCCGATAGCGCTCCTTCTCACACTTGGAGTAAAGTAGTCAGTCACTGACAGTGCTGCCCACTGCTGTCACGGTCTCATACATGGGATAGGAGTTGTTCTCCAGCATGGACCTCACCACAGACAGTATCCTTCTGTCACCCACCACTTGTACTGTCCAGGACAGAGCTGGCCCTTCTAATCAGCTTGTTGAGTCTATTCCTGTCCCTGGTTGATATGCTACTCCCCCAACAGGCCACTCCGAAAAAAGTCAGCCGCTTCCTGACATTGCCAGCATCGGGACTTGGAGTGATCACTAGATTATTTTGGAAACCTCATTCGGAAAGAGCTGTATCTGATGATAGTATATAAACAAACCCAAAGCACCCTGAACTCCTACAGGCTAAGCAACATATCAAAGTGGAGAACAGTAGTGAAGAACAGAGAGAAAGCTACTTATTTACACAGCCTGAGGTTAACTTCCAGAGATAGGACTTCAGAAGCACCTACCTCAATTCAGCAGGTGGCTTACAAGTTAGTACCTGCAGGTGGTTCATTCAGTGGGTGGTTTACAAGTTAGAATAAAAAGTTATGAAATGGAACAGAAACTTCCTAACTATGCAAAGTATGTCTGTACAATATTACGGCATTTCTTTTGTAGTGATCCACCCAATTTTTTATTTTTTTTTTTTAGAAAATTGTGCTTTGGTAACATTTACACAAAATCAGGTTTAAAAAAAAACAAAACAAAAAAAACAAGATTTCATAACTAGGGATTTTTTGTGTTTTTTTGTTTTAAAAATCAATAGAGGCAACTATGACCTAGATATGCCATACTATAAAACAATAGAGCTAAGTTAGTAAGCTGCAAATCTAAGACACATTTGTCACCTTTACAAGTGTTCACAGGACATTATTGATCCATGATTCCAATCTTCCTGTACAACCCCCAGCTTTTAACAACTGTCCAAATAAGAAAAAAAAATCCACAAAAATATGATATAAAAATACAAGACTGAATGCAACCTAGATTCTGCAGACTATAAATGTTGCTTTTCAGAATCTTTTCAGAGGAATTGATGCATTGTACTGCAACATATTTCCTATTCCTACAATTGTAGGGGGATTTATCTTATGGGGCTATTAATGAATCCGATGTATAACAGGACTGCAGCGTTTACTAGAGTTTAAAGCAGATATATAGCACACACGGTGTAAAACAAATCACCGCTCTGACAGCTGCAATACCAAAAACGATAATTATTATGAGGCAGGCAGTCAATGGGAAAATCAATGCATTTTAATAGCACACCAGGCAGCAGATGTATTTGCAAGGTGACCCCCTCCAGCATTTCTCATGGACAGCCATGTCTTGATCTACCTTTTATCACCATCCAGAGGGTAGGAAGGTGCTCTGCTTGCCTCACTTCTTATGTACAATAAGCAGAACATCAATAATAATGTCAGCTGCTTTCACCCATATGACGGCAAAGCAATTTACATAAATGAACATCCATGAGCAGAGATTCTTCAAGGTCAGTCTGCTGTTAACCTTATCAGTGAAATTGCCAGGTTTACGTAACTCACAATGTCTCTCCAAATAAAAGACACCTAAGATTCTATCATTTTCAATAGAATATCCGAGAGAAGCGATCTGGGGACATAAGCATTGTGCGAGGGTTTCTTCACTTCACCTCATACACAGTAAGTAAAGGGAACATTGTGCCGTCTGTGACCTCTTTGTGGCGTTTAGTTATAGAACAACTGTCAGCGAAGGTGTCATTATTAGTATGTCATTCTACCCAAATATACTCATACTGCACAATACTGGACAGTAGGAATACTAAAAACCTTCTGGCACTAGACAGAGAACTTCATTTTAGGAGTATGTTCAGATGCAGAGAGTATTTTGCATGACAGATATAAATCTGTAGTAAAATCTCTATGTGCTGGGCTCTGTTCACATCAGCACTGTGGCCTCGATTTATAGTGAAAGCCACAGAGCTGTGATAGATCTGTTGTGCAATGGACATCAGTGACACCCGACAAACCCCTCTGACTTATTATGGGGTCCATCAAGTTTCTCATCATAATTACGGCAAAAACATAACTGCATGCAGCACTCATTTTCTTTTCTAATGTGACAGTTCCTATGGTCAAACTCTCACCAAGTTGCAAGTTACCACCTATTCTGTGGATTAGTCCAACCCCTCTAACAGCCTGCAGTTTTTCCTTTAGTGGCTCATGGAACGACATTTATTACTGTCACCACAGAGATCCCCTTTTACATGAAAGCCACCATGTGTCCAACTCCAAACACCCCATCAGGTGATTGTACCAAGGAAAAGCCATAGCCAGCCACATGGTTTTCCATAAGCCGATCTCATGTCTGGTTCATATGATGTGCATATGGCCCAATAGGTTCCAAGGCTGGCCACAGTGTACTACTGTGTGTGCTAGTACTAAGCATGATTCAGAGCCTTGGCTGAAACAATTATTCGCTTATATCATGGATAGTACACCGAAAGGTTGAGCCCCATAGGTGTAGTGTTTGAGTTTCCCATATCTTGATCTATATGCAATAAAAACTCTTCACATTAGTAAGCAGAGGCTGAAAGTAAGACGAAGTAAAACCTGAAAATCCCTTAAGGCTAAGGCCCCATGTTGCGGAAATGCAGCTTTTTTTTTGGTGCAGATTATGCTGCGGTTTTTTGAGCCAAAGACAAGAATGGCTACAAAAAGAATGGGAAATATAAAGGAAGCTCTTATACTTCTACCTTCTGCTAAATCCATTTCTGGCTTTGGCTCAAAAAAAAGCAACAAAAAAAAAACAGCGTTTCCGCAACGTGGGGCTTCAGCCTTAAGGACCATCAATTTTCTTTCAGGATTTACTTTTGGCAAAATCACTCACTAGTGAACAAGCCATCAGTAGCTACAGAAAGTATTAGCATCAAAACTTCCATGGCTACCTTATAGCATGCCTACGTAAATTAAAAACAGAACTTGGACACAAAGTGAGGATTAATGTAAAAGTAATAATTGGACAACGCCTGTAAATAAACAATTGATCTTGTTTACAAAACTGGTTATATGTTAGGATAACAAACACAGATTTCAATATCATCTCCAGGTTGCAACATACAAGCACAATCTCTGCAGGCAAGGTAACATTCCTTTTGGGGTCCATTTACACGGAGGAAAATGGCGATTTATTTGCGAATTTTCAGCGCTGAAAAAGCGCCTCCCATTGACTTCAATGGGTGCCTCTAGCTTCAATTCTGCTAGTAGAGAAAAAAATGCTAGCAGAACCCATTGAAATCAATGGGAGACTTTTTTTCAGCGCTGAAAATTCAACGCCAAATAAAGCGCCATTTTCCTCTGTGTGAATGGACCCTTATTCACAACCCAAGTGTCAATCATTCTGAACTGCGCCAGCTGAATCTAAACAAAGGACGGGCACAGTCAGTCAGATGTAAAGATACACACCATATGAATATTTATGAATTTTTTTTTAGCTATTATATGATCCATAATTAGTCGAAAAAGCATCTTCATTACTCTAGAATTTTTACATAAAAATATTTTTTGTTGTATACAAAAATACAAGAGAAGGCAGCCATTCAACTTGGATAACTGTTGGCCGAACAGCTATTCCTTCTGACCCTTCAAACACATGCACACTTGGGGACAGGGTAATAAGTCACTCCCAGGCACCTCTGGTGGCAGTATATCTATCCCGATAACAAACAGATCTGTATGTCAACCTCCAAAATGCCGAACCTGTGGTCAACACTGGTCTTTCTAGTGCCAATGTGACCATTTCCCCATGTTTCCATACACTTAACAGAATCCGAGACAGTAGTATGTGGAATATCAAATGTCAGGGGAGACTCAGAATATTCTCAAGCTGTAGATCTAAAAACATAAGCATTAGGCAGGGTTTGGAAGAGAGATTAGGTGGCAAAAGATGTAAGGGGGCGTTCACACTACCGTCGGTGTCCGACATGTAGTGTCCGCTCCTAGTGTCCGCTCAAAATCTGTCACGGACACTAGGAGCGGACACTAGATGTGTCCGTGACACCTGTCATTCAAATGAATGGGCATCGGGTGCGTTCTTTTGCACTCCGTGCCCGTCCTTCCCTGTCCGCAAGAGAAGATGTCCGACTTCTCAAGCGGACAGAAAAGCCCTGCATGCAGGGTTCCTCTGTCCGCTTGAGAAGTCGGACATCTTCTCTTGCGGACAGGGAAGGACGGGCACGGAGTGCAAAAGAACGCACCCGATGCCCATTCATTTGAATGACAGGTGTCACGGACACATCTAGTGTCCGCTCCTAGTGTCCGTGACAGATTTTGAGCGGACACTAGGAGCGGACACTACATGTCGGACACCGACGGTAGTGTGAACGCTCCCTTAGTTCGCCTGATTTATCTGTTCATCAAATTCTATTAGAGGGGCAAAAGAGCAAAAACAGTACAAGACACAGCACATTTCTAAAATTGGTACGCTCCAAACAATGATATTTGAGGACAATGATTTTATGAGGTTTATGCATGACTTCATTAAAATATCTGTGACATTACATCAAGACTCACATCTGCTGCAGGGAATTGAAACATTTTTCTATATATTCTATCTGGCTGCACATGAACATCAAACTATCATTTATTAAAAATTCAGAATTTGTTCTATTAAGATTTAACACATACAAGAATACATTTAGGGAAGATTAACTATATAGTTCCCTTAGTACACACTATTGACATCTACAAAGACCATCGATGGGTGAGAGGAAAAAAGGGGTGATGTGAGGATATGAACTGCTGAACTGACGATACTACTACTTGTGTAAGCTAAAGAAAAACTGTTTCCATGAAGCAAAAATAACTGTGGCGAAGAGAGCTGGAAATCTACAGCAAAATTGCTCGGACTCATGACCATCCACATTAGGTCGTATTCACATGCTTGCATTTTGTGGACAGTGAGGTCGGTAAAAAATATATAGTATATTTCCTATGCTTTTCAGTGTATATGGTCTGTGAAAAAAACAGATGATACATCAAAGTACCTTCTGATTTTGTTTCTTGGACCTTTTAAACTTGCATTGATGTCATGCAATAGTTTAAAAAAAAAAAAAAAAAAAAAAAAAAAAAACCCCGAACATGTTTCTGTTCTTTTTTTTCTTTTGTGGACCCAAAGTCTGTGAAAACAATTGATGAGAGTATAAATACATTGAAATTGTGCGTCCTTATACTGCAGACATGTGAATATGGGCCTCACTGTTCTGTTTTGTATGGAAGCATAATAGAACTCTATAGAGGTACATGAAATATGTATTAAGCAGCTGTTTTGTCAACAAGTGGCAAACATGGTGTCCATGAAATTTGCTGTTTTTGATTTTTTTTGTACAATACAAAATTTTAAAAAAGTGTATTGAAATGGGCCATGGCTAAGAAGAATAAAGAGAAGCATGTGAAATTTTGGGGGGCATAAAACACTAGTGCTGTCTCAGATTCTATCAAAAAGATACACATAATTGTCTATGCCAACAACAGAAATATGATGGGACCCATGGTGCCCGACATACTATGGACACTCCACTGCCATTATTTTTGGTTTTCTGTTCCTATAACAGATCGTATAAGAGGGCGTTCACACTATTGTTGGTGTCCGCTCAGCAGTGTCTGTGGCTATTGCCCGTACAAGATTTTAGCAATAGACACTAGCTGGATTACAATTTCCATTCACTTCAATGGGATTTTATCTTGTGTCCTTTAGTGTCCGTTTACCACCATGCCCGTTTTTTCAAGCAGATGAAAAAATCCTACATGCAGGACTTTTCTGTCAGTTTGGAAAAACTGACAGTAAGTGTCCGTTTATTTTCTTTTCTTTTAACATTTAGGTCTATGGGCAAAGGACAAATAACGGACAGCAACTGATAGCCATCAGTTACTGTCTATTTGTGTCCATTATCATAGGTGTCCGTTTTTTGCTTTTTTTAAATGGACACCTTCTGAGCGGACACCAACGGTAGAGTGAACCCTACCTAAATGACATTCAGAGTGTAGACGTGAACATGGCCTACAATATCGAGAGAGTGATGCAAAGTCTTTGATAACCCCAAGTCAATAAACCATAGTTAAGTGAAACCAAGGATTCTGGGAGATTATCGTATTCAGAATACTTTACATGTAACTTACAACATGGTTTCTAATAGGTTACTAGTACACAGGACAGTTACAGGATTGGACTCCATTATGGTTCTCATTTATCCGAATCGCCCTTATTCCCCTCAGTAACACTATTTGCTCTAACCTGCTTAATAAGAATCTGCAATTCACCTTATGCTAAGGCCAGTTTAGTTGCACAAAGGCCTACATATTTATAGACACACCAGAAGGGAGCCACTTATAATGGAGGATGGAACAGGTAAGATTTTACCTCACAGTAGCTGTCAGGTAACACACTACAAGATGATAAAGGAGCAAAGCTTGACATTTTCAGGGTTGAACAGTCCAGCCAATTGTAATTGACATGCATGAATTCTGACATTTTCCCTTCAAAATATTGTTTACCTCACCCAGTAACCTCTCCTGCCACGTCTGTTTAACTTTCTTCACAGCTATAAACCAAGACACTGTCCTTCCAACCTCATTATTCTCTCACAGCGCCCGGAGATCTTAAAAAGGAGGGGAAAAAATAAATAAATAAAAACGCTTTCCGTAAAACTCCGTTCATTTTCTTCACTGTAATGTAAATAGACGATTGTGTCCCATATCATATGCCGATTAGGGTTTGTGGTCAGTCACTTCACAAAGACAACCCCTTCAGAGATGGAAGCCAGAGGAGCAATAAGCTGTTATCACCATCGAGCAGCCGCGTCTGACTGGACTGGTGAAATGTAGCGCTACATAGCAGTCACCCAGGTGAATAGTCGACCACAGCAGCTCTTCATTGTGAGACTCACAGAAAGGGGTTATGAGTGGGGGTCCCCTCCCCCCTCTATCTGAGGACCATATGTACTTATGAGATAAGGCCTTAAAGGTCATTACTAAATTGACACAATGTCCCTGTGACTATAAGGTTAGGACGCCATGAAAGTTGAAACTGTGACAAAAATCTGCACATGAATGGAGTTGTATAGTTTGTATGGGTTTAAGGATACCATGTGCCCTATTCATTGTACATTCACGCAATCCAATGTAATGCAAAATTCACATGCTGACACACGGCAAATCTCCCAGAACAGATCGATTTAAGAATTTTCCATCTCTGGAGATCATCAGAAAGATTTGGATGAATTTTGTCACTGTATTTAAAGAGGACCTTTCACCACTTTTGGGCACATGCAGTGTTATATACTGCCGGAAAGCTTACAGTGCGCTGAATTCAGCGCACTGTCGGCTTTCCCGATCTGTGCCCGGTGTAAAGAGCTTACGGTGCCGGTACCGTAGTGCTCTATGGTCAGAAGGGCGTTTCTGACCATTAGCCAGGAACGTCCTTCTGCCTCGCGGCGCCAATCGCGCTGTACTGTGGAGCGGTGAGGAACGCCCCCTCCCTCTGCTCACACAGCTCGTCCATAGACGAGCATTATCAGGAGCGGGAGGGGGGAGTTCCTCCCCGCTCCACAGCACAGCGCGATTGGCGCCGCGAGGCAGAAGGACGTTCCTGGCTAATGGTCAGAAACGCCCTTCTGACCATAGAGCACTACGGTACCGGCACCGTAAGCTCTTTACACCGGGCACAGATCGGGAAAGCCGACAGTGCGCTGAATTCAGCGCACTGTCAGCTTTCCAGCAGTATATAACACTGCATGTGCCCAAAAGTGGTGAAAGGTCCTCTTTAAAAGAGAAAAAAAACAAAAAACACTTGAAATGCTGCATTTTTTTTTTTTTTTTTGCAGCCATGTTCACTGGGTAAGGTATGCTCAAACTTTCAAAGGGTGAACATTGCAATGATAACATGCAGCATTAAAGGGGTTATTTAGCTTTTTAAAGAGCACCTCCACCTATTAAAGAATGCTAAGAACTTGAATGGTCACTGCTCCACTGATTCTAGTGAAGATGGAATTTTTTTTCTCTAGCCCACACCAATGTCAAGCAAAAAGTGCTGGTAGTTTTGGTGCCTGATAAGCTATTTAGGCTCTGTAATGTCAGAAGGGCAGTGTCAGAAAGAGGTTGTGATTCAGATCTCAGACTCTCACCCCCCTTGACTGCTCCTGCCTGACACCGCCTCCTGAATTCACAGAGTTTTCTGGTCAGGAATCAGAACTCTATTGGAAGGCTTTTTTGGAAGCTGATGTTGAAGCAGATTCCTGACCAAAAAACTGTGTGTGAACTCAGCCTGACAGTACAGAGCCTAAATAAGTAGATCAGGCACCAAAACTAACAGCATTGATTACTCAAAAACGTGAATGCTAGAGAAAAAAAAAATCACAACTGTGCCAGAATCAGTGAGCAGATGGAGGTGATGAAAGGTTGACAGAATAGAACATCAATGTAAGACTTCCGCAGCCCCTTCAGATCTGCTGTTTGCCCCTGCCAACACGAGCGGCACTGCTCATTCACCATACCTATAACGTCACAGTGAGTGCTGCGGAGGTCGTCCTATAGAATTTCATCAACTTTGCTGAAACTCTACCACGTAGAAGATTATCAATTGGCAGGTTCACAACAGAAAATCTTCTGCATGTGCTTCTTATACGGACATACCCTTTAGGGCTAGTTCACACGTAAATTACGTGTGGCTTATTTTGGTCTTGAAAAAAAACCACTTCCTAATTAGGAAGCGTTTTTCGGAGAGTTTTTTTTTTTTTTGGCGGTTTTCCCCTCCCATAAAGTGAATGGGCCACAAAAAACGCGTTTTTTTTTTTTAAAAAAAAAAGACACGCGGAAAAAAAACACGTTTTTCGCCTCCCATTCACTTCTATCGCTTTCTTCATGCGGAAAACGCCTGAAGAAAGGTCATGTCGCTTCTTTTTTCTGCTAGCGGCGAAAAACTGCTAGCAGAAAAAAAACTAGCGGTCTACATAGATCACTATTGTAATAAGGCGGATTTTGAGGCGAAATCCGTCTCTTTGCCTCCATGTGAACTAGCCCTTAAGGTTTTTTCGCTATAGTCCATGTTAATCACAAACCGCACAGGATCCTGCTTATTTTCGGGTTGTGTGCTATCTGTGGTAGATCTGTTTCCAACAGATCTGCTACAAAATTATCAATGTCTAAACTATAAACAGAAGCCATAATGGCAGTATGAACAGAGTCGTAGGATACATTCACATTGGAACTATGGCTTCTATTATTTTGCTGCGTTATAGAAGAAGAACAAGAGAAATTATGGAAGCACTGATGGAAACCAAAAGACGGCAGGTGTCATTTCATCTCGCATAAATGTATCTGGCATGAACACATGGGACTGCAATACCAAGATCACTGCAAACCTGGTCCACAAAATTAAAAAAAATTTAAAAAAATCAAATGCATGGAGTATTAGGAACTGTATAAGAATACGCTGTTGAGGTAGTTAATAGTAGCAGACATGCTTTCTATTACAAAAATAAATGGCAGTATATAGAGATCATGAAATATCTTGTCCCATGCACATAGCCATATTTATTATTATACTTATATAATAATAATAATAATAATAATAATAATAATTTGCTTTCCACCTGTATCCCAGCCATGTGCCCCCTGATATACAGCTTCAGCCCAGCACAGTGACAGAACACTGCAAAGTCCCAGCAACTTCCACACAGTGCAGCGGCTCCAATACAGGAGAGGCAGCAGCACTGCTGAAGAGGACACTTACCCCTCATTACACAGCCTGCTTCCTGCCGACACCAACATAGCAGTAACTTATCTCCCGGAAACCACAAGCTGACAATGAATAACACTGCCAGCAGTGGAGACTAGTCACACGTGTGAGCACTAGAGCAGCAGCTACATTCCTTCTCAAGACCGGTTTGCTCCCGCCTATGACGCCATCTTTGTGTTGCTTTCCAAGCAGAGTGAATGATGTCTCCATAAAAATGGCTGGTGCAAGTGGGCACTGTAATTTAGGGACGATTATAATTCATGCAGGAAGAAGATGAGCATCCCGCCAGCGATGTGTAGTACTTTCACTATCCAGTGCATGGAGCGCAGACATAGCACAGCTGTGGTAGTACATAATAGTACATAGTAATACATAGTGTCTGTGCTCATACTATCAGACCAGCCAGCTCTAACACACACACACACACATATATATATATATATATATATATATATATATATATATATATATATATTATATATATATATATGTGTGTGTGTATATATATATATATATATATATATATATATATATATATATATATATATATATACACACACACGCAGGACTAAAGTTTACCTATTAACAATGATACATAACTGAAAATAGAAAATTCTACATTTATAGTCTACTAGCTTCTGCCCGCGACTTCGTCTGCGGGTTGTTGTTGTCGATGAGCCACTTATAATTAGCCAAATGTGGTTGGAGGTGATCCACCTGCGTCCACGTGTCGGCTCTGCTACATCTGTGCATATGCGCAGCAGCCCCAGCTGTATGCACATCCATATAGAGAGCAGAGCAAGCTGTGCTACCTCGCTGCGTCAGCTCTGCTACATCGGGCAATTTGGATCACAGAGGTTGTCTTGTCTGAGTGTCCTAGCAGAGTCTGTGTTACACACGGCTGCTGCTGCTGAAGTGTGACACAGCTTGGCGCACAGTCCGAAGACCACAAGCCCCCGTGTTAAGCACACAAACTGCTAGCGCGCCGCCTCGGCTCTACTACATGTGCTAATTTGGTTTACAGGGCTTGTGTTGTGTGAGAGTGTATGAGCAGCTTCTGTGTTAGACACAGCTGACTGGATGTTGCTGAAATGTGCAACACTTCTCCCCCATCCGAGGCAGAACAACAGATTCCCCGTCCTACTTACTGAAATTCTACAGCCGATATTCTCCTCTTAGCCACACACAGCCTGTATGTTCTGTACTCTCCTGATCTTCTATGAGACTCCATTTTCTTCAGCTTTCACACTGTCCGTCTCCCTCCTGTTCAGCTCCTCCCCCAAATTAGCATGTAGCTCCGCCCACCACATAGCGTGATCCTATGAGACAGCTGAAGGGCCTATGATGATGTCATCAAAGGTCCTCAAACGTAGTGTGTGTCTAAATTCGTACTTAATGGTCGTGTAGTGACGTCATTCACCGGGATAAAAAGTAGCCTATATTTTAATCGGGGTTCATATCTATCTATGTGCCAAATTTCAGCCAAATCCGTTCAGCCATTTTTGCGTGATTGAATAACAAACATCCAAACTTTCACATATTATTTATTTATTTATTATTATTTATTATATATTTTTATTTATTATAATTTATATATATTTATATAATAATTTATAATATTATTATTAATAGGATAGGATGGTTAATTGTAGGTTAGCCTAAGTTCACATTAGCGCACAGGTCTCCATCATTCGGGTCCATTGAAAGACCCAGACAACAGGGAGCTGGACCACTAAAACAGCGGTTACTCGCGGACCCGTAGACAATAATGAGAACTGCCAGGTATCTGCCGTTTTTTATACTGAAACCAGTGGAGAGAAAAGTCTTCTGGCGCAGATGTGAACCTAGCCTCACACCAAACCAGTCCCATTTCCTTTTTCTCTTTCCATCAAAATTATAATTTTAGTGGAGAGCCTATATTATGTCTTCACCTGTCAAATAATAGAAAAAATGTGGAGATGAAAAATATTTCTTTGTTATGAATTGAAATCGGCAGGTTTAGGTACTGCAACGCTGTCCCATTGAAATCTTTGGCCTCATGCACATGACCAAGTAGACAGAGCAAGGCTCTTCAAATAGCCGGGGTCTGATGCTCCATTTTCTTTCCATGATTTATTGAACAGGCCCTATCCTGCTCCATAACTTCAGAACTCCCCCACTGAAATCAATTAGGGACAAAAGGCACTAGGATGCAATCCACTATAGGGGTCCATTCACACGGAGTAAACGCATGCTCATTATGGCAAAATACACGTGTAACGAATACACGTGTAAAAATAAGACTCCCATTGACTTCAATGACTTTTTTTTACACGTGTAAAAAAAAACACGTTGCGTCTTTTGACGCGTTTTTTGGCACATTTTTTACACGTGTAAAAAATGTCATTGAAGTCAATGGGAGTCTTATTTTTACATGTGTATTCTTTACACGAGTATTTTGCCAAAATGAGCGCGCGTTTGGAATGGACCCTAAAATTGACCCCCCACTCCTAATCCACCTCCATACACTCCCTGCTCAACACCTATATCAGATGTCACTAAGGGGTTAATTAATAGTACCATTGCATGAGACTCTTTGTGCATCACACGGTTGCTTTGGTAACTGTAACGCCCAGCATGCTTCTGTGTCACTCCATATGGCAAGAGACTGCTGAGGCCAGGGATTGGTTACAGCCATGTTGTATGCATACAGACAATTCCCGCTGTTGACATTCTGACATAGAGAAGTGAGAGCTCATGGCTGGTGGACAGATAAGAATAGCTTTATCTGTTATTGCCTGAACTTGGGTAAAAGTTTTAATACATTAGGGGGCCCTTTTCAAACTCTTTCTAAGTGGGCCCCCCACCATATAATTTAATTTCCCATAACTAACCCCCTCATAAGGCCCCCTGCCCACTCAACCACCACAAAAAAAAATAAAAAAAATACACATCACATCATGCCTACAACTCCCAGAGCACACGGGTGGAATAGTGAAGCAGTGATTGTACGGCTCCTGCTTCACTATTGTATTCAACTCCTCTGCACACCCCAGAGGGGTCCCTGCAGCCATAGGGTTCGGTGCAGATGCATTCTTGGTCCTGTGGTTAAAGCAGCTCTGGTCAGGTCAACTCCTTTAACGACATCTGTATTGTATTTTATCGCTCTATTTTATCATCTGTATTGTATTTTATCGCTGAGGCCTATGTGTGGTAGGTGCGATGCAATATACACAGATAAGGCTATTCTTGCATCTTTGTAGTCCTAGAGACTGTAAAAATCTTTGAGATGCATTGTGTCTTGTGTGGGCATTCCACCCCCTTGGCTCTAATATCACTATTCTCTTTTTTTGCCTCGTAGTTGCATAGTTAGTACAGTTGAAAAAAAAAAAAAAACATATGTCCATCAAGTTCAACCAGGGGATGGGAAAAGGCATGAAATTCTATACATTTCCATAAGTATCAATTCTATTTTTCTCCAAAATAGGTTTCTAATCCCTTTATGAAGCTGTATCTGTAACCAATTCCTGGGAGGCCTTGTGGCCTCTGGAGATTAAACCTTTTTTTCTCCAGATGGACGGAGTGCCTCCTTGTCTTTTGAGGGAATTTTATACGGAACAGCTTTTCCCCCTATTTCTAGCATGGGCCATGTATATATTTATACAGGTTTATCATATCTACCCGTAAATGCCTCTTCTCCAGGCTAAACAGATTTAATGGGAACCTATCATTAGAATCCCTTTTTTTCTAACTAACACGAAGGAATAGCCTTAAGAAAGGCTATTCTTCTCTTTTTTGTAGCCGCTTACACGATCTCCTGTAGTAAGTTGCCACAAAAAAGGGCCGCGCACAGGTGCAGTCTGCTCTGCCCAAGGGCAGAACATGACACGTAGAGGCTGGCTCCTGAAGAAGCTGGAGGCGGCGCTGGAGAGTTCTCGTGCAGCATTGGGGATGCCCCCAGTGTAGTTTGAGTGCTGGGGTCCGCCCCCAGTGCGGCGAGAGATCTCATTTGCATAAAGACGGAAAACAGAATATCTACCGAACGGTGGCATGGAGAAGACTGCTAAAAGTAGGAGAAGAATAGCCTTTCTTAAGGCTATTCCTACGTGTTATTCAGAAAAAAAGGGATTCTAATGATAGGATTCCTTTAACTTCTTTAGTCTCTCCTCCAAGCCTCTTGTGGCCCTCCATTAAACCTTTTCCAATTCTAGCAATTTCTATGAACTGCTGCCCAGAACTGAACTACATATTCCAGATGGAGCTTACCAATTATATATGAAGTAGAAATATTACATTCAGGTCCTGCGATTCCATTCCCCTTGTAATCCTATCCTTCCTACTAATATTATAAATGTGAACGTTTGTGGGTTTGGATGTTTGTTCCTCAATCACGCAAAAATGGCTGAATGGATTTGCATGAAATTTGCCACATACATAGATAGGAACCCCAATTAAAACATAGGCTACTTTTTATCCCGGTAAAAGACGTCACTACACGACCACAGTGAAGGAATTTAGGTTCACACAACACTAAAGGACCTGTGATGACATCATCACAGATCCTTGAGCCATTCTAGGATGGGATCATGCTAGGCAGAGCTACATGCACTTTGTGGGCGGAGCTATATAGAATGAAGCTGGACAGTGTGAAAGCTGAAGAAAATGGAGTCTCATGGAAGATCAGGAGACTACAGAACATGCAGGCTGTGTGTGGGCAAGAGGGGTATATCAGGTGTAGAGTTTCACTGAGTACCACGGGGAATGTGTTGTTCTGCCTCTGATGGGGGAGAACTTTGGCACATTTCAGCAACATCCGTTCAGCTCTTTGTAATACAGAAGCTGCTCATATTGTCACATAACAAAACCCCTGTAATCACAATTGCCCGATGTAGCAGAGCTTACACAGCACTGTAGCACACCTCTGTAGGCTCTCCATATGCAAAAATGTACATACAGCTGGGTATCCTACGCATATGCAGTGATGTAGCAGAGCCAAGATGCGGGAGCAGGCTGATCGAACTTTGGCACATTTCAGCAACATCCATTCAGCCTTTTGTAACACAGAAGCTGCTCATACACTGACATAAGAACACCCTATAATTCAAATGGCCAGATGTAGCAAAGCTTAAGCCGCGCTGTAGCACAGCTGAGTACGCTCTCCATATGCAGAGATGTACATACAACTGAGTATGCTGTGCATATGCTGCAATGTAGCAGAGCCGAGATGCGGGAGCAGGCGGATCATCCTCAACAGCAATTGGCTAAATATAAGCGGCTCAGCGCTAACACCAACCCGCAGAGGAAGTCGCGGGCAGATGCTAGTACATGATAATATCCTGCTGGCCTTAGAAGTACAGGCACAATTAAATAGCATTACAGCCAATATGGAGGACACATCCTGTTTATAGGTGGGCTGGAGATAATCTGAGGGAAATAGTATACTTGTTGGAGGGGATTAGGAAGGGGACTGGGTAGCAGTAATACTTGCATTGAAGCTAGAACAAAGTTTTGTAGGGGTGGCTGGTCTCCTGAGCTGAAAACAGTTGGATCCAGAAGTACAGGATATAAACATTCCAGGTTGAATAGCTAAAACCTCCAGAAAATGCCAACATGTTGACGCATTTTGGTGTAAAGACAGACTAGACAGTCTGAAGGTATTCCAGATTTATCAGTCACTGTGATAAACCTGCATCAATTTAAGACTGACGAGTCCAAGTCTGCCCTGTCTAATAGACAGTATTAATAAATCTGCCCCATAGTGCTTATAATATAGCAGGTATTACCCTTAAAGAGGACCTTTCACGTCCTCATGCACATGCAGTTTTATATACTGATAGGAAGCTGACAGTGTGCTGAATTGAGCACACTGTTGGCTTTCTCAGTATGTGCCTTGGTAATGGAGATAATGGTGCTGTTAGTTTCGGCACCGGTCTCTCCCCACTGTCAGTAGGGCATTCCTGACACTCTGGCGTCACTGTCAGGAACGCCCATCTGACAGTGGAGAGAGATCGGTGCCTAAGGGGACAGAATGGGAAAAACGTCCGCGATCTGAATTCAGTGCATTCTTTCTAGTGGTATATAAAACGGAATAAAAAGACATGAAAGGTCCTCTTTAAGTAGTGCCGTACATATAATATTTTAAGTACAGCTGTAGGAAACCGTTTTAATAGTATAATCCATATAACTAGTTTACTTTTGACTTCTCCCCTCAGTCAGCGTTCTGCTGCTAGGAGTCATGGTTGCACTTCTTCTACAGAAACATGAATGACATCACTGGAAGTGACAGCTGGCCTGCAGAGAGATGTGGACCATTAAACATGGAGGCACAGAGCAATGCCAGGAAGTCCACTGCTTTCAGTGTAATCAAATTATTCCATTCATATACGTATTTTGTCATGGGGCGTGAAACACCCTGCTATAAATGTACATCAAGCTATTTCTATTCCCGTCTTCTTATGATTATAACCTGTCCTTTAAATGCACATTTATTTATGTTCTTTCATTACAAACAGGGAAGAAAATCAGTCAACCATAATTCAAATGCAATCTCTGCTGTAACAATTGATTCTGCTAAGCTGCGCCTAACACTTCCAGCTCCTGGTGTGAAATACAACTTCCCAGAATTAGCTCTCCACACCCTGCTTAATAAAGCATCGCTCCATCCTGTCACCACTAAACTAGACCTAGTGTCATAGTCAGGTAAGTGAAATTGTTTTACTGTTTCCTTCAGAGCCCCCAGTACTTGTTAAAATGAAACATGCCTCAATGCAAAAGTCTTCAGTGACCTTTGTGCTGGAAATCAGCAAATCCATACTTTCTTTCAATTAACAAATAGCCTGGTTTGACTTTTACTCTGAAAAGTCTTTGCACATTTTGTATTTCTTAGAAGTCTTGGTTCAGAATGATCAGAGGGGAAGAAAAGTATAATTGAAATGTGCACTGTAGATCCTGTAACCTTCATTGTATGACTATGCCCAGATAGAAAAAAAAATGTAACTACATTTTTATCCGTCATATCCAGGTGATTCTATTTGGTCTTTTTTGTAAAGTGTGACATAGATAAAAAGAATGTGTTATCCGAATATTCTGTCTTGTTTAAGGACAGCATATTATCATGCCAAGTCTGCCAAGTTACTATGTAATACCAATTTGTAAAAAATAAAAAATAAAAATTGCTGTGCCACCTAATATAATATAATAGTTACAAGTTTTCTATGTTCATGAACTCAAGTCTGCTCCCAACCCCTTCACCAATGACTGACGGGGGAGAGAAAATGTGAGGGAAAGGCCAAACTGTTGAATACACCTGATACACAACTATGATGCTACTGATATCTTTATTAGGGTAAGTTCACACGGGGGGTTTTGGGCCAGATTTTCACAGAATCTAGTGCTGATATCTGTGTGCCACCTGTGCTTCCATGAACCCACTGATTTCCTTCACTGATCACCGGCCGCAAAAGCGACTGGTATAGGATCTGTCTTGGGTTTTGCCCTGGGTTCACAGTAGACCTGTGATAATACATGAGCATGTATTTGGGGACAATAGAAAAAAATGGGTCCGTGTGTTCTTTTTTTCTGAACCAAAGCCATAACTTTTCAAAGCCAATGTTGGATTTGGCTAAAACGTAACACTTCAAACACTTCAAACCAAAAAAGCGTAGCTCTTCCAAAATATGTGGCCACATGTATAGTTCCATTTTGGGGGGGTTTATGATTAGATATGTGAAATGTTTGAGGCAGGAATTTAAGACACACATAGTAGCTAAGAAACCATAGTAGAAATGCTTTGTATTCTCCATAGATTAGTATCACGTCTAATGTGTTTCAATGTATCATCACACAACACGTTTACTACAACAGTGTGGTATACGTTATAGTTACATGTCTATACCCGAGAATACTTTATGGTCTGCACCACAGTGTATTTACAGGCAAAATGTGTGATGTATCCCAGAAAATGTTATGTACTGTAACTTATGTGAGCTGTAACAAAACTAAATCAAAGGTTCCAATTTAAAAGAGTCTCAAGGGTTCTCCTCAATATAGTCTCACTGTAGAGTAATGCAACTTGCTCTTACAGATCACAGCACACAGGGTGTTGGAAGAATTGAATAAATCCACAAGGAATTTATTTCTTTAAACAACAGGGACATCCTTTATTTAATAGAGAAAAAACTGTAAACAAAAAGGGGATAAAACTAACACCAAAGGTTCTCCATTCAGAGGTTGTAAAAAATAAGACTCAAGAAGAGTATTATTGAAGTACTATAAAGACTACGTGTTAATCAATAGGAGATAGTTAAGCAGATATGCAAATACAATTTTTAAACCAATTGTACTATACCAGGATCTACTACAATGTCAGGCCTAATGCAACTCATCTGCATATGTAGCTAAGAAAAAAGGAAAGTATGTGTTTAGTATTTATGAAGTTTTCATATTTAATGTAAAATGATTTGGCACGTTTGTATGGATGAATCATTGTGCAAGGGAGGAATGGACAGTCTTGAGTCAAATAAAACTTGGAGCAAGCAAAACATTTATCCATTGAGATCTGAGAGTTAAAGAACAGAATGATAAAACCTGTGAATCCTGTGCTCTCTGGACTATGTGGTACTACTGTAACAAAAAAATGTTCCTTGTAATTATAGGATTTGTATAATAATATACTTATTATATTTATAGGGGTTATGTCACAAAATTGTTGAACAGCAGGTGTTATACTCTCATTGAGAATGTAGCCACGCTGGACACAGAGGTGTCCCTACTCCCTTAGTAGCTAGTAACTAGGGAAATAGACAAATTACAGCACTCAGTTGTCTTTGATACTTCCATTGATATGAATGGAGCAGGGGCATGTCTGCCTACATTCTCAATGGGAGTAAAATCATCTACATGGAGCCTTAGCCTTACACAGATTTCTATCAAATGTGCAGAGACACAGCAAGAAAATCAAAGTCCTGAGGTCATATTTTGTTGAATAAACAGTAGAAATAAAACAATTTTTAGAGAGTCACCAAAATTCAAAAGGGCTAATTCAGCTGGCCATGTGGTATAGGTAATATGGTTTGTATGATGTCCGCAGTTTACAGGCTGACACTGGCTCAGGTAAACCAAACTCACTGGAGATCTTTGGTGCTGTGAGTTAATCCCAGGTTTGACTGTCCTATACTAGAAAAATGCTTTAGATGCGGGACGGTAGGCCAGCACTCAGGATGGAATTCATAGCACCATGGATCACTATGATGCAGTAAACTGGGGATAATATCACTCCTTAAGGAGTGAGCACTTTCACAGGCGTATGGAGACTTACAAAGCCATTTTTGCCCCACGGGGGGATTATGGGAAAAATATGCAAATCTGTTTTCCAAGATGTAAATAGGAAAACAGTGCCTCTGCTTGCTGCCCTCTAGGGGCAGCCCCCTTAAACATCATGCACGACTTCTTCAGCAAGCAGAGGCACGGTTTTCCTATTTACATCTTGGAAAACAGATTTGCATATTTTACCTATGATGCAGTAAGTTCAGATTAAATGAGGTGTCCAGAAAACATGGCCCTCACACGGACCATAATACCTAGCTCACACACGGTCATCTGAATTGGCCTTAAGAGAGCCTTTGGAAAGCTGTTATCATTACTAGAAAACCCTTGCAAACCATTTAGTACAAACTATATAAGTAGTACTACTTTCCCTTCTGCTTTACTTCTGATTTCGACAGTAATAGTTACAAATTGTAACTATTGAAACTTGACATTTCTAAAGAATTCTTTAAATAGTTTGGGTTCTTTAAATAGTAGCAGTGTTAAGCAAAAACTACATAGCTACTTGATGTGTGTTTTTCATGTGCACTAACATTTAAGATCATAAGAAGACTCTCACAAACCTTATGTTACTATTGTCTGTGCATACGGTGGCAGCAGATGGGAATGAACTGAAGCGGCAAACATGTACTATTGTACCTGCTGGCATCCCTAGTAGATGAGCAATACCTAGAATAAGTGTAATGGTAATGAGAAGCTTCTAAAGAGGACGCTTCAAAAATATTAACAATTTTATTTTATTTGGCAACATTAACGTTAATCCAAGGACTATGACAGTCATGATTTACTTAGCAGAAAAAAAAACCCTGGTCTAGAAAACTGTATAGTGATAATCATTTGGCTTTTGCTAACATTTTCCTGGCAAACAACAGCGTAAACAAAGAGACACTTTACATGGCAGTATATATTTATATATAAATATCTACGTACATGTACGTATACATTCAGTATCTCATAGGGGTTGTCCAGGATTTATTTATTTATATATATTTTTTATTTATGGACTATCCTTAGAATAGACCATAAATATCTGATCAGTAGGGCAAACAACCAGACCAACATGGATCCATCCAATATGTGTACTATACATTGCACTGGGGCAGAAGTTGACTTTGTGTCGTGTATAGTGAACCGACTCTGACACAGCTCTCACTGACTTTAATGCAAGCAGAGTTGCAGTACCAGTGCCAGCCACTAAACAGTACATGGAGGCAACCTGGTACACAGACTAGATGGGCCTTCTAGCAGCTGATCTATGCGGGGGCTGGCATTATCACATTTACTGGCAGGTGAAATCAAACTAATGACGTAATTTTTTTTAGCAGGTGCTACAAGTGAATTTGACGAACGTCTCTACATCTAATCTGCATAAACCACAATGTCATCAAGTTATATCGTCAGCAGAGATTGGATAACTGATCAGAATATTGAAAGCACAAAGCTATGAGCCTGCAGATGCTGGGGGAGGCAGTGATCTGTCTATTCATATGGTTATCATTGAGGGTGCTGTAATTGAATGTGTAAATGGCAGTCAGATGAAAATAACTGAGCAATTACATTAACACAGAAAAATCCTAATCTACTGTCAAGTTGCCCACATGCCATTTGCCTAATTTTTAAAGATATGCATCCGTATGCAAGTGGATCTGTCCCTTGTACAAGCTGTGCTATAATATGTAAGGACAATCCATTACAACTACAGGTTTGTACTACTAGTAAACAAAATGACATAAAAATGTTGTGCCAATTGGTTAATAGGAACACTGAAAAAAATACACTGAGCACATAGTTTATGAGTCTTTTGTATCCATGAGTATCCATGGTACAGGCTTGCAATCTGTATACTGTTACCATATTTTTCTTCAGCTACAGAAGAACCTGGAGAAATAAGGTATTGCGACCAAACACGACATGAATATGGAGGATAGGGCCCGCAGTCCGCCCGCTCCCTCGCTTCTTTATGTCTGCATATGTGGGGTTTATTATGGACACTCAATTTTTTCTTCTACTTTCATTTACAATCCCTCCGGCTATTTCAGCAGATGGGTTACTATTCTCTTCTGGTTCATCAACTCTGGAACAATTAGGTTGGCTTTCAGTATCCATGGTACAGGCTTGAAATCTGTATACTGTTACCAGATTTTTCTTCGACTGCAGAGGAACCTGGAGAAATAAGGTATTGGTGACCAAACACGACATGAATATGAAGGTTAGGGCTCTATCCTCCATATTCATGTCGTGTTTGGTCGCCAATTTTGTATCCATGAGTAGAAAACTGCCCTGCCTTCCCAGGCTACTGTACATGCACTTATTAGTCACCACCACCAATCAGTCAGGGGAGCTGTTTCCTCATGTATTAGTATTATATCGTACCATGTAGACTAGTAGTAGGAGATCCATTACAGATCTGGCATTGGGGCTCAAGAGCTTCACGTTATGTGACTGGTTTTCTGCACGAAGACAATGTCCACACTTAAGAGATCTGTTAAATTACATTGTATTGTCAGTTTTATCCATATAAATGGGACTTCCATATACTGTAGCTGTTTAGGAACTATATAAAACTATAATATTTTGTTATGAAGTTCCAAGATTAATAAAGACATGTGTATGAGGGATAAAATATTCATACACTGGACTACAGAGTTGAGTCCAAATCCAAACGTCTCAACATCAATGGTTAATAACACATTTGTCTATGTTTAATTCTCCATTGCATTGTCACCACAATCTCAGATCTCAGCAGCCATGAAAACTAGTTGACCATCAAAATAGACAAATCTACTTGTGCATGACAAGCTTTACATAGCACAGAGCAAATAAGGATACACAGAGTGAAAATTTGTTTCATCCCTATGGTCATCACGCACTGTGGTGAAGGTGAAAAGAACAGAATAAAGACAAAAAGATGAGATGAATATGTTCTGGATTAAGGCAGGTGGATAAGATTGATAAAATAGTGAGGACAATGATTTAGAGATGAAGTAAAGGTCAGACACAAGATAAGAGGGACCGCTGCTGACTGTATGATAAAAGGACACCAGAAAGAAGAGCCTTTGAAATGATAAGAAGTATAAACAGAATATGGAGAAGTGTAATTTCTAGAGACATTAGACTTTGACTACATTTTGGAACATTGCAGATGCTAATACCCTCATTTACTGCTCATGTTTAGTTTCACCTACGCCCAGGAGTATTACTGGTGTGAGAAAAATTCTATGAGGTGATTAACATATTTATAAGTAAATGAACAGCAATACGCAAGAAAGTGAATAGCAAAAACTTTGCTAAAGGATGTCCGCCGAGAAATAGTTAATTGATTTTGCTGCAGCTCTGAACAAGAAAAGGCATTAAAAAGACATTGAGCTAAGGTCAACTTTATAAACACTAGGGACACAAAGGATACCAAGAAAGTGTGAATGTACCGTGTACTAGTGGATTTCATCTGAACACCCCACAACCCACTCTTTATAAAGATTCTTTTCAAACTCAGGTTTCATATATTAGGAGCCGGTGCACATGACATGGTTGGCAATGTAAACTGCACTGTAGATTATAAGGATAGTTGTGGAATCAAGTTATGTTTATACTTGATAGATTTCAAGTAATGTTCATCATGATGCCTCATTAACATATTGGGTGCATTGTGGTTTGTAGACTCTCTATTATATCTATCGTATAGCTAAGATGCCACGTACATTAGATTAGAAACTCAACTTAACCATCCAACTTCAACTTCCAATGTGTATAAGGGCCAGTCAACTCATCCCCAAGACCTCACTGATCCAACATACTGGATTTTAACATGCCCAATTCATTATTCTTGCAAAATATAAGCCTTGTAGTTTATTCTTCTTTGCCCATTGAAATAAACATACAAGCTCCAATTGTTGCAGATTTTACCAGGGCTAAATCCACATTAACCTCCACATAAACCAAATCCAGATTATTTTGTGAATTTTCTGGCTGGTTCCATTTTGTAAATCAATATCCTAGGTAGGTAGAATGTTTAAATCAGATTATATAGAGAGTTTGGGGGTGCAGAAACCTAGATATCAGCCAATATGCAAAATCAGTGTTCTACCATAAGGCTCCTCCTTGCCTCTAGTGGATAGTATCTCCATAATACCGCATGTTATGGAACAGTTCAGAACTAAGGCATATAGAGCCATATATAGGAAAAGATGATAAATGTCTGATAGCTTACTGCATGCCCACTGCAGGCATTTCAGCCAGGGATGCCAAGGGTCCCCTTTCTCCTCATTGCGAGAGAAGGAGTTTCCCTGGAACAGTGGTCATTCATGTGCCCTGATGCACAAGTGTCTATTTGGCTGGAAGTCATGCAGGGAGGGATTTTGAATGGAGCACCAGTCCCAAATGCTTATGTACTTCACATGACTGAGGACTTTACAACACATGACCATGGACTGATATTGATTTACTGGAATAAAACAATGAATGACAGCAAGCAGAGATTTAAAAAAGGTGAAGAATTGATGCAGACAGCATATTGGAAAATTGTATTGCTTTTTAATATAAAACAATAATGTTTTGGTTTTTTTGCTGAAACTGGACAAACCCTATACTGTGTATGGAGCAGAGCAAAGCAGCAGGGTACACTGCTTGGCTATTCTTGTCTTCCCCATAGACACTAAGGGTCCATTCACACAGTTTTTTTGGCAAGGATTTTGGCGCTGAAAATTCATGTGGAAAAAAAGCCTCCCATTGACTTCAATGGGTTCCTTTATGGGAGGCTTTTTTTTTCACGTGGATTTTCAGCGCCAAAATCCTCGCCAAAAAAAACTCCGTGTGAATGGACCCTATATGGTTCAGCAACAAACATGTGTGACCAATGCTTGATGCAAACTCCTCCTCGCTGTGGTTGTGCAGTGGAGGAATACTTGCTCCCAGTTCTAGTGATCAATGAGGGTCCCAGTGCTGAGCCCCTAGTTATCACAAACATTTATCATTTTCATAGAGTGGATACATGATAAATGTCCTTTACGATTTTCCTGTTCACAGTCATTTCTGACACTTCCAAATGATAAGGCTGAATTTCATCTGCTCTGTATGGACTTGACATTCCAAGCCATCGCACCATTCTGGAAGGACATGATGTGACTGGTCGGATAAAAGCGTCAAGCACAAACTCCTTCAACTTGTCCATTACCATTTTAAGTTTCCTTTGTAAATTGATAGGAGCTCTTCTATGTACTTGTAAATAAAGTAAATAGATCAGTTCTCTTCCTTTGCTGTCACACTCGCACACAAATAAATGCTGCAAGAAATATTGACCTTGTGTTGCAAACAACATATCGATCTTCATTCAAGCTGCGTCAGCTTTTCCAGATTGTAAACACTGCACTGCAGGCTGGATATCCTGATGGCTGTCAGGCAAGGGCTGCTAATTACTAACATCTCTCTCCCTCCGACAACAACATTTTTTGACCTGTAAATCTTAAGTGCATTGTGGAAGAAAAAAAGAAAAAAAAAATTCCAAAGAGAAACACAGGCCATTAAATGAAAGTAGTAAAGCAATGAAAATACAATCGAAAAAGAACATCAACTGTAATGTACCTGTTTTAACAATAAACACTATTTCTGCTACAAAGATATATGAGCGGTTTTATCTGACCTACTGTATAGATGAACTGCAAGTCAGCCCAGTTTCCATTGTGTTATTTGTGCTAGGAGTGACTGCGCCTTGAGGGATATATGAGGAATGGAAGATGTTTAAGAATTAGATATTTAATGAAAACACCAAGGTTGATTAAAAATGAACTGTTTATTCAGCCTTACATCAAAATGTTCATGATTCTGCATTAAGCAGAAAAATTGCCTTCAGACAGTAAACGGACGCTTAAGATTTCTTTCTGCAAAATACATCCCTTTGCATCAATGAATCAAGCTCCATTAATTACACTTCCAAATGATTTCTCTCTTTGCTTTCCATTATGGATTAAAACTGCACTCTTGTGATCTAGATGTGAGATCCATCATCGTAGGAGATTAAATGCAGGATCAATATATTGTATAATTAGTCATTTGTAAGCAAAGTGCATGTGCCTCTAAGGATAAATATGGTATAGATTTCTAATACGCCCCCCTTTGACAGGATTCATTAAAGTATAGATTTAACCTTAGATGTGTTTGCCACACAAGCAAGCCAGGCATCTAACTATGGTAGGATAGATAAAGGACATTCCACCCCATAGCTATAATTATATAGCACGCCGTATACCGCAAGTCAGTATTTATTGATTTCAACATCCTTAACGATCAGCATCTGTATTTTGATGGCAGACAACACAGGTCCCAATTCTGCATCAATGGGGGGAAATTCATCATCACATCTATGCCAATTTTCTCACATAGGAAGCGTTCACACTACCATCGGTGTCCGACAGTTAGTGTCCGATGCTAATGTCCGCGCAAAATCTTGTGCGGACATTAGCATCAGACACTAGCTGTGTCCGTTGCATTTTGCATTGATTTAAATGGACATCGGGCGCGTTCTTTTACTGTCCGTGGGTGCCCTTAACTGTCCACAAAGATGTCCGATTTTTCAAGCGGACAGCAAAACCCGACATGTAGGGACTTAATAAATCTGAGGTAGTGGAAGCTTCAGCAAAATGGAGCAGGATGCAGATTTTTTTCAGCATCCTGTTGCGATCTCTGCCGCCCAATGAAAACAATCCGCATCAAATTCCTACGTGTGAACCTACCATTACTGCTTCTGGCGGGGAATGGGGAGGATGAACTCAAAAAGTGGAATGTTCTCACTGGTCCAATGAGAAGGCCCTTTCCCAAGTGCATGAATCATATGCGGGTGAAGTTCATGCACTTGAGAAAGGGCCCTCATCACCTGAAACGCGTTGTACTGCTTACATCAGTAAAAGTTTTAGTGAACATATCTGGCTGTTCCTTCGTTCCTTGGTCAGTGAGCGCAGTCCACTTTATGAGTTCATCCTCCCTATTCCCTGCCTGTATATGCCCGGTTCTTTGGTGACGTAAGTGGCACTTGCTGCCACTCTTGCCTTTGGCCAACAATTATGTGGTTTCTGTTGTTGTGACATCTTCACAACAACCAAAGGTGAGAGGCCAACTAGTCTTATTTACTTGCAATATTTGCCAACTTCCATCTCTATAGTGTCGCTCGGTGTCTTGTCAATTTTTTGTCTTACTGCTTCTGTCTTGACTGTGGCTGTCAGTCATTTATGAAGAAGTCAGAGTCAGTAGTTTGGCCTACTAACTCCACAGCCCTGGTTTGGAAGATCAAAGCAAATACCACTACTAGTTTCATTGATGGTGTATTATTATTGTTTATTTGTTTATTTATATAGCACCATTAATTCCATGGTGCTTTACATTTGGCGGTTACATACAGTACACAGAATATACAGGTAGATATAATACTAACAATGACCGGCTGGCACAGTGGGGTAGAGGGCCCTGCCCACGAGGGTATAAATCGAGATTTGATTTAAAAAAAAAAAAAAAAAAGATAAATTAGGCCCAGGAGACATATACTTTTGCATAGACTTTTGCTTTACTGTAACAGTTTTGTGTCTTTTGCTGTTATTTTCATTTCTCAAAATAAAATGTATCTAGCGATAATGCATTATTGTAAAAACTTTCCTCTCATCTTGTCAGCTTTGAGCTTTTCTGTACTTTTGCTGTACTGCAATAATAGTAGTTTTATAATGTGTGTGCACAGTTTTATAGTACATTATTGTGACACACAGCATAAATACCAGAGCTAGGGACATAAATAGAAACAGCAGGAGTGGGATATCCTGCCTGGCAAATAAAACATTTATACTAAGTGAATATAGAAAGACAAAGTACGTATATATCAGGAAGATATTTTAGGTACATTGCGTGAAGAGGTGTTAAGAGGAAAAGTAGAAGATTTGTCACGCGGAGCAGCGCTTAGGAAAAAGATTACAAAGAATAAAAAAAGCTCTCTTTCAAGTTTTTCTTTCTTTTTGTGATAATACACTGTATGACATACAGGGATTTTAAAGGAGATAAGAACGTCTACAATGAAAGAACAGATTTAAAAGTCAGCAAAAAGCTGGAAAGCACACATAAATATACCCATATAACTGCAACCATCGAAACCTAAGATGGCCATATACATCTGATACAAATAAGATGACGGTTGAACAACCTGGTGAACTAATTATATGCAGGAGCAGACGTACACATTATAGTTCATTCAACTTGGCCGGGCAAAGGTAAAACAATAAGGGAAAATTGACTAATACTGTCTTGCACAATGAAAATTAGACAGTCTTAGGCCAGGGCCCCACGGGACGGAAACGCTGCGATTTGCCTATGGCGGAAACGCCGCAGGAGAAATCACAGCTTTTTAAGGTAATGGCAAAGTGGATCCCATGCCCACTTTGCGGTAAAAACCATGGTGCAGACGCGCCACGATTTCCAAAACCAGCATGGTTTTGGAAATTGCAATATGTCAATTATATCTACGGAAACACCGATGCTTTCTCCATAGGCATAATTGTAACAGAAATTCTGCAGAGGAAAACTCTGCAAACTTTCCATCTGAAGCGCTGCGGGAAGAACCATGATGCATTGCCACTGCAGTTTTTTCCAACAGTACTTTATTGCTATGGAACATCCCATGGGGCATTAACCTTATACTGTGCCAGATTTATCAATGTGTCTAATGCGGTTTGATTAATCCTATTAGACATTTCAGTCCAAGTTCACACCTTCTATTAGTTTGCTAAGCTTACGCTATAACAATGCAGCAACATTTGGCACAATCTTTGGCTCACAGTGGTGCAACTTATGTCACATTCGCTTTCCTGTAAGGCAACAACTCTTTTGCATAAAAGTGTCTGAAAATTTGCGAAAACACTTAATAAAAGTGGAACAAGGCATATTAGACAGTGTTTTAGGCTGAAGCCCCACGTTGCAGAAATTCAGTGTCATTAGGCAAATGAGCTCTTTAGTGCAATAACGATGTTGCCACTTACCTCTTTGGAACAATGAGAAGGCCCTTGTTACTCTGAAGAGCTCTTTGGCAAAAAAAAAAAAAACAATATCTCAACAATGGAGACATTGATGCATAGGGGTAAAAACACTGTTAAGTTACGGTTACTTGAATCAAACAGTATTTTCCCCTTGTGCATCAATGCCTTCATTGTTTTTACCAATGTGCAAATTAGCTAACTTGAGCAACAAGGGCCTTGTCATTGCTCCAAAGAGATGAGTGACAATGTCCTTATTGATCCAAAGAGCTCATTTGCATATTTACAAAAACATCAATATCTGGGCACGGAGGGCGATGATGCACAAGGGGAAAACGCCGTTTGATTTGGGTGACCCTAACCTATCTGTGGAGCTGGACTGATGTGAAGGTTCTGGTGACACATTCATTTTAAGTCTGTTAAAAATGTGCAACAAAGATGGCAATGGGCCAATAATGGAGGCATGAAATATCATAAATGTGAATTTGTGCCAAAATAAATTAAGGGGCTAATAAGAAAAGGTGTATTTTATCTACATTAACCAGGCAGGACACGGTGAGCTATAAACAGGTGAGCAAACTGGTAAAGCAAAAAGCAAGAAAGTCCCTGAACAGTGTTTAGCAGTCATAGCAGACAGGCTTATAAAGCACAGATAATGGAAGCTTCCGGGAGATGATCTCTTGTATTTTCCCATCACTCCTGCTGCTTATGGAGTAAGTGTTATATATTTAAGTGCTTTTATGCAAAAAAATAATATTCTCACCTATATATTAGCAATGTCTCACATCCTCCTGGGAGTGTTTCTGTTTTTGTCTCAGGCTTGCCAAAGCTCTTATAATGATAAAACAATAGTACCTCTATAATAGAAAAATCTATTACACCTAGGAATCATGGATATAGTCTCCAACAAGGTTCTGTATGTTGGTACAAACTGTGCACAACAGCACAAATGTTCATGTAAATGCATATTAAGAGACCAATATTATTGCTTGTACTTTGTAGTGCAATTTTCCAATATATTCCCTGCATTCCCAGGTTTTTCTGTCTGCTTGAAAAGTCGGACATCTTTAGGAACGGACACTTCAGGACAAGCACGGAGTGAAAAACAACGCACCCGATCTCCATTTAAATGAATGAAAAATGTCACGGACACAGCTAGTGTCCACTGATAATGTCCATGCAAGATTTTGAATGGACATTAGCAGCGGACACTACCTGTCGGGCACCGACGCTAGTGTGAACGCTCCCTTACATAAAACCTTGCAAACTATGGCACTGAGGAGCTGCGCCGATCACAAAATGGAAGTAGGTGGGAGGAATGCAAAGGAGGAGGTGGTTTTTGGAAGCATCAGGGCCTTTGGAAACAGCAGAGACCCAGCAGTTATGGTGCCAGCTTTGCTTCAGAGTGGGCACCATATTTAGACTAAGGCCCCATGCTATGGAAACACAGTGTTTTTGGCTTCTGCAGAAACGCAGAAGAAAAATAAGTTGTGTTTTAGGCCAGGGCCCCATATGGCGTAATCCACTGCAAATCTAGTGAATCTTGTCCACATAGTGCAGAAAAATACACACAGTGGAAATCCTGCAATTCCCAAAACTGTTGTGTTTTTGTAAATCGCAGCATGTCAATTATACCTTCAGAAAGGTCAGCAGTTTCCCTATAGGTATAATTGAAGCAGAAAGTCGGCAGAGGAAACCTCTGACTTTCCACGGGAAAAACTATGATGCGCATCTGCAGCAGTATTTCCCACATCGCTTTTTCACTGTGGTCCGCTTCTGGCACTGTACTAGCAAAAAGATTGAGATCATGGCTATTTCCATCCACATACTCCAGAAAAAATGCTGCTGTTTGAAAAACGGAGCATGTCAAATTTTACCTGGGAAATGCAAGCATATTCCCTATAAGGGGGCATTCACACGGAGTAAAGTGGCGCTGATTCTGCCACAATAACTCGCAGTAGAGTCAGCACTGATAAAAAGACTCCCATTGAGTTCAATGTGTTCCGCACGGAAGATGGAACCCATTGAACTCAATGGGAGTCTTTTTTATCAGCGCTGATTCTGCTCCAAGTTATCATGGCAGAATCAGCGCCACTTTACTCCGTGTGAATGCCCCCTACACTCAATAAGGTAACAAAACCTGCAAAGAAAAACACAGCAAAAACGTGATGAAAAACACTTCAGAAAAAAAATGTGATGAATTTTCACTATGGTTTTTTTCACAGCATCTTTAGCTGTGGTTCATTAAGTGCCAACTACCATTGTACTACTGTGACGATTATTATCAAGGGGTTAAAGTCTATGGGTCCATGAAAATCACAGGAAAAACGAAGTTGAAAAAAAAAATTATCAATTTTTCACGGCAGCCTTAGAATCAGCTATGTTTCCTAACCACACGGTCCATTATAGTCTTATTACATTATCCATATGTACAGTATATAATTTATATTTCCACACTGCAAAAGCGTTTAATGCAAGTGTAATTATATAAATCAAAAGATCTAACTCTAAAGCTATAAATCTCCTGGGTACTGAGATCCTGGAATCCTAGAATATTTCATAAAACGTAGCATTTACCATATGCATCTGCCAATCGTCCGTTATTCCTCACCAATTGCTATCAGAAATGGATAACTACCCGATGATTTTACTATAAAAATGTAAATCATTCTGCCAGAAGCTGCCTTTGGATTTTTTACAATCAGAAAATTTAGTCAAAGGCTGCGGGGATATCATAAATATCCGTTATGTCAATAAAAGTAATTCGCTCACAGCACGTGACGTCTATTGGCTCATATTTAGGTAACCATCATTTTGATTATGAAAAACTCAAGCGGAGAAAGCAAAAAGTATCATCTTGCGAAAGAATATGTTAGACATAATCTAAGTGATGTATAAGAACATTATGTTCTAGCCACTTAGGTTTTCTTAGTTACTGTACGCATAAAGCAGATATTTAGATTTGGATACATAAGGGCTGGAGTGGCACTTAGGCTTTATTTGAACACATTCTAATTTCATCTCCAACCTGTCACGCTTCTCATAAATCACAGAGGGAGAGATCTTATATTTTATGATTTAATTAACATCACAGATTTATACACAGACACTGCCAGATATACTACCCCATTTTAGATTCAGCCCTCATGATACTACAAGCCGACTGCCAACATCCATTCTGCCCACAAAGCCATTACCCACCGCTACCAAGTTCTGCAGCAAACTGAGTGTGGAGGCGCCGCTGCCAAAGCTGCAACCTGTGTCAGTGATTAAAGAATAGCAGGATTTTCACAAGCAGTAATTTAGCAAGGAACATCAAGCATGGAAGCTGTAGGAGATGTCCAGCTAATTATACAGACTGGTAATATTCGGGGATTGCCACATAAAGAACTGGAAAAACACAGAAATTGTTTCTGTACTACACTGTCAATTTCTTTTCTAAGGACCTAAGGCAAATTTTTAGAAGTGTCAGTTCTCTAAGGAAAACTACGATCTGAAGTCATGCTAAGTGCTATTTTTTGTAACATACTGTTTGCAGAGAATTATTATGTGCATTAGTGGGCTCTGCTGAACACAATGAAAGATGGCGTTTCTAAATACACGTATACACACTGAACACAGGCTACCACTTCTCAGCTAAATGATAAATTTAGATTCCCCTGCAACCTATAATTGGAAGAAAGTGATAACCAAAATATGGTATATCTGATTGGACTCAAATCAGACATCACGCAACATCTGTTCCGTGTTTGGTCCTTGCGCTCCCATCTGCTATAATTGCAGTGTTTACCACAAACTTTCAAAAAAAGTTAGAAATGGGTGCGATGTGCGTTCCAAATGATGGAGCAGATTTCCACTGGCTGTAACATATGGATAGATTTATTACTACTGATATCATAATACAGAATTTGGATCATTATTTCCGTAAGCCAGTAGCCACGTCACACAGCATTTCCGTGGATGGGTCACCAATGTGCGATCTCCAGGGTTCTGGCTTCTGGACCCCAAATAATAAGGGAATGAACATGTACAATGGCAAGTCCATGGCTGGTACAACCCATAAATGCATCAGTAAGGGTACTGTGTCTAATTATAATGAATGATATGAAAGTACACGTGACTCTAGCAGCCTGAGATGGTTAGGATTGGGATCAGTGCACACGGAGTTTATTGGCACCGATATTGAGGCTCTATTGGGAGGCTTTTTTTGAAGGCTGATTTTGAGACAGATTCAGCGTCAAAATCAGCCCCAAAAAACTCTGTGTACACTGACCCTTACAAAACAGTGAAGCAAGGCCGCATATTCTAATCTCAGGCATAACTGGGAATATCAATTTAAAAGTCATGCCTGTTTTCCTGGAAGTTTGAGAAAAAGTATGCAGGCAGAGGCGTAATATGAAGCTCCTGTGCGCCAATGCAAAATCTGTACCCAGCCTCCCAAGTATAACACTTGATTACAAAATTGACCTCCTCATATTGGGAAGAGATATCTTGTGGGTCTGCTAAAGCTGTGTGACCCCACCCACTGCAACACTTGAGGCTAAGGCCCCATGGGACTATAGGCAGCGCTAAAGCGCTGCAGGAAAAAACACGGCGGGAACACATTGAGGTTCTTCCCGCAGCGTTTTGAACAGAAAGTTCAGAGTTTTCTTACGCAGACTTTATGTTACCATTATATCTATGAGGAACTACCGGCATTTCCGTAAATATAATTGACATGCTGCAATTTCCAAAACCGCACCGGTTTTGGAAATCGCAGCATGCCGCACTGCGGGTTTTACTGCAAAATGGGCATGGGATTCGCATGAATCCCACCCAATTTGCAATTACTGTAAAACGCCACGATTTTTCGTGGCCCCTGCCTCAAGGCTGAAGCCCTATGTTGTGGAAACACAGCTTTTTTGGTTGCAGATTTTGCTGCAGTATTTCGAGACAAAGCCAGAAGTGAATTAAGCAGAGAGAAAAAGTATAAGAACTTACTATTTATTTCCCATTCCTTTTGTAGCCATTCTTGGCTTTGGCTCAAAAAAAAAAAAAAAAAAAAAAAAAACGCAGCAAAATCTGCAACAAAAAAAAGCTGCATAAAAAAAGCTGCATTTCCACAATGTTGGGCCTCAGCCTAAGGCCCCTTGGAGAAGACTGTAGATCAGTGTGCTATCCATGTTTTTCTTGGATAGCACACTGACCTATTCATTTCTATGGGTCTGTACACACGACAGTAAAGAAACTAGTGGTCTAATAGACAAGGAAATATCGTATATCAATGGCAAAGGTACACAGATATATAAATAAAACTCAACTTTTATTTAGTCATTAGTAAAACCACATGTGTAGAGATAGAATATTCATACTAAAAAAACCCTGCTTCTAGCATCTATTGAAAGGATGTTAGAAGATAATTTCCTAATTTTAAAAATAATTCCTATCTCAGGGGAGTGCTATAATAGACAGGGGATATACATTACACTAGCCAATTCAGCATCAACTATGAACAGAACATGTAAATACAATCTTACAAAAACCACTTACATCTGTGAAATACCTTCCAGAATTATGTTATGTATGTACATCAACGATCAGGGCAATTGCTAGAACCACAGTTTTTTGAAAAACATGCAAAAAATCCAATTTATTGTGGGCACAGTGCAATGAAGTACACAGCTTGGTATAATCATACTGTAGAGGATTTGGCCAGCCCCAGCAATAGGAAGAGTCATTCTTTCACTGTAGGTCACGAGACAAGACTTGACCTCTGTTCGATTACATTATGGCAGAAGGGCAATGGGTTGCTTATGGTGACAAACATCGTAAATAAAACTAGATGTCCACAGTGGAATGACTCACGCCATAGTTTTCTTCTATCTACAGAAGCTCATGAACAGATACCCTGGGAAAGGAATGATAATGCTCATTTTTAACAGCCTTATACTAAGAGCTGTAAGGGGGATTTCTTTAGCCTGAGCTCACAGCATTAGTCTGACACATGCAGAGCGTCTTTCAGTTCAAGAGATAGATGAAGGTAGGGGCTGGTAGCAGGAGACCCCTTATATATGACTTCTAGACCTCATGCTGCTGGCTTTGTCACAGTTAAAAATTCCCGCAACTAAAGGTCCGCTTATATTTCTAATCCTGATAAATCATTACACACAGTAAAGCCATTTCCTTGGTCGAAAATACTATTGCTTTGACATAAACCTTTAGCATGACGTCTCTTTCACAAATTTTTTTATTTTTTTTTTAATCCACCACAAAAAGAAACTTGGAAATGATCGCCACTTAGGACACTTCACATTATCATATCAGGCAATGTTTTCCAGTACTTAGACTATAATTTCCCTAGATGTCCTGCCAACAATGTTTAGTAGACCGAATGTACCAAAATAGCACTGCTAACTGTAAATATAATAACCGTAACCTTGACATGGGGTATAAAACATGTTGTATGTTTGCCACATATTAGACAAAATTCCTAAAGGGAGTTTACCAAAACTTTTCTCTAGCTGCATCAGTGCTCTGGAATTTTCTACTCCGGACAACCAGATTAAATACCCAACTACAGAAGATTCAAGCAAGCCTAAACACACAATTTTTTAGGCAGGCTTACTACACTACCTGGTCACATTCTTCTACACTTCCTCTCACTCAGAACCTCAGAACCAGAGATGGTTACCCTGAACTCCATGCACTTAATATCTGTATATTCATAGATTCCAACTGATGACCATATTTAATCAAAGATGTCTGGACCATTGTACCTAACAAGCCTTCTTTCCTCTTCTGTCCCCCTATTTCCTCATAGATAATAAGCTCTTGTGAAAATCCTCACGCCTTATGTTTTGTATGTTAATTATTTTGTTACGTTGTAACGTTTACTATTGATTGTTCATGTAACTTCTGATTTGTAAAGCGCTGCGGCAACAGCAAGGAGAATGCGTGCCCTGGTCACAGTTATTTGCAATTGAAAAAGAGGATTAAAAGATGATTTATGGCACTTTGACAGAAAAGAGATATGTTCACTATACAACTAACAATCCCTACAACATCATATAAGAGGTTTAGAATTTATTTCGATTTGGTTGACTGTCTTTAAAGAGCTTTCCCATCTTAGACATTTATGGCAAATCCATATGCTATAAAAGGTCTGATAAGTGGGACTCACTCATTAACACAGAATGGAAGTCCTCCAACCTAATCTGGTGAGGTGGTTTCTGGTGGAGAGTGAATGGAGAATATATGTACAAGGCTCTCTCCATTCACTCCTATGCAAGTCACAGAAGCAGCTGAGCCATGACTCCCACAGAAGTGATCGGAGAGTTGCATATATGCACAGCCATTTCTCCATTCACTGTCTGCCAGGGTTCAGCCACCAGAGACCTTTTCACCAGATGCAACAAGGGGCAGAGACCCCCTGTTATAGAGTTGGAGATTGGGGGACCTCCATTTTGGAGAAAGTTGGGACCAACATCTTTCAAACATTTATTTGCTATCCTATGAAGAAGAGAAAACACCCACCCATGAATATCTGTTTGTCCGAGGATATTCTAAATACATGTCTTCTTAACCATCCAGATCTTGAAGAAGTATAAATTTCCTGTGGGCTGTTCTGTTCTACATTTCAAATAAAACACTGGAAACATTGTGAAAACTAAAATGGAAGCCTGGACCATAAGCAGAAAAAGTTTTAAAGTAGAGGCTAAATTACTACATTTACCCTTGAATTTCCTTAGAAGGTGAAAAGTCGACTGTACATAATGAATACCTTGATATAAACGTGAGAAGAAATGCCGCTGACTTCTGTTGGAAAATGACTGAGCAATCACTTGACATGGAGGGTTGCTGAGAGTGAAAAAGTTCAACTATGTAATTGCTTTCATCATCTAGGAAACGGCTGTAAGAGAAACTTTATCGGTAGTCAACTTTTAAACAAAACATTGAGGCAAACATCTATCCATGTATCAGGTGGCACAGCTACCCTGAAATTCACCGTACTCGAAAAATCAAGGTATTTTAAGTAGCCATCCTGGAACAAATGTTCTCGCATTTTATTTCAATGACCTCTCACACGCTCCAGAGGGCTATGAAATAACAGCTTTATAAGCACCTGCTCCTGACCAAGGGTCAGAGGAGAACATGGCCTATGCACTTGCTGTTACAGACTGCAACTTTAACAATTTATTTTAGCCTCTCTGGTGAATCCACAAATCACAAGGGTAATATCTAATTCATCTTCACATTTATTATACTCTATACATTGCTTCACATGAAAAGCAACATGAATCTGTGCAGTCACAATACCAAGCAAGCATATTCAGAATTTATACTTTAAGCCTATACCTTACATCAGAATTGTTTAAAGTGATCTTGCAGAAGTGTATAGTATCTAGTGCCCGTCTACAGAAGCTTTCCCTAGTGCTTTCATATACTTACTTATATGCATAATGTAATATAGCGAGGGAGCACCAGCTAATCCAATTACATCACTGTGAAATGGTATTACATTGCCTCCATACAGTTGTCCCCATAGGTAGAAGAGGATCCTGGATTGACGGATGTATATGTGACTAGTTACAGAATCATACTAGTCCACTGTCTATCCATTGTTGGCTTTACAACAAAGGAACTTATTTACCTCCATACTAAGCTGACAGCTGGCAGCTTTGTATAAAGTTGGCACAGTTCCAACAAATTATAATTCATCTTGTTACTACAACTGAGTATTCTAAATGCTTATAAACATACCTAGGATATAAGTGCACTTAAGGGGAACCCATCAAGAGTTTTTTCCTCCCTAATCTTGTCCCACCAAATAATGATCTTTCCTATGGTGCCCTTCAGTAAGATTTCTGTTGTTGAAAGGACAAGTTAGGAGTTTTTAAAACCTTCGGTTGGCATATACAAATTTACCTTAACTAGTCACAGGGGGCAGGGAGAAGCTTCATCTAGTCATATAGTCACTGTGCTAAATTGCACCCCATGAGGCAGCCAGTTAGTTTCAAAAGGTATTTATCAAATGAACAAACACGGTATTGGTACAAGCATGGGTGTACAAAAAAATCAACATAAAAAAGATCAGGTATCAAAATCATCTGAAACTTAGAACAATAGCACAGAAATGGAGAGACCAGCGCATCTCTCACTTTACTACAGACATGGACAGGGATCCATTCTCAAGATAGATGAGGGTTCCAGAGGTGGGATGTGCACCGATTGGCCATTTATAGCATATCCTGTGTATGTAGCAACAAATGTTCAGATTGAAATAATGAATAATAACCCAATGATCTTTGGGGGAGAGTTATATCTTAGAAGCATGAAAAAGTGGCATATTTTTGCACAAATTGGGTATCTGTGTAATAATTTGATTTTCCACTTTGCTGCACCCTCATCACTTTTTTGGAAGAGGGCAGGTTGTGGGCATGACCATAATCAGGATAATTTTCACCAATATTCTGGTATGAACGACTCCTGAAATCTATGCCAGGTGCTATTTCTCAAGCGCACATCCCAGTGGAGGGGCGCCTGATTTATGAGGTGTGTGCCTTACATAGATGAGGTGCAGCCTCCACCAATGCCGGAGATATGAAGACTGGCATAGATAATGCCAGTCTTGATAAATCTGCCCCTTTATTTTGTGACAATTTAACTGGTAACATTTGGATTGTCCAGCGAAAATGTAATTTGTCATTTTCTTGCCTATCTATCTGCTGTATATGCGTTTGTCTGTCTCTCTATATATCAGCAAGGTGTGCTGGACATCTGCAATGTACTGGCAGTTCTGTTCTCCCTGCAGTACAGGACACATTCATTAGATCTGGATAGCTGGAGACAGAACTGGTATTTTTGTAGTTGAGTAGTGTAGCTGTCAGACCTTTTACAAAAAGCCTTGTTATGTTCAGTCTAAAAGAAATAACAGCATGCCTTGCAATGCTATATAAAATGTGAGTTCCTAATAGATTAAAGGCTCTCCATGCAATTGTGGTACTATAGTAACCCATGAGAACAAAAGTACAAGGAAAATCAACTGCTGGGTGCCGAAATAAAGGAAATGAGAAAAAATGATGTACCTAGCATCCATCATTAGTAACAAAAAGAAATGGATGTGTAAAATAAATAAAAATACTTCAATTGGCTGCGAGTGCTAGCATCTTGCTAAACAGCAGACTTTATGTGTTCCTCTCTTATTATCTTACATGAACTCTTGCATAAGGGCAGAGCTCTATCCTTAGGCGGCACTTAAAGCGTGGGCCATTTCTTTAAAGCTACATAAAAATAAGCATTAGTTAACAAAATCATCTCCACAGTCATCAGCAACATGCCAAAAGGCCTAACGTCTTCCTGTCGTCATTAAGACATCCAGCTTTCCTTTAAAAATCCGACTCTCCAAACTCCTTCGCATCTTCAATTAGTAAAGCAAGCAAATATGTTATATGAAGCCATAACTATACATATCATCCATTTCACGGAATGGAATTAATACAATGTTTAAACAAAGATCTTGTAGGATGGAAGAATGTAAAGAAGTTTCCACAATACAAATACACAAAATTCAAAGAAAATTGTAAAATATGAATAAAGAATTTCTCTAAATGGATATTAACTTGTTAGACACATTCACATTCATCGAGAGGGAACAATGTTTGTCTTCATTGTTGCTTCTTTCTGCACCATGTATTTTATGGTGCTTCCATACAGCAGCTATGTGGATGAAATGAGAATATTGATAAAAGAATGAAACTTCTCTTTGTTTGCTACAAAAACTGTCACTTGTTAAGTCAGCAAAGGTTTCCCCGGAGCCCAGTAGAAGGGAAGACTCTTGCTTATTTTCTTATATTTTGAAATATATTTTTATTATAGATCAATGGCTCCTTATGTTTGCATTTCTTGGTATATAAGCTGTAAAAAGAGAAGCACTTCATAAAGAATTGTAACGGTCAAGTTGACCAAGAGACGGAATTTGAAAGAGTATTGACCAACACCAAGATCTCAGACTACACATATAATCTCTTAGCTATGGAGCCGAGAGGAGTTCAGAGAGAAATAAGCAGTTGGCTACCAGCCTTCCCCATCTTAGCAATGTATTATTTGGATAGATCTGATCGATTCACATCTAAAGTTATCAATGGAACAATAGCTACAGGCATTGATGCTGTTTATATTTTCTACAAAGTGACCAAGATGAAAATGCAGAATTTAAGACCAACTTTAATTGTATCGTCAAAAAGTTATGTAGGAACTGAATTGAAATGCAACATAAGGCAATGGTGAGGCAAGAAGAAGATATATTCACTTAACAAATGGAAGAGCAAAATAATAATTTGGTGGACACCTCTGGATCTGCAAAGGAATAGGGTGTCAAACAAGTTATACGATACCAAAAATGAACCTATAGCCATTGTTGTAGTAAGGCCTGGTTCACATCTGTGTTCGGTATTGCATTCGGGGAGTCTGCTTGGGGACCTCCCAAACGGAATACCAAACATATTAAAAAAGCGGTGAGCAATGAAAGCACATGGACACCATAGACTATAATGGGATCTGTGTGTTTTCCGCACAAATCTTGCTGAGAGAAAAATAGTGCGTGAAATACTTTTCTCTCCGCATGACTCGTGCAGACACCGCGCGGAAAACACACGGACCCCATTATAGTCAATGGCGTCCATGTGCTTTCATTGCTCACCGCTTTTTTTAATACGTTTGGTATTCCGTTCAGGGGGTCCCCAGCCAGACTCCCCAAATGCAATACCGAACGCAGATGTGAACTGGGCCTAACAACAAAATTGTGGCAGATATTTTCCTGGCTATGAGAAAACTGAAAAAAAAAATTGGGAAATGTGCTTTCCTATAACATGTACAGATAGAGATTCTGATCCTGATGAGCGCCCAAAATGTAGCCTCCAGCTAGCTTTTAGTTAAATTAACCCAGAATGATTTCTAGGTGCTATTTAGCATTTCTCCTATGCTTTTTGTGGAATAAATGGGACAAAAATGATTTTTCATTTGCATATAATGTTCATCTATTATCAGTATCAAAAGCAATATATTAATATTTTAATATATGCTAAAAGGCGATGAGGGTTATACAGGAAATTCAGCTTGGTGGATGGCCTAAGCCGATTTCCGGGAAGAAGAAAAACAAAGAATGTCTCTCCTCACTTGTGTGACTACATGTCAATATACTGATGCCTGACTCTACATGAAGCAACATTTTTTTGCCCCTAAGTCTAGGTTCCTATCTGTGTCTGAATTCCGTTCGGGGTTTCCATCCCTGAATCCACTTACAAAATGCATTTCTGGGGCGGAAACTGGGTGGAAACCTGGCGGACCCCACTATAATCTATGGGGTCCATGGATTTCATGGGTAACCACTTTTTAAGCGGATTACGTTTCCATTCTTTGCTTCCCCCAGTGGATCTGAAAAATGGAAACCCAGGCGCAGGTGTGAATCTAGCCTAAGGGGAAATGGCCAGGCTTCTCTGCTGAGAAAGAGGTGGAAGAGTGGATATTTTATTATATTATAAATATCATATAAATAATACAAATATGTTTGTGGCGTTTGGCTAACAGAAGACTGTACCTGTCCTCAAACTTACAAAGAACAACCCTACTTTTAATCAGAATTACTCTTTACTTCTGGTACAAAAATTAAAAAATAAATGATACTATCTACACTTTACACCTTCTATTAGTGGACTTGGTTTACAATAGAAAAATATGCCATCATTTTGGTGCGTTTTTTGCGTATGGTCAGAACCTGGCACATTTTGCTTACTAATACTTCCCTATTGTAGATTTGCATATACCGGATATTCTATCACTTGCAGTTTTATTGATATTTCCTAAGAAAGTAGAAGTGTTTCATCTGGCCATTTCTAAATATCCACACCTTCATTGCAATAGTATTATTAAGTCACTCCAGCCCTGATGTGCCACGTATAGCAATATGCCAGAAGAATTATCATCCACTCTCACCCTTTTAGAAGTGTGGAATATGCACACAAGGGCCCAAATAAACATTGTTTATAATCTGAATATAATCAGTGCTGGCAAACACATTTGTCATCACCATGCCGCAGGCCAATCTGGCACAAAATAAAAATGTACACTGTATCTGAATATTAATCTGTGCTCATCCTCACACCCCATGGGCTTTCACTAAGTGAGGCATCTCAAGGTTGTTTGTTGTGCTTGGCATTTAATGTGTGTGACGTGTTAAATTGCTGATCTTCTGCTGCTAATGCAGAACGTGGTTCTGCAATGAAACCCAAGCCCAAGGTATTTAGAGAAGGGATAAGCACTACATATTTTGTGAATATTTGGGTGGTATTTGTATAATCCCGCTCCAGGAGGTCCTTCAAGCTTGCCTTCATTCTTGGTAGTGTATTTCAGGCCGCTGAAAGGGAAAACATATTGGGCTTCATGTATCACAACTGTAAGAGGAGAAGAGACCTTGTTTCTGTAGCAACCAATCACAATTCATCTCTAATGTATGTAGCTGTACTGGACACTGAAAGCTAAACTGTGATAGGATGGGAAGGGCAATGGTCTCTCAATAATGCAAAACTACAAATGTACTCAGCACGACCATGGACTGTATATCACATGACCATGGACTGTATATCACATGACCATGGGCCGATTTGTAGCCACTGGAAGTTAACAGGGTGAATGACAGCAAGCAGAGATCTAGACAGAGAGGAAGTGACACAGAAAGTTGTATAACTTTTCACTATACAAGCAATAATATATATTTGCTGAAATTGGACAGCCCCTTTTAACATCAACACAAAAACTATGCTCTGATAGCTGGATTTCCATGGATGAGTAGCTGTATACAAGTCTCTCATTAGCAAACACAATGCTAAGCATCAGATGGAGTAGTGTAATGCTACTGGACCTGGGAACATTGGAAACATGTTCTGCAAAGTGATGAATAACACTTCTTTATGATATTGTAAAGGGTTAAAACTACTTCTCGATGATTTTCCACCAGCCTAGCTCTCATGTTAGATGTCTTAGCTTTACTTGGTGCCCTGCTGCTGTCAGATAGGTGTAGAGTTAAATTCTGTAAAGTACTATACATTAAGAATGTGGGCTTGGTGGAACACTATAAAAAAAATGGGTTATGTTATGGCAGCCAACACATTAATTCCAGATGTCTGCTTGGTTATGATCATTTACGATTTCCCTGTATACCTTGGGGTGTCAGCTGGAAGACATTGGGTTCACCCCAGGTTTGTAAGTGTGCTTATATTCTTATTATCTTTTTCTTATATGATTGTACTTACTTGTTCATATTCTATCCTTTTATTAAATCCCTTACATAAGTGATGTGTGACATCCTTGATTTCCACTATCCTCAGAACCCATGGTTATATATCTATCTAGTAGTCTGATGAAGAAGTCTGGGTTTGGTGAATACAAGGAGAATGTTACCTGCCTGACTACATTATGTCAACTGTAAAGTTTCGTGGAGAAATAATAATGCTCAGGACTTGCTTTTAGAGGGTTGGCCTAAGCCCCTTAGTTCCAGTGAAGGGGAACCTTAATGCTTAGGAACAGTTTAGGGTAGACCTTTTTCTGTTCCAGCATGATCCATAAAGGCATGGTTGGGCGATTTTGGTGTGATTTATGGTTACTGGTTCCAGAGAGCCCTGAGCTCCATCTTATCCAACAATTTGGGATATACTAGAATGAGCTTTGTTAGCCAGGTCTTCTCATCCAACTCCAGTATCTGATCTCACAAATTTCAAAAATTCCCACAGACACTGCATAATCTTGTAATAGTCTTCCAGGAAGAGTGGAAGCCAGTTTAGCTGCAAAAGAGGGGACAACCTCATATTTATACCTATGAATTTAGAATGGGATGTCATATAGCTCCTGTATTTGTAATGCACAAGCGGTCCAATACTTTTATTCTAATAAAAAATATTTTGCCATTAAATTAAGTCTCTGAAAAACATCTATTGTCTTAGCTCAACAATTGTAAATTAAGTTAAGAAATCAAGAGGTACTTAAGTTATTTTAAGACATCTCTAGCCAAAAGCAAGGAAAAGCAACAGTTTTACAAGCTCAAGTTCAATTAGTAGAACCTGAATAAGTACAGAAAATAATACTTCTCATAATCCACTATAAACATGAATGCCATTCCAAGACGCCTTCATAACCAAATAAAACTTTAGACGCTGACCTGTGACTATATCTATATGCTCAAAGTACAATTGCATTCATGTAATATCTATACGGTGGGGATAGCGACGGGGCACAGATTTTGGATGAAACAATATCACCTACATTTTTAGCAAATTTACAAACTACAAGAGGTCCGAGACTATTCTATTTCATACTGACCTTCATAGAGATGCAAGACTATCTTTTCCATTCTTAAGTGCCTAATGGGAACATTTCTGGGTTCCTCCTCAGACACCTCAATTCTTGTGAGGTTCTCCAAATCAGGCTCCTGTCTACTAAACCTCTCTAATCTGAATGAGCTTCTAAGAAAATAGTGATGTATTAAAAACTGGCATGAACACTTTCTGAAAGTGCCAATCTTTCTCCATTCTTCTTGATCACATGTGACACTGCTTGGGTCTCTCCATAAATGAAATCACAGCTCACAGCTATAGCTGCTGCATGTGATCTTTACTAACAAAGTAACGTTGTACATTTAGTACATTTCTATAAAACATTTTAAAACCAGGGTAAACCAGGAATTTTCGTTCAGTTAAAGTATACAAATTTTACATAGATGGAAATTAACAGAATACATATAGATCACCATCTTATCTTCAACAGTAGTCATCTAATAAATGGAATGATACATACCGTAAAAGGGAACAACTTCCAAGTGTTTTAGGCGTGCATGGATAAACAGAATTTGGAAAATTAAATACTACAATTTTGTCATTAACCTGATTTTTCCAGATCTTTGTTTTTAAAAGCTGCTCTAAATTAAGCACTGGATTAAAGAGAATGTGTCATAAAAATGGCATAATTTAATATATATATATATATATATATATATATATATATATATATATATATATATATTTACGTTTAATAATTTTTGGTTGTGTTTCTTTTAATCTTGCATATCAGTATCTATATTTCAGAATAACATCCTAAATTCCTGCAGTTTTCACACTAACCACTAAGCCTAACACTATTCTTACACTTCCTGTTCTAGTCACAATTCTGTTCATTTATCGTCCATCACCTTAGGTGATGTCATAGTTTATTTTCACCACCCTCTCAAAATGACTACTGGGTAGGTGACAGCAATTCTTTTCATAGGAGTCAATGAACATCTCTAGACTATTGTATTGTTAATGGTACATGTAGTTGCTGTAAGGCATATCTCTAAATACAGCTCAGGATGCCGCTCAGACAAAATGTCTGCTTTCAGGAATATGTACAAAAAATAGAATAATAAAAAAAAATCTATGAGAGAACACCAGTTATGCATTCTTCTATTATATATGTTGTTCTATATACAAATTCCCTAATCCTGTTAGTGCTATGTTGTATGTTGTGTTTACATTGCTGGTCAATTGCTTCAGTGATTTTTTGTGTATACATGGGGCTCCAGTCAAAACAGTTTTATTACCCAGGACAAACAGCTGTCAAAGGAGGGAGAGAGAGAGGGCTATTGAACCTGAGCTCTAGCAACCAAGAAAGCATCCTTCTTTCTCAGGATCTGCAGTGAAGAGGGGGGGGGGGGGGGGGGTGGTAAAGGAAGGGGGGCTACCTGGCAAGGAGATATGGCTGGACACTGGCCTAAAGGGGGAGGAAGACCTAGATTCTTTGTCACATCTGTGGAGTCAGCTAAGAAAGCTGGGTTTCCACTTCACTACAGAAGATCTCCAAGCTCCTGTAACCAAAGACTCTTAAGTATTATTCCTTTTTATTTTATAACTGTTTGCATCGTGTGTCATTTGTTATCTCTCTAACTTTAAGGCTACTTTGTGTATGCTCTATGAACTCATTATCTTTTTGAAATGTATATGTACGCAAGGTTTCTGCTGTGCCTGAATCAACAGTGGTGGCAGTGGCATGTATTTGGGGTCCGTGAACTGTGCTGGGGTGCGACATGCACTCAATTTGCAGCCTGAGTGAAGAGTGAGTGCAAGATTGAGTGAGCGGACAACATATCTGCATGTTTATTTTAAAGCAATACGCTAATGTTCCCAAGGGTTGGGTAAGTCTTTGTACATTTTAATGATAGTAAATGATGTAAACCTCAATATCTGCCCTAATAGAGCAAATGGAAAGCAGCCACTGACACTGCTAAACTACAGTAACTCAGGCTGTATTCACATAGTCGTTTTTCATTCTGTTGTTCTGATCTGTCACAAGACTGAATAACTAATAGAATGACAGATTTGCATCAGATACTCTTCACTCTGATGTTATAAAGAAGATGGAAGCCTTCTTGTTAACCTTTCAAACAGAAGATAGCATCCTGCATAAAGGACAACTGACTGAAAAACAGAAATGTGAACCCTACCCTTAAGATTAACAGTACAGACCAGCAGTAATCTATAGTAACTAGAATATTAGGGGATGGACATTGATGGTACCTTTTAATCCCACTTCCACAGTACTAAGGCTGAGAACTTAGCTTTCAAGTATTTATTTCAAGCCGATGTTCATTCTCTAAAATTAACTTTTCTAAGTTGTTAGCACTAAATATTACATTATAGTATTTATCAGCTGAGAAAAGTCAATATGAGACAATACAATATAACTAAATTTTTCAAGATAAATACAATAATGTGAGAGGTAAATGGTAACATCTACAGGCAGCGCTGTCCCAAAAGAAACCCATACTCAGCTTTCATATATTCTGACTTGCTTGTATCAGAAAAGCTGACCACTGATCCCTGGTGACTGCGATGGATAATTGGGGACAGCTTGCAGATCAGATTTGTTAATTCAGTCGTATTATCCATCTGGGGGTTACGTTGTTGTTTTTTTAACCAGACTTTTCTGGCTATTAAGCTGTTTCCGTCCCATTAGGAAATACTATTTCTCTCTAACAATTATCTGGTGCCAAGATTTTGGAACCAGCACGAATTTACAAACTCAATGCTTTCACCATTACTTCTTCTACCTATGCACTTAATCTCATGAGAAAACGTATTTCCCAACCTTTCTACTTTCACTTGTATGGATTGCTTTAATACACTGCTCTCACTTGGTTCCCTTGGTCGTTCCTCTAGATAGCAAAGTGCGTCAGATCTAGATAGATAGTCCAATTATATAGTAAGTCAATACAGCCAATAAAAATGTTGGCTGACTTATACAAATTGTGCTCTTTTTCTATAATGTTCTCGCTTGGACTTTTCACTGGAATGTAAGAGTTAAAAGTAGGAATACACATTGTAACACAGTATGAGAATATGTATTTATATTGAATTTGTGCATAAATATGGCGACTATCTCAATGCCCATGTATGCATTTCACAGTGCTTCGTAATAAGTCTATTATAACATTTATCTTTAGAGCATTTTACATGCTATATTTAATTCAATATTACAAGTATTAGTCATGCAGACTTGGTATAATACTGTATTCTGAAGATATGAGTGTCTCAATTCCCCAGCTGCAAAACCAGAGGAAGCAGCTGCATGGCATTTATACCATAATGGCCCCAAATATGTAATGGAATTCTTAATCTTAATAAACATGGTTGCTAAGTTTAGCCTACTGATCCCATTATAAAGTTAGCAGTCACATTTCCTGATAAGCAAAGCCCATATATAAGAGCTTAAAGGAAAAATCTGTTCAATAGAAAAGAGAAGCAGTAAAACTACCATGGCCTCAGCACAATTTACACACTTGGGATGTCATTTTTCAGGACTTGGATGTGCCAGGTCAATGAATCACTTGCCACAGATCTCAAACCCTATTTCCACCAATACAGATACAGCATTCTCTGTTATGTCCATTTTAGTCACTCCTGTGACTACCGTGGCAGAATCTGTCTGATGAGCCATAAACAAGAGCCCCTGATAAAATACATAGCATGTCACCCCATATCTTCTTCAACAGTGTACTAAATCACCAGTGCAGATACACAACAGTTAAAGACTAGCTCCGGTGCCACTGAATGCAGTTACAGAATTGGAATTGTCTTGATAATTCATTTTATTTATAAAAATTTATATCATTTCAAGTCACATTGCCTGTCCGCTCACAAGTCCATGTGCTGGGTTCAGCTTTAGAGTCACGGTTCATAATGCCAGAAATGAAATGATAAAGGCATACTGTCAGGATAAAAAAAGTGCAGTACCTCTAGGATAAATATATATGTTTATAATAGACATATACAACTTCTATACTTTTTAATGGGGATTTTTTTACTCTGAAAAAGGCTTGTATTACATATAATGAGTCACTTGCCCAGGGCAGCATTTCTGATTAACAATCAGCTAAATTTAGGTTCTGTTGCCTTATATAACAGCTAAGTCAGTTGAGTCAGGTCTTTGGGTGCTAAGCATTAACATTAACTGGTGTGAAACTGCTGATAAGGTCATAATAAGTGCCAATTCTGTTATTTTCTGCTTTGACGGTATTATTTATTGATGGAAACCAAGATAAAATCACTCCGCAATATAAATGATAGATTTTCAGTGCAATAACAGATATGTAATGTTACAGAGATATTTCAGTAAATCCTCACAGTCTGTAACGAGAAGCTACAGCCACCAGACATGAGTTGTGAGTCGCTTGGACTTGCCGATTTCATTGGGTTCAGTCATTTACTGTACCTAATGTGTATGGGGGTCTTGACATCTAGATTTCAACTAAGCAATTCTTTTTGTGACAGAGGAGATAAACTACTGCCAGGGGAATCCCTTTCTCAGTTCAGGACACAAGTACTGCTTGGCCGAGGGTACCTATGTACGGGGCTGTCAAGAGAGACTATAGTTTACTAATAGTTATAGGCAGTCTGTTTTTGCACAGGATTTATCACACAGGTTCATGCTGGGGATAAATGTGGTCCATCTTTAGACTAGATTCACATGACTGGAAAAAGTCGCTGAGAAAAATTAACAAAGGTCTGTTTTCTTCACAACGATTTGCATTTGTGGGGCATTAGTTTTCACATGAACTTCAGTATAAACGGACCATCAAAAAACAGACACATGAATAACTCCATAGACTATTCTGTAAACACCCATGTAACATAGGTTTTGACGTTTGTCTGAATAAGTCAAAGTTGGCTTACTTTGAGACAGATTTTTATGCTTACAGTTTGGTGCACTTAAGCCAGGTCCCTCTCTCTGTGAAGCCATGCCTCTTTTCAAACAAGTCAAGACATTTAGATCTGCCGAAAAAGTGTAAAAATGCTTCAGCTTGTGCAAGATCTCAACCCTCCTGGACACTTGTCTGGATGCCATTGGTGCTTGTCATCCTACAAGCGTAAGGCTGGTCTTACACGGCCGTAGTTTAAGACTGCAAATGGTCCGCAATTGAGGGTTTTCAATTGCGGACACATTATATTCAATGCGTCCTCTTACACCGGATATTTTATCCGTGGTGTGCCGGGCTGCAACCGAGGTCCGCACTTTATAGAGCATGTCCGTAATGACCGTAGTTCACAGCACTACACGGACTCGCCTGGGCGAGTGCGCCAGTTTACGGGCATCTGCGGATTCTATGTTGATGATCAGCAACTTGCGGACCGTAAAAGCATTACGGTCGTGTAAGACCAGCCTAACAGTGTAGGAACACAGATAACGTATTGCAAGATAACACAATAGGTGATGCAAGCTGCTAAACTATAAGGTTTCAGCATGCCAAGAATCCCATAGGAATATATAATTTAAAAACAGAACAACAACTAGGAAGTATAGCGACTGAGTTATGGCAGAAACAGGAATGTCACATTATTACATTAATAAAAGGGTTGCGAGTCAAAGCACAATGTCCTTATGCCCCTTCAATGAGATGAAACAAATGGCCCCACAGAATTGCTTCTGCTTACTTTTATGTTTTCAGTTATAAAATGTTGGTCTCGTAATACATTCAATACGTATTTTATATTGGGAAACGCTTGTTATTGTCCACTTCTAGTGGGAATAGGAAGAAATTGAAAACATACTTCTTGGCTTGCAGTTGTATTAAAGACGTCTGATTCTCGCAGAGATGGTGGAAGCTGCAGAGCAGTGATGGGTAAGACTGCTCAAGCAGAAGATTACACAGCGAGAGTCAACTTTTCATCCAATGACCCCGGAGTGTTATGAAAATCTTTCATGGGAACTCATCCCCCATTATTAGGAATATCTCCCAATACAAACAGATGGATCAGGTAGTTAAACATTCCTGTAAGCGCCGGCTGCTGCCCAGTCATTTCCTCATGCACACAGAGGCAGAAAATGACACAGATAACCTCACAGATGCAGCCAGATAGGAATCAACCTAGTTTCTAATGTACGGTGTTAAGGCAGCAATTGAAATTCCAAGCTATCATTTCATGTGTAAGAAAGAAAGACATCCTTCTACTAATCCACCGGATCTTGTCCAGCATCTACACAAAGACATGTCAGCCTGTGAACAAGAGGACAGCATGCCGTTTTACTAGAGAGAATAATTGCGGCTTCTGTTATATGTTCCTCTTCCGTTAACATGCACGTCCTGACATGATAAAAGGCTCGCCTAGCACACTCTCCATTGCACCAAGCATGAAATCCTGCCTGGCCTTCTTCCTAGATCTGTACTTAAAGGGAATTGCAGCAGCAAAGTAGAGGGGGCTGGGTAAGAAAGCGTCTGTCAACTGAATAAATATTAAAAAAAGAGCAACCAAGTAGAAAGTAAGCTGCTTATGAGCACTCAGACAATCCGCCGGGGATAGATTTACAGTAAATATTTCTTCTTATGCAGGAGCGTCCATATATACCATTGTAGAATACAGCATTAAAGGGAAAAGGGAGCTGTTTTTGGATTGTTCTGTATACATTTACACATCAAAGACAGGTCATTTTAATGGAGATCACTAAAAGAAATTAATTTGAGGCGCGTTCATAATGTGGAAATAGACCACGCAATTCTTGCTTCCTTGAAGAAGGAAGTAGGCAAGGATTTAATTAACAATAAGCCTTATAGACTAATATGCTCTTAGCCTTTCTGCATGATATCGGGTTATTGTTAATGCGCTCAAATACACAAAATCCTGCACAGCTTTTCCTATTGTGATATAAAAAAAAAAGTACAATTTCAGATTTTACTAAAATAACCAGATGCAAATCAAATTATTACTGTGCATATATTACAAGATGAAAGTCAATACAATTAACCCCGAGAAGAGTAGCAGAATTCTCCGCTGAGATCCAGGCTAGAGCTAATTGGCGACCCCTACCTTGCAATGCCCACCAATCTACCCAGCCTAATGCCTCGCTCCCCAGAAGAAGTCAAAGCAGATTTCAGGTGTTTTATCACCACAAGCCAACAAGGCAGCAATGGTCGGAAATAGCTGTTGCTCAGGATCATTCCTTCCTGATTTTTGCTTGCTTGTCTGTTGCATGTAATGTACATGCCATTGTATAGTGATGGATGAATTGTTCATCACTATACACATTGCCCTGTTTACACAGGAAGATATATTGTTGATAAAAGATGCTAGATCGAATCGCATTTTGCTTGTTTGTTGGGTGATTGTTTAAACTGGTGCAACATAATATACATGATGCAGCTATAGGCTTTCTAGGAATTGGCCCTATCTTTGCATTGTGTAAAAGGGCCCAACGTTTTTTTTTTTCTAAAACCAGATAGTGAAATATTTAGCTTTTTTCTAATATGGTTTTATTTTTATTTTCCAATTGTAGATTTTTTTGTTTCTATTTCCAGTTCATGATTATGGAGGCTGCCATCTTGCCTGAGCTTCTCCTGTATTCCGTTAACAGCATTTTAGGGGAATATCATCACTCCTTAGGGAGAGACCACCATATAGGTGTGTGGAGACTTATTAAGCCTTTAGCACGCCACTTTGCAAGGGACCATGGGAAGAATATGCAAATCTGTCTTCCATGTTGTAATTAGGAAGTCAGGTGCCTCAGTGTTGCAAACCAATAGAGGGCGCTCACTGGAATGTGCAAGCCTGTCTTCCCTGATGTAATTAGGAAGACAGAATCTCAGTGATATGGCTAATCCCAGCATCATTGCAAAACAAAGGCCTCTTGGAAGGTCAAGCTTGATGTTAAAGGGAGCAGCCTTTATTGGGCCATATCACTGAGATTCTGTCTTCCTAATTACATCAGGGAAGACAGGCTTGCACATTCCAGTGAGCGCCCTCTATTGGTTTGCAACACTGAGGCACCTGACTTCCTAATTACATCATGGAAGACAGATTTGCAACAGCATTTTAGTGATACACTGTACAGAATAGTCATAGGAAGCAATAGTCTGGAGCCAACTCGCTGAGATCTATTGGGGAGTTTTATAGACATGTTCTGTACAAGGAGATGGATAATATCTGTGACATTATCTATTGTCAGTAGTGGAAGCAATGATGGGTCACTATAGGTGTTATTCTAAAGGGGTGTTATCTTCTATTGTAAACCTGTCTTGCCTGTAATGTGAATGAGTCGACTGCTGCAAAGAAAGCCCCTTGAGAACAGTCAAGTGTCAGTGTATTTTTAGTCTTAGTGGCCAGAGTGAAAATCATAGAATTTACCATTTTTAAAAAAAATATAGATAGTGACCTGGAAAATGCATTACTGGCTAGGATATCTAGAAGCCATATGTTACTATACTATGTGTATCATTATCGTACACATTATATATCACATAATATGACATGAGTTGTATGTAAATGGATCCAGAGAAGAGTCCAGTGGTACCTGCAACCTGCAAGGTTGTAGTGTCTTTGGCCTTTGCTTCACTACTCATGCTCCGTATTCATTTCTTATAATATACGAACAGCATTTGTCCTATTATCAGTTCTTTCAGAGGCACATTTTGAATTCTAAACCCCAGTGGTATAACACATACTAGTGGTTTAATGCACAAAAGGCTTACAGCGGGTTCCCTTTAAAGCCAAGGATTGCTATGAAGTCCATTTTCTTCAAACACCTATGTAACTCCCGCTTTAAAAGGAGAGATGTCTTAAACAACACAATTTCTATTTGTGAGTTATTTATCAAACCAACTGTGGCTGCTTGATATATAAGCTGTCACAGTCCAGTGTCTCCAAGATAGATTTGTTCGAACTTTCAGCAAATGGCGGAAGTCAGCAATGAATCACCCAGTAAGCTAACTGCCAATGGAGCTTGGAAACCGAGGGTCATGTGCACTCTCTTTGTGGGGACAGTGACACAGCCTTTTGGAATTCTACTTGTTAAGATATTAATTTCAATGTTCAGTTTAACAGAAAAGAGCATTATTGCTAATGAGACAATATCAGTATACAGTCAGATTTTCCAGGTCACTGAACTAATTGAATACACACCAAATAAAATTAAATGAAATTATGGGAATTGACAGATGATAGAAAATAAAATAATAATAATAATAATAATAATAATAATAATAATAATAATAATAATATTAAGCTGCTTCCCTCTGGTGTACAAGACGCGGGAGAAAAAATGCAAATTTGAGTACAAATCTGTTTTCTTGCAGAAAAATTTGTGTCTTTTTGTGTGCCACCCTTACTACTTTGCAGTGTTATGTGCAGATCCCTGAAATCTATCCCAGTTACAACCTTGCTTAGAATTAGGTGCATGCACACAACCCAGTGCAGGATGCAACCCAGTGCAGGAGATACGAAGACTGGCATTGAAAACGCCAGTCTTCATAAATCTCCCCGAATATTCTATTTTTTTGACAATATATAATTTTAATGGTCATGGATAAGTTATCACAATTTGAAGTTTTTATGATAAGCTGGTCTCTATACATGTTATCTCCATTGCCTTAGTTTTCACTTAGCCTTTCATCCAACAGAGAAGTCCCTGCTGCTGAACTGAATACAGCTTGGTCATTTGCTGAACACAGTTACTGTCAAGTTCAGGTAATAGCATGTGTTGTAATTCACTACGCGATAAGCCATGCTTTTGGCTGCTGTCAAAAAAATTGCAGCAACAAAGAAACAGCATTATTTTATGTGATTGGTTTGGTATGTAGAACGGACAAAGTAGGAAGAGGGTAAACAGTTGAGAATCGCTTATAGAGACAATAATATATTTATGGGTGTGAACCAAGCCTGGTTCGATTTAGAGACAAAAATGGAACACACTTCTAGGAAAATGTTAATATAACTTGTATTGTGCTTAAAGAAGATCTCTCATGTCCTCTCACACAACATGTTATATGCCATTAGAGAGCTGTTCTTTCACTGTTGAGCTTGAAAAAGTGCTACCAGCACGAAACGACTGTCGCTCTCCTCTCCCAGGCGTGCCTCCTCCCGTATTGTATTTTACATGGATGTTTGAAATAAAAGGTTTGAAATATTTTTATACTCTTCCAACGGTGAAGTATATGGAATGTACCCCTGACCTCCCATAGCATAGTTTGTATGCATGCAGTAGTGCCACCTCATCCTTTATATATATTTTTTTGTTAATATAACTTGTATTTTGCTTAAAGAAGATGTCTCACGTCCTCTCACACAACATGTTATATGCCATTAGAGAGCTGTTCTTTCACTGAATTCAGCACAGTTTCTCTTTTGCTTGTAGCTTCCCCTACTGCAGAGATATTGGTGCCATTAGTTTGGGCTATACCCTCTTCACAGTATATGATACAAATATCCGGTGGACACCTGCTGACCCTAAGGTTAAGTTCACACAGCGGAAAATGAAGAGGAATTTGCAGATGACACCTGCCTTGGATTCCTCTTCATTTTCCACCCCCAGCTAACAGAGCAGAACTGGCATCCCGTTGAGTCTTTCTGCCGCTGAATAGGCCCAGATGAAAACAATGGGAGACAGAATCAGGGTAGACGCTTATTTAGGGGTGGAATGACCCCTGAAAACAGTGGCAAATTCTAAAGACTATGTTTTTTTTTTCCATTTCCTCAACAGTCAAACATGCTACATTTCCACAATGTGTGCTCTTAGCATTTTCCCCATAGACCATGAGAGATGGCAAAAATTGTCTGCTACATTAATGTTGCATTTGGCTATGTGTGGCCTTAGCCCTATTTCCATTGCAGACTACCGTATGACTCGTCAGTGTGCTCTTAGAGCACAACGACCCATTCATTTCTATGAGCCATATACATGACCATGAATGACACGGTTATGTTGTGCAGGACGACAGTGTGGGCCGCAAGATATGGAACAGGTCCTATTCCTGTCAGATTTTGAGGCCCTGCTTCTGTGGCTCCTATTCATTGAATGAAATGGGTCAAGGAAGCATTGCCGATGCATGTGCGGGATACATGGGTGCTATTCGCTTGTCCCCTATGCGCTGCACATTCACTGAAGTCTGTTAGCACACAGAAAAGTTACGTATTTTGTTAAAATTCAATTAAATGTGTACATCTATCCTTACTGAAAATGGGTCTAGATATAATATAATAAATTATAAAGCAAAACTAATAAAAATAGGCAACAGATATATTTGACAGATATACTTGGATACAACAGGCACATGTTCTTACATATACATTTCTCCTTACAGATAATCCCAGCTGAGCCAAGTGGCAGAAATACTGTACTAGGATAGTAAACATTCATCCTGAGCCAGTGACATGCTGTTGTTCACGTCACAGCCCTGCTGATTCATGCAATTCCTTCAATAAGAGCTGCCATTCTAACCTCAATATATGGAGCCGGTAAAAGACAAGCCGGAGATGAAGAGCAGCTGCACATCTCTCACAGAATCTCTCCGCACATGCAACTGTTCTAAAATATGTTTTTGAAGGGACTATTAAAAAAACACATGATAAAGCACGATTATACAAAGATGGGTGTAAGAAACATTGTAAAGCCTCTACCTACATTTCCACAGCTGAAGAGATTACACCAAAACTACAATGGGGTTAACACATGAGAATTGCGAACAGCTATGAAATGTTCTGTAACGGTGACGCCGCGGAACTGCAGCTCCGCTCTCATTCTCTCGAATAGGAGCAGAGTTGTTTCCAGTGCATGGAGGCAACATAATCGTCTGATCAGTGTGGGGTCTAAGTGTTGGACCACTACCGATCAGATACCAGGGGTACATCTTGTATAGGTCATCAGTAGTCAATACCCCTCAGTCCTGGAAACCCCTCTAATGCAATTTTTTGTTTAACCCTTTGAATTAAAACTGAAAGGCTATGAAAATGGAATCCATGTCCAAATATTTCTGGGCCTGGCTTCATTTATAGATACTGACTTCCTCATTGAGCCTTTAGTTACTAAAATGTGTATTTCAACTAAACATAACTTCAAGCCCAGAGTAAACCACAACATTTTACATTCCCTGTAAAATAGCGAATCCCATCCACACATGCAGAAAAATAAACACAGCAGAAATGTTGCAATTTCCAAAATTGTAGCACGTCAGTTATACCTACAGAAACATTGTCAGGTTCCCTACAGGTATAACTGAAGCAATAGTCCGCAGAGGAAACCTAACAGCTTTTTTAACTGCGACTCGCTACATGGGTCCTTAGTAGAGATGAGCGAACAGTGTTCTATCGAACACATGTTCGATCGGATATCAGGGTGTTCGCAATGTTCGAATCGAATCGAACACCACGTGGTAAAGTGCGCCAAAATTCGATTCCCCTCCCACCTTCCCTGGCGCCTTTTTTGCACCAATAACAGCGCAGGGGAGGTGGGACAGGAACTACGACACTGGGGGCATTGAAAAAAATTGGAAAAAGTCATTGGCTGCCGAAATCAGGTGACCTCCATTTTAGACGAATAGTGGATTTCAAATCCGGGTCATATGAGAATGTGAACTTTGTGACTATGAGACAGGGATAGCTGTACAGGCAGGGATAGCAAGGGATAACCTTTATTTAGGGGAGAATGTTATTAAAAATAACTTTTTGGGGCTCTATCGGGTGTGTAATTGTGATTTTTGTGAGATAAACTTTTTCCCATAGGGATGCATTGGCCAGCGCTGATTGGCCGAATTCCGTACTCTGGCCAATCAGTGCTGGCCAATGCATTCTATTAGCTTGATGAAGCAGAGTGTGCACAAGGGTTCAAGCGCACCCTCGGCTCTGATGTAGCAGAGCCGAGGCTGCACAAGGGTTCAAGCGCACCCTCGGCTCTGATGTAGGAGAGCCGAGGGTGCACTTGAACCCTTGTGCACCCTCAGCTCTGCTACATCAGAGCCGAGGGTGCGCTTGAACCCTTGTGCACACTCTGCTTCATCAAGCTAATAGAATGCATTGGCCAGCGCTGATTGGCCAATGTATTCTATTAGCCTGATGAAGTAGAGCTGAATGTGTGTGCTAAGCACACACATTCAGCTCTACTTCATCGGGCTAATAGAATGCATTGGCCAGCGCTGATTGGCCAGAGTACGGAACTCGACCAATCAGCGCTGGCTCTGCTGGAGGAGGCGGAGTCTAAGATCGCTCCACACCAGTCTCCATTCAGGTCCGACCTTAGACTCCGCCTCCTCCGGCAGAGCCAGCGCTGATTGGCCGAAGGCTGGCCAATGCATTCCTATGCGAATGCAGAGACTTAGCAGTGCTGAGTCAGTTTTGCTCAACTACACATCTGATGCACACTCGGCACTGCTACATCAGATGTAGCAATCTGATGTAGCAGAGCCGAGGGTGCACTAGAACCCCTGTGCAAACTCAGTTCACACTAATAGAATGCATTGGCCAGCGCTGATTGGCCAATGCATTCTATTAGCCCGATGAAGTAGAGCTGAATGTGTGTGCTAAGCACACACATTCAGCACTGCTTCATCAAGCCAATACAATGCATTAGCCAGTGCTGATTGGCCAGAGTACGGAATTCGGCCAATCAGCGCTGGCTCTGCTGGAGGAGGCGGAGTCTAAGGTCGGACCTGAATGGAGACTGGTGTGGAGCGATCTTAGACTCCGCCTCCTCCAGCAGAGCCAGCGCTGATTGGTCGAGTTCCGTACTCTGGCCAATCAGCGCTGGCCAATGCATTCTATTAGCCCGATGAAGTAGAGCTGAATGTGTGTGCTTAGCACACACATTCAGCTCTACTTCATCAGGCTAATAGAATACATTGGCCAATCAGCGCTGGCCAATGCATTCTATTAGCTTGATGAAGCAGAGTGTGCACAAGGGTTCAAGCGCACCCTCGGCTCTGATGTAGCAGAGCTGAGGGTGCACAAGGGTTCAAGTGCACCCTCGGCTCTCCTACATCAGAGCCGAGGGTGCGCTTGAACCCTTGTGCAGCCTCGGCTCTGCTACATCAGAGCCGAGGGTGCGCTTGAACCCTTGTGCACACTCTGCTTCATCAAGCTAATAGAATGCATTGGCCAGCACTGATTGGCCAGAGTACGGAATTCGGCCAATCAGCGCTGGCCAATGCATTCTATTAGCGTGAACTGAGTTTGCACAGGGGTTCTAGTGCACCCTCGGCTCTGCTACATCAGATTGCTACATCTGATGTAGCAGTGCCGAGTGTGCATCAGATGTGTAGTTGAGCAAAACTGACTCAGCACTGCTAAGTCTGCATTCGCATAGGAATGCATTGGCCAGCCTTCGGCCAATCAGCGCTGGCTCTGCCGGAGGAGGCGGAGTCTAAGGTCGGACCTGAATGGAGACTGGTGTGGAGCGACCTTAGACTCCGCCTCCTCCAGCAGAGCCAGCGCTGATTGGCCGAGTTCCGTACTCTGGCCAATCAGCACTGGCTAATGCATTGTATTGGCTTGATGAAGCAGTGCTGAATGTGTGTGCTTAGCACACACATTCAGCTCTACTTCATCGGGCTAATAGAATGCATTGGCCAATCAGCGCTGGCCAATGCATTCTATTAGCGTGAACTGAGTTTGCACAGGGGTTCTAGTGCACCCTCGGCTCTGCTACATCAGATTGCTACATCTGATGTAGCAGTGCCGAGTGTGCATCAGATGTGTAGTTGAGCAAAACTGACTCAGCACTGCTAAGTCTGCATTCGCATAGGAATGCATTGGCCAGCCTTCGGCCAATCAGCGCTGGCTCTGCCGGAGGAGGCGGAGTCTAAGGTCGGACCTGAATGGAGACTGGTGTGGAGCGACCTTAGACTCCGCCTCCTCCAGCAGAGCCAGCGCTGATTGGCCGAGTTCCGTACTCTGGCCAATCAGCACTGGCTAATGCATTGTATTGGCTTGATGAAGCAGTGCTGAATGTGTGTGCTTAGCACACACATTCAGCTCTACTTCATCGGGCTAATAGAATGCATTGGCCAATCAGCGCTGGCCAATGCATTCTATTAGCGTGAACTGAGTTTGCACAGGGGTTCTAGTGCACCCTCGGCTCTGCTACATCAGATTGCTACATCTGATGTAGCAGTGCCGAGTGTGCATCAGATGTGTAGTTGAGCAAAACTGACTCAGCACTGCTAAGTCTGCATTCGCATAGGAATGCATTGGCCAGCCTTCGGCCAATCAGCGCTGGCTCTGCCGGAGGAGGCGGAGTCTAAGGTCGGACCTGAATGGAGACTGGTGTGGAGCTATCTTAGACTCCGCCTCCTCCAGCAGAGCCAGCGCTGATTGGTCGAGTTCCGTACTCTGGCCAATCAGCACTGGCCAATGCATTTCTATGGGGAAAAGTTAGCTTGCGAAAATCGCAAACTGACAGGGATTTCCATGAAATAAAGTGACTTTTATGCCCCCAGACATGCTTCCCCTGCTGTCCCAGTGTCATTCCAGGGTGTTGGTATCATTTCCTGGGGTGTCATAGTGGACTTGGTGACCCTCCAGACACGAATTTGGGTTTCCCCCTTAACGAGTTTATGTTCCCCATAGACTATAATGGGGTTCGAAACCCATTCGAACACTCGAACAGTGAGCGGCTGTTCGAATCGAATTTCGAACCTCGAACATTTTAGTGTTCGCTCATCTCTAGTCCTTAGCCTTAAGATCTCTGCTTCCTGTCAGTGAATGGAGAAGTTTTTACATTGAGAATATAGAAAATTGTCTTATACTGCTGCTTTTATAGCTTGTGGGTACAGTTCAGTTGTTGAGATAATATATATATATATATATATATATATATATATATATATATATATATATATATATATAATCCTCTGTGAGATAAACAAAGTGGTAAAACACATCTCACTCTAGATGGCTCCTCAGCTGTTACCTGAGTGGATGTATAGAGACAAGAACAAGCTTCAAAACAGTAGCAAGCTGATGAAACAATGATACCGTACTCACTTGACCACCAAAAATAAGGCTGGTTTCACACTAGTGTAAATGATCGTTGTTCTGATCCAATATGCTGTGCTTTTTTCCTATTAAGAGTACAAACTGAAAGTCTTCCATCAGTTAACCTTGCGGTTTTAGTGTCCATTCACACAGAGGAAAATAATGCTGAACTTGGTGTGGAATTTCAGCATTGAAAAAAATCCTCCCATTGACTTCAATGGGTTCCTTTTTCTGCTAGAAAAACGAACCCATTGAAGTCAAGGGGAGACTTTTTTTGTGCTGAAATTCCACACCAAATTAAGCGCCATTTTTCTCCATATGAATGCACCTTTAATGTCTGTTGTTTTGATAGTGTGAAAGTAGCCTAACATACAATTCCCTGTAAAAAGAAGACGCCACGCATTGGGGAAACGCAGCTTTTCTTATTGCAGATTTTGCTGAGGTTTTTTCAGCCAAACCCAGAAGTGGATTGATCAGATTGACCATTTATATGTGTTCTCAGTAGGCCATTGCCAGATCCCGCTGGTAGTGATTTATTTCCCTTGTATTTCCCTTGAGAACAAAGGATTTGACAAGGTAAAAACCCACCTTACTTTCCCCATCCACAGTAAGGGTAGAGATAGGACATCCCCATACACATTACATAGCGGCAGTCTCAGGAAAGAAGGAGCCGGGTGTCAATTTATTGCACCTACTCAGGTAAGACTATGGAACATATCAGAAGCCACGATACCTCCAGCCACATCAGTCTGTATGATATTTGCTTCTTTTTCACCATAGGTATATGCGATGTGCATACTTAAATCATTTTACAATAACAGTATTTTAATAAGAAGAATGAATATATAGTTATGCTGAATATTAAAGAAGATACTTATCAATAAAATGTGAAAACTTCTATGCAGTCTGTGCACCAACAGAGCAAAGGTCATGGTTCATAGTCTTTCACAGAGAGAGAGGGGCAGCTGTTTTTCTAATAGAAATTCCTTATGGTAGCTTGAGATGTTTGTTAATATAAACTATAATATTATATTTCCTATTGCACCTGTTGTTGAAGATGTGCACTGTTTATACACAGCCTCGGATCAGCCATAACTCTCTGTCCATGTAAGCTTTTTGCTTAGGACTAAGAGTTACTAGCGTACTTGTATATAGTGGACTTTTAGAGTTACTGGAGCACCAAATGACTGTATGAATAATACATACATAAAGCCTTCCAAGTCTGGTATGTGGATTAAGCCATACTTTAATATGCCACAAAAAGCACTGTGGCGTCATACCTTTCAAAACGTAGGATAAAATGTCTGCTAATCCTGTTTACTGCTATAAATATGACGGTCCCTAGTGTGCCCGAGTGGTTCCTTATGAAACTGTAGGAAATATACTCCACAAAGCATTTGTATATAGTCACAGTTTCTAAAGCAGCACAAAAAAAAAGCAGATGGCGATGTCACAGATAAGTCTAGAATTTCCATTTAGAAACACAGATGATTGACAGCATGAAAAGAGCACATGGTCCATGTAGTCTGTCCTATTATTTCCCTTTAATCTTAGGATAGACATGATTTAGCCCAGGCACACTTCATTTATTGTACATTTCCCAACCACATCTGCTGGAAGTTTGTTCTCGGACTCAACTGCTCTTTCAGAGAATTATTTCCTGACATTACTTCAGATCTTGCTTTTCCCCTGGTGCATTATTTGGAACCATTGATGTGCAGGTCCATTAGGGTTGCGGAAACCTTTTCCGCCGTGTGAACATTCCGTGCCACTTGCCGCAATGGAATGCCAATGCAGCATCAGTATTCTGTCGCAGCATCCCACTCTTGTATAGGCCCAAATGAATGGGCTTACATTGGAGCGGAATCCGCAGCAAGATAGGGCATGTCGCTTCTTTTTACTGCTACTAGCTAGCGGAAAAAAGAAGCGAGCAGCTCCCAGTGAAGTCAATGGGAGCCGTTTTGCTGGTGAATTTTGAAGCAGATTCCGCGTTAAAATCCGCGTGTGAACTAGCCCTCATTTGGATCACTCATCCAGTAAAGGTAGATCTTTATCTGTGTTACAAACCCCTCCAATAGTATTAACCCTATTATTCACGTTTCTGTCATCACCAGACAAGCAAACCTTACTCACCAACCCTTCTCCTATGTCACCAGGACATTATTTAGAAAAGGTTTCCTTACTCTGAACTAAATGACTAAGCTAAAGATATATATACCTACATAAACATCCAGCTTTTTTCACAGGACCCTCAAGCTGACAGGTTCTGATTTATTATTGCCTCATGTTACCCCTCTACCGGAACACCATCAGAAATAAAAGACACCGGATACCTAGAGCTGCATTCCCACACTGCGGTTTCATTTCTTTGTTTTATGAAATCCTTTGCACCACTTCGCTTTAGTGCACGCTGCTATTTGCTAGGTGTTTTCAGTCACTGGTAATATAGACTGGCTGTATTGGGAAGCTACCATGTATGGCACAGGCTAGGGTTTCTATGGATGGCATGGTTATGCAGGAACATCTAGGTAGAATTGTTATGGTCTCTGTACTTGGCAATGTTAAGGGGCGCTGAGGAAAGATGTGGAAAATGCTCCTTCTGCCATGGCTGGGGCATGATACTGGAAAAATCTAACTGCAGCTGTAGCAAAGCTTGTAATATACAGTTTATAAGAACCTACAATACAGTCCAGTATACAGAACTTTGCGATCTGCAGCTGATGTGGATATTAGACATAAAGCTCACTCTTACACTTCTAAAAATTGGTTCTGCAGCAGCTGCAGCCTGCATTGTGTCAACCGATAGCAACACAGTATATCACCAATGAGTACTCTTCACAGGAATTACCACCTACAAAAATAGAGATTGTTCCTTTATTATGTAGAATTTCAGAATATACAGCTTCAAAATGAGATTCTGATGTAAATTCAGTCTGTATTATCTATTATACATAATCTCCTAATATACAGCTGATATGCATTTGGCTAACACAAAATGTCCCATCTCTTTATAAAGAGGCTCTCCAAGAGCTGCACAGTGTAGTATAGGGCTTGCAGGCTTGTGCTTTATTATGGAGACTTTTACTGTAGAACATTATACATTAACGTTTGTAATGAGAAAGGGATTTTTGCCGAATATCACATGGCATCATTACATTCAATATCAGTGAACAGGGGCTAGTTACATGAATGCTATTTTGACATTCAGAATATAGGTAATGTCCTTTTTTTTGTCTGTTTTCAAAGATCCCACCATAAACTCAAATGTGTGGGAGATCCGTGAAAACAGGTGCCCCTTTGGTGCAAGGAAAAAATTTATGGTTTTCCCAGCCATTTTGCACCTCAGTCGCCTGAATGTAGCCTTAGACCCAATGCACACAACTCAGTGTGCATCTGATGTGGGGCCAAGTTTGCATTTGAATGACACAGCGGCTTCACAAATATAACACAATGATCAAGTCATTCATTTACATATTTGAGTATCGTCAGTTTCTAAGCTGTAGCGCAAATCCAATGTGGCTCCATCTCACTGCTATATCCTTGCATGATGAAGTGTTTTGGTAAGCAGACACAGAGATGTGAGGAGGTCATAATACATAGGCCTGTAGAAAAATATCGTAGTTGATGTGAAGGAAAGCGCATATAAGTGGATCTGGCTTTGAAGATGAAAGGACAGCGTTGTGTGTCATTTATTGCTTTATAAGGAAAGAGATTGGAGGATAAATTGCAGTGTGCAGATGAAAGGCCGTAATATCAAGAAGTTGAAGGTTACAGCTGTCCTAGCATAAAAGGTTACGCAATTTAAGACAAGAGTATCACTAGTTTTCTTGCCGAATGCACAACTCCCATTTTTTTGCACACATTAAATGACAAGGATCAGCAAAAGCAGAGTGCAGAAAGTTTCCTGCCAATCCTGCACAATGTAACGAAAAAAATAAATAAAAAAAAATCGCTGCAACACACTTCTGTCTTCATATTCTAAACACTAGCAAATATCAACCACCATGGCACCGAACGTCTGTGCTATAATATTCTTTATAATAAACTTCTTTATAATTAACCATATCAACTATACTTTACAATAAAGTGACAATAATTAATGATAAAATAAAGCTAAAGAGTAAAAAGTGTCATGGCGTGCAAGACAGAAAAACAGCACTTTACCACCATATGAAGTGCAAGTTTGGCACAGAGCCCTGGCAGAGAAAGGATGGAAGACGGAATTAAATTTGTGAACCAATGACATATTCACAGGGTACATGAGTCTTAGCAGTGTTCCAATATTCAACAAAAAAAAATACTACAAAATGACAATTTTTCAGAAATGATAACTTGGCACTTATGGGTTTCTCTCAATGCACAAGATACGCATTTAGACCATGGAGATGAAAAACCCTTGGCTCTAATACTTTGGGATACAGAAAACGAAGGAAAACGTTGCAAAAACAGCACGTGGCTCACTTTTTGCAGCATATTTGCAACTTATAAAAATATTTTTTGCAATTATTTCTCTTAATTTCCCATGCAATGATGGGTAACATCCCTAGTGGTCTAGTGTACTGAAAGGGCTAATAATAACGTCCCCTATGACTTAGGAGAGTGAAATAGTTTATAAATACCTCCCTGGTAGTCTAAGGTAATAAAGTGGCTATTGATGAGAACTATGATGGTATAGGACAGTTAAGGGTTAACTATCTCTACTGAGGACCACCAGGACCACTTTAACCATAGGGCAAATGGTGCATTAGGCCCTATGGTAGTGGGGGCCCCTCAGCTGACTTGGACTGAGCGAGATGGTCCAGCATTTTGGGTGCTATCCCACGGTTTCAGACAACAGGAAGCAATTCTTAGGTAGCAGATAACATTGTAAATAATGGTGAAGCAGAGAGCTATCAGCTAAGTAGCTTATCCTCTATCCACTGAATAGGGGCCTGACTGCTGGCGCCATCACTGATATAGAGAATGGAAATCCTGTGTGCCCTATATGAATTGAGGGGTTGGACACAGATATATATATTGCAGCTCCATTCAATTCCCAAGACTGCTGAAGATAAATTACCATTGTACTTGCTTTCTCTTCAGCAGTCCCATAGAGGTGAATGGAGCGGCAGATCTACTCATATGGGGGACACAGAACTCTCTTCTCATATTTGTTGTGGTTCCCAGTGGTCAGACTATGGAAAGGGAATATCACTTTAAATAATAAATTTGTCTGCTTCTGATCTGTTCGCACTTTGCATTATGATGCAGTTTCTTCTGCACAGCCAAAATTAAGCTATAAGCAATTAAAACTGAAATGCTTTCAATTATACCCTTTTGTTTCCTTAGGCATCAGTCTTACTTAGATTAGAAAAAATTAACAAAGTATGAACTGGATCTAAAACCGAATCACAAATTAGATTTTTGTTATCTGGAATGTGCCAACAATCTCACGTCTATGGTGACCAGCAGACATCTACTGTCAGAGGAAACAGGTATTTTGTAGACTAGTTTGTATCCCCTCTGATCCTATTGGGTGCTCTGAGATAAGCGGCACCAGAAGCGGATTATCTGTGCTTCCATCATAAAAATTCCTTGCACATTCACCTAATGTGAACATTGACAGATATCTCATATCCATTGGCAGCTTCAAACCATTGCCAATTATCTCTAAGGTCGGTCAGAGAAAAGTACAGGATATCTTCTCTAAACTAAGCAATCAATGATTGTCAGAAGAAAAATGGACATTACAGAATGGAGAATTCCTAGAAAACAGACGACACATCATATACAGTAGATTAGCTTGTACAAACAGCAGTGGTAACCCCATCACAATCACTCTATGGCTTTTATCACAGGGTATAATTTTTCCGAGACACTAATGTCCTTTGTAGAGTTGGATTTACCAGGAGACACAATAATGCTGTTAATTTTTAGTCTCAGGAAGTGTACGATTAATGTGTCAGCAGATATGAAATATGTCTTCAGTCAGGTACTAAAATATAACTTACCAGCTGAATCAGCCCTATAAATTGGTCACTGAGAAAAAGAGCAATACTACTTATTAGCTTATCAATGGAAGGATAGCATTTCACTGCCCGATGTACAGGCAAGGCGAGTGCCGAATGTCAGTAAATAAACTGATTGGTGTTCAATTGCATTGGCCTATTACACTGGGGGAGGAATACTTGCTAACATGAACATTCCTGACTAGTTTACATGTATTCAATATGGGCACTGCATGTCTGTCTACACAGGACGATAATTTGGCGTCTTTTATTATATGACCAACTGGTAACCAAGCTTGTTTGCTTATCAGTTGGCTGATTTGCAGCCCAGAGAGACAGCACAATGATTGGCAATGAGCTTTCCGATGAAGACTTTTTCCCATTATTTGCCCCAAGAATCTTTCAATGCAACAGACACCAACCTGCGTGACTGTCTATATCCAGCTGTACACCATCAATGTATATAGGCTGAACCTGTCAATTTTAAGTTTCAACCAGGGCTGTGGAATCAGATCAATTTTGGTTGTTGGAGTATAAAAAAGAAGTTACTGGCTTCAAAATAAAAAACATAATTATTTTTAATCATATCATATCATACAATTATTTACATTGTATAATTAATTAAATGCAAAGTTTGTTGCATATTTACTTTCATAGGAATTTAGTCACTAGATTTTTATGTAATAGAGAAGCTTTACTGCTTCTTACTGACCATGGCTGGTCAGATATCTCTGAAAGAGTCAGATCAGGAGTCGATCTGTGGAAAAATAGAAATTGGAGTTGGTGGCTTGCCTACCAATTCCACAGCCCTGGTTTCAACATGTCAAATAATGGGTAAGGGGACCACCCAACTCTATCCCAATGGTGGAGTCTTTCATTCTCGGAGGAATAAACTACTGGGACACTTGGCCGAGCTGGGTGTGCATGGGGAAACCGAGTGAAAATTGCCTTATCCATCTATCTATCTATCTATCTATCTATCTATCTATCTATCTATCTATCATCTATCTATCTATCCATCCATTTTTGCATATCCCAAGGTTCTCCAATCAACATCGCCAAAGTCTTCCTACAACTATAGGATAATGTATTACTTAGTAACATAACAGCAGCCTGTACTATATTTATACAGAGATATCTCATTAGACTACTGTATAAATAGCAGCCTCTACTATGGTTATTCACCGATACCCTATTAGACTACTGTATAAATAGTTTGATATAGGTTTCCGGCCTATTTTGAGAACACCCCTGAATGATATGAGGACCGTAAACTAAATAGCTCAAGCAAATTGAATAACTTGACAGAAGAGAACAATTCTGTCCCCCAGTATATTTTATATAAATTGTATTTTATTTTACAGGGAAACAGATTGGATTCATTACTAGTTTTTATATGTTTGAGTCCTGAAATACTGGAACACTTAATGGACTGTTATTGCTTTTATTACAGCGTAAACCTTTTTATTTTATAAGCAGATTTAATTTGTGACTATGTACACATTAATGCCAAGCTTACTGGTTATCTGTATAGCTAAGGACACGCAGATTACAACTTTATGTCTACTAAGTACATGTGCAGCACATAGAGTAGTCTTTACTAAGAAATATAGTTTACTACTTACTAAATATTATCTAAAACCTAATGGATTTATAGTACATTCATATCAAATGTCAAAATAGCTAAAAATATCTTATCTGTTTCCATCAAATTCTGAAAAGAAATTCTCATGAAATTCTTATGATTAGCAATATTTATTAAGATCTTTATTAAATAAAAGCAGATAAAATTACTGTCCCAAAAATACAAATAAGAGATAAGAGGGTCAAACTCAACAATTTTGGCAGGAACAAACAATAATTTTGCATGTATGTGGATGTCTTATTGTCCCAGGAGAGTAGATGTCATGGAAAAGATGAGGCAGGCGTGTTAGATTTCAGCATGCCCAATGCTATTTTCTTACAGGAATTAAGATGTGCCAGAGTCAACACAAGTGAAGCCAACGTTTCACCTGTAAGATCCCTTCTTCCTTGCTTTTAATTGGAGCTTAGTGTTCTATTAGCAGTCAGATGGTATCAAGACTTAAAGGGATTGTACAGGATTAGAAAAACTTACAGAAACATCACACTGTCGGGTTTTGCTTGAGGAAGGTGCTAGACTCCAAGTCAATGAGGATAAACTGTAACATGGACAGAGATGACATCATTCTTGGAGGAAAGCAGCCATGTTTTTCTAATTCTGCATAACACCTTTAAGTTTGAGGAGGTTTTCCTGTAAATAACCTGTTTAAAGTGACTGAAGTCAAGAAAAAAAAAAAGTGTAAGGCCGGGGCCCCACAGGACATAATTGCAGCGCTAAAGCGCTGCGGAAAGAACCGTGGCGTGAACGCACTGCGGTACTTTCCACAGTGCTTTCAACAGAAAGTTCACAGAGTTTTCCTCCGTGGACTTTCTCTTCCCATTATATCTACAGGAAAGCCGCTGGATATCCGTAGATATAATTGACATGCTGCGATTTGCAAAGCCGCAACGGTCATCTATGGGTCTTCGTCCAGTTTGTGCAATCCGGGTGGTTTCCGTCTTCTGCCCCACAAAACAGTGAATGGGTTTTAAAACGGTCTAGTTTCTTCTGTCTAGTTTCGCGGAGCACAAGCCAGACAAATTGCACAAACTGGACAAACAAGGTGTGAACCCGCCCAAAACCTGTTTCTAACATATACATTTGTGACCATATAGAAGTGATGTAGGAAACAGATCTCCTTAAAAAGATATATTATAAGGTTTCTTATATCCACATGTACTATCCATTTATGAACAGTAGTTTCTATCTGGCGGTACACTTCAATGCCAACTTTACAGGCCATTCACTAAGAGATAATATGGTCATTATGGTCATGCAGATGTTCATTACGCTGTACGGCTACATTCATATCTACATCAGCGGTTCCCTTTTAGGGAACTTTGTCAGATATTTTGTCAAAAATGGCAGAAGTACTAGAGCAGCAAATACAGTCAATGGGGTCCATTAGTTGTCATTGGTGTCTGTCCTATGATGGATCCAGCACTGCTCTTGTTTTCATAAAGCAAGTATTCATTTGTCTACGGTCCAGAGTAGAGAAAAGTGTTTTGATTCCTGCAACAAAAAAAAAATAAAAAAAAATTGTCCTTATCCACACTGATATAAATATTTTAGCGCAACCGCTGCAATATTGGGAGAATTTACCATTGAAAAGTCTATGGCCAGATAAAAGGCAAGAAATATCCACTATGATGTTCTCACATCTAAGCTTGTGCAGGCAGACAATGCTGACCACAAAAGTAATTTATTTTTCTAAAATACAATTGTAAAATATTATATCCTGCTTCTCCATCCCTAGAACTAGTTTCCTAACTCACAAATACAAATAATTTTAAGGACATTGCAAAGGCATAAAAGTTCTCAAAGTTTTGAAGTGCCTGTAGGGATGTGACCATAATGCACAATGGCTGTTGCTTCGCAGAGTCTTGGATCAAGTTCATGTACAATGTGTCAGTATCACAACACGGAGCCATACAATGCTTTACATTGTATTGCGTGGTCCATCCCTTCTATTTTCAGCATTTTCTCACTGCAGATCAGCAGTCGACTCAGGAAAAGAAATGTTTACAAAATTTTTCACAGCAATTCAATTATGTTTCAGATAGCGGCACAGGTCATTGGCATAGCTAGAAGAGCACGGCAGGGTATTGGCGCACTAACAATTCATCTAATTTCCAATTGCTTGGTTCTGAGGAAATCAAGGAGCCTTGTGGAAAGGTCACGGATTGAATTGATGTACTCTGTCATTAAAGGTAAAGGGTGCTACCTTCTAGATGGTATTCAGTATCAAGAAAATTGTGGTGAAAAAAATGAAATATGGAAAGCCTGACTCACAACACCTGCATACTTTCACCTAAGGGTAAGTTTACATGGTGTGGCCTGAAATCAAGGGAAAATTGAAAACTAGCACCTCTGGTCTATTTATCTGCAGTTTCCACATGATTTTTTTTTTTTTCTCATTCAGGTCCGCCGGGGGACCTGTACGACAGAGACCCGGACCACTAAAACAGAGGTTTGATTATAATGGGGTCCGACAAGTGTCCACTGAAAGCTGTGGAGAGAAAAAAGTTTTGCAGGTTTCTACAACGGAGCCTCCACAGAGACTCTGGTACAGATGTGAACCTAGCCTAACGCCAGTTAGAGACGACCGTGCTGCAACCGGCTGTCCGTGAATTAAAAGCATGGGCGGCACATGGGGGATGTGATTCCGCAACCCCTTTCATTAAATGAATAGAAGCCATAGAAGCAAGGGTGTCAAAATAGGACAGGAATAGGACCTGTTTTATATTTTGCGGCCCGAACTGTAAGGGCTCATTCACATCTGCACCCGGTCTCCATTCATACAGGTTTCCGTTTCCTGCACAAAATAGAGCAGGAGACAGAAAGCTGCAAGATTCTTTCATACCCATTCATTTGAATGGGTTTGAAAGGTGTCCGGTTGTGAGCGCCGGTGAGCGTTTTATGCTCTCCGCGGCGAAACCGTTTTTTTTTAAACAGACACAGAGTCAGACATGCAGTACTCTGTGTCGGGTTTTTAAAAAACGGTTTCCCAGCGGAGAGCATAAAACGCTCACCGCCGCTCACGGCCAGACCCGGTCTGACAACTTTCCGTCTTCTGCATACAGAAGACAGAAAGCTCAGAACGGAGATCGGGCGCTAGTGTGAACCCAGCGTCAGCCTGCACACGGGACTGTGAAATTTACAGTCATGTATACGGGCCTATTGAAATGAATGGGTCAGTGTGCTATCCGTTAAATACACGGATAGCACACTGACCAAGGCCACGGTCCTCTGCAACCAGCCTTAGTCAGAGTATGACCAAATGGGCAGGATTTGTAAGGTGTTCATAGTGCAGAGGTAACAAAAGTATACATGCAAGCATTATAACTAGAGCATGAAACAGTCTAAGAAGGTGTCCTGACTAATAAAACAGGTTAACTTTTATATTATAACTTGTATAATAAAAATTGTTGCAGACCAAATACACTTCTTGCTGACAATAACATTCCCTAATGTCAGTGGCCTCTTTCAGCAGGAGAACATGCCTGGCCAAACTGCAAATATATTTGTAGATAATAATAAATTATATTTATTTACTTGTATAGCTCCATCATATTCCACAGCACTTTACAGATAGTGTCAACACTGTCCCAAATAGGGCTCACAATCTACATTCCCTATCAGTATGTCTTTGGAGTGTGGGAAGAAATCAAAGTACCTGGAAGAAACCCATGCAAGCACAGCGAGAACATACAAACTCCATGCAGATGTTGTCCTTGGCTGGATTTGAATCTAGGACCCAAGCGCTGCAAGGCAACAGTGCAAAATTTGTTCACAGATGGTTTCAAGAAGAAGACAAAAGATTTCAAGATGTTGACTTGGACTCCACATTTCCCAGATCTCAATCAAATTAAAGGGAGTCTGACAGTACGAAGGCTGGTCTTACATGACCGTAGTTTAAGACCGCAAATGGTCCGCAATTGCGGGATTTAAATTGCGGACCATTTGCAGACCCACTGTTTTCTATGCGGACTCTTACACCACCGTAGATTTTGTCCGTGGTGTGGCGTGCCGTAACCGTGGTCCGGACAGTATACCACATGTCCGTAATGGCCGTGTTTTTACGGCGCGGACTGTCCCATACAAGTCTATGGGCGCGTGCAGTTATGCAGATATACACTGAACATACATCAGTGTATACCCGCAATTGCGGATGTTGACGTGTGTTTTGTGGTGTGTTTTGTTTTTTGCAGACCCGCATAATACTGATACACACGGAACGTTGCGGATGCACTTTGCGGTTGGGCACGGACGTCTGCAGAATGAGTTTTTAGAGTGAAATTTGTGTTGCGGATCCACAAATTGCGGACCGCAAAAACCACTACGGTCGTGTAAGACCAGCCTAAACTGGACTGATGTCTTCATCCAACCTCATCTACTATGTAACTGGTTATAAACTCAAACACAGTACTTTGCTGAAGTGCTTCTATAGTTTTCAAATTTGTCTTATTTGTTCAACATTTGAACCACATTTTTATGTAAATTGTTGTTTCATTCATATACAAATAATAGAAAGTGCTTAGGGTGTTTGCTTTTTTCTGTATGGGCTTGGGCCTGCACTGTAGATTCCCTCCTCGATATCCCATGCCCAGCTCGACCTTCTATAACCTCTCCCCCAGAGCTGCACCTGCCAGCAGCCATGCTGATTCTGGGAGCTGGAGGGAGAGCTGTCTATCAAATAAAGGGGGGGGGGGGGGGCAAAGCTGTGCGGGATACAGGGGATGGAATCTACAGCAAAGAATGAAACCAGGGCAAGCTGAGACCCACCTAAAGTACTTTTCCCTCATTTGCATATAAATAAAACAACAATTTACATCAACGTGGGACTCCAAATTTACTATAACTCGCGGCAGGAGTACACCAGAATGATTAAGAAGCTGAAGCCTCTTCATATTCCAGGCACATCTTGTGCCAGCCAACGGGAATTGAAAAGGAAATACCAGTCTTAATAAATTTGCCTGATATGTTATAGTTATGACTGGTTGGTAAGTAATTCTAGAGTATTTAGTGTCAGAGTCATGGCCTCTTCCTAATATAGATGACTATCCTTTTGAGCTTGGTGTGTCAAAATTTGTAAGAAAAACCCCTAGCTTAACTTGGGTGGCGTGTTTCAAGATATTTCTAGAAAAGAAAGTTATATTTTTGATTTATGTATTTATATTATATTTATTTTTGGCCCATTAAACGGTATATGACCCCCTTTTTCTGGCCCACCACATGTATATGTAGCAGTCGATAATTTTTACTCACCTGTCGACGCTCCAGTCGTGAATGCCTTCTGTTGCTACCTTCAGGGTCCGCTATAGCCGATGCTGAAGAACGGCAAGATGCCATACATAGCACCTGGGCATTCTTCAGCGTAAGTGTAGTGCCGCCTAGAGGAGGCAGCAAAGGGCGGCCAGGACAGGAGCATGGACAGGTGAGTAAAAAGTATCAGCATCTGCTTATTACAATAACACAATAAGTAGCTACCCATGTATGTCACCCAAGATGTCTTGGAGTGACACCTTTGACACGCGTATCATGGGCTTGCCATCACTGCGCTAGATCATACACCGAATTTATGACTACATTACATCTACAGTTAGCCAAGAAGAGTTTGTGATTTTAGTATTGCATAAGTAGTAACAATTTTACAAGAAGCAAAAGAAAAAAAAATTGTAAATAAACATCTACCTTATTAGATTAGAGACAAAATTTTTTCTTACCAACCCTAAATATGGCTATCAGAAAACATCCCATTCTGTGACATTATATACGGCAGTTTCTATGCAATGATCTGTAATCCTACTCTGCTGAATGGATTGCATGGCCACAGGGGCTGTGGGTAGCAATAACAGTTTTACAGAGACATTCATTTATCATTTTATATTAGGTAGTTGCTGTTTAGGCAATTTCATATTGTAGTGCAGTGAACTGACTTACAACATGTTGCACACAGGTAGGACATGCTGGGATTTATGATTCCAGGTCACATACTTTGTGTAATACATCCCCCTGTTGAAGATTCTAGCTGCAGTTAATGATAAAATAATGTAAAATGTGATTTAGGTCTAATTATAAGAATGTACATTCTCAGGTTTTCCATATTCTGTGACTGGCATAGAGACTTGTCTTCATACTATGGCCTCTTGACAAAGCAATGATGCACCGCACATCCTGCACTTATTATTGTGCATTTTATGCAGTCAGCGTATGACAAGTAATCACACACACCAGCATGATTTGTGACCCACATAACCTTTCCGTCCTTGGGCATCCTGCAAGACTGGTGTTAAGCCAGAACATATTTCTTTTTTTCCCCCCTTCTTGCATTGTGCGTTTTTATCAAGACACATTCCCTTTCCTTTTACTGATACAAGAAGCAGCAATAGTAATCATATCCTGGCTCTCAGCTCCCCTTCTTCATGATACTTTCTCTGGCCACATTGTAATCAACATCTCACTTAAAGGGAGATAATATAATGACATTCTAACACTCACAGAGCTGGCACGCGTTCAAGAGCTACAGAGATAACCGCTGCTGAGCTCATGTGCAGCCTGCTTGCTTTATTTTTTATTATTCACTCTCACAATTTATTACTATCGTCATCTTAGTGACCAGAAAAATCCAGCCATAGATTTAGGAGCGGCATCACACATGGCACATGTTGCATCAATTATTATCAATGTTCTGTGCTGCTGAAGATTACATGGTTACAAGGAAGATTTCTACCAGGTATTATAAATAAGGGCCTGTCTCCGCCATCATTTCACTACTTAGATCTGTGCTGTAATTCATCTGTTACAATAAACAGGGCATAAACAAAATAATGGGCAACTCAAGGACCAGACATTGAGATCTATGAAGCAACAGGGAACTGTATTTTAAGAAGCCAGGAACATGTGCAACAAATAAACAAGAAGACGCCAAAAAGCAGACTTGATTTTGTTGTAGACAAATTAGCTGCCATGCTCCTGGGATTCGTCAAGCATGTAATAAATATATTAGCAGATAAGGTTATACTCCTCGTGTTATCAGATTTTATAATCCCACAGTTATAACCCATAGCAATCACTGTGTTTGCCAATAACAAAGTCAAATATCTTCAAAGTGTAATATAATGACCTAAGAGCTGTAAAACCTGAAGCTGTAACAGAGCAGAATTTGTCATTTAACTGTACTGCAGTCATATAAACATAATGCAATAAGGTTGGGCTCTGTTCTCATTAATGTCATTGCTTTCATTTATAATGGAGGCCAGTGATCCTGTCACAGATCCATTACCCATCAGATCCATACGGACGTTGACAGATCCCACTGACTAACGGGTTCCAGTGGGATTCTGATATTTCTTATGGCAAGTACAGTGGTACAGACTACGGCCATTTGGGGATAAATGTACACAACAGTTTTAAAATAAGATAAGGAACATCAAACAGATTTATCAATGTATTTTCAACACTATTCTTTAATAAATGCATTGAAAAATGGGATCAAACCCCATATGGCTCATGTAGCTTTAGGCCTGGTTCACATCTGCGTTCGGTATTCCATTCGGGGAGTCCGCTTGGGGACCCCCAAAACGGAATACCGAACGCATTGACAAGCGGTGAGCTTATGACTGCACACAGACCCCATAGACTATAATGGGGTCCATGTGTTTTCTGCGTGCTGTCTGCACGAGTCTTGCGGAGAGAAAAGTACTTCATGAACTACTTTCCTCTCCGAATGACTCATGCGGAGACCGTGCAGAAAACACACGGACCCCATTATAGTCTATGGGGTCCGTGTGCTTTCATAAGCTCACCGCTTGTCAACGCATTCAGAAGTCCATTCTGGGGGTCCCCAAGCGGACCCCCCAAGTGGAATACCAAATGCGAATGTGACCCAGGACTTATTTGCAGCAGTAGGAACCAGGAATGATCACAACAGGCTTCAGCTTCCAGCTCCGCACAGTCCACAGCTCCCATTATTAGCTGATCTGTGAGGGTGCCGAATGTCATATACCTCCAATCTAATATTAATGATCTTGTCTAAGGATTGGTCATCAATTTCTTAATCCCAGAAAACCCTTTAGGCCAGGGGTCCACAAACTGCGGCCCGCGGGCCACGTGCGGCCCGCCAAGCACTTCTGTCTGGCCCCGCCGACAAGCGTGCATTTATAATGAAGCTAGGCCAGGCCATGGAGCGCACTTCACTTTACCTATTGGAAGGCTCCGCTCCCGATGTCTGTGCGACCTGCTCTGCCTCCGGCCCACTGTTTAAAAAGTTTGAGGACCCCTGCTTTAGGCTAAGGCCCCATGTTGCAGAAATTCTGATTTTTTTTGTTGCAGATTTCGCTGTGTAGTGTCTACAGAAGGAATGTGAAATATAAAGGAGGCTCTTTTACATCTCCCTTCTGCTCCATCCACTCCTGGCTTTGGCGCAAAATATGCATGAAAAAAAATGCAGCATTTCCATAACAAGGGGCTTTAGCCTTAAAGGGGTTGTCCATGAATTACAGAAAACTCAGGGATGTATTTAAAACAACATCAACAAAAAAAAGTCATATTTGCATATCCTCTGCACTCTGTTGTGCAGCCCTGGTTCTCGCTACCTCAATGCTTCAGAGGGAGGCACCATATAGTGGCCTATATATAGTTCAGTAATATGACAGCGCAGTATGTATGATCCCCTTAGGGTGTGCTTTAATAGCATATAGTCATTGTGCTAGGTAATAATGGCTTCCAGAGATGACAAACAATCCTGGAGTAGAGAAGCCTAGAGTAACACTACAACAGGTCAGATGCCTGTGATGTTTCTCTTATAAACAGTTCATCCCATTCCAGATACTTCATCGACTTGCGGAAGGAAGACAGCTGCCCAATGAGAGGCGATGAGTGCAAAGCACAGTTATGTAAACTCCATAGACCTACTAAATAAATGAAATACTGAAACAATTACCCCCGTGGCCTTATTTATGTTATTACTCTGGAGATCACTTGCTTTACTATGTTTTACCAGTTCAGTTTAAATATAGGAATATTTCTTGTCATGTTAGTAATAATCTGAATTTATACAACACTAAGATAAGAGATAAAGATAAGATAATCCTTTAATAGTCCCACAGTGGGGAAATTTCAGTATGTTACAGCAGCAGAGTAATACAGATACAGGATAATACACAGTAATATAATACAGACGTAGACACACATATGCTGAGAAGAGAAGATATACTAGGAGTCCATAGCAGCTAAGGAACAGAAGGATAAAGAAGGAAGATTTCATAATCATTAGTTCTCTGTACGGAGTGATCTTCGCTTTGTCTGATGTAGATTACACTGACTGATCGTGGTTGGAAGGAAGGACTTGCGATAGCGCTCCTTCTCACACTTGGGGTGAAGCAGACGGTCACTTACAGTGCTGCCAAGTGCCATCAAGGTCTCATACATGGGGTGGGATTTGTTCTCCCGCATGGAGGTCACCACAGACAGTATCCTGTCACCCACCACCTGTACTGTGTCCAAGGGGCTCCCCAGGTCAGAGCTGGCCCTCCTGATCAGCCTGTCAAGTCTATTTCTGTCCCTGGTTGATATACTGCTCCCCCAGCAGGCCACACCGAAAAAGATGGCTGAAGCAACCACAGAGTTGAAGAAGGCCTAAGAAGTTGGCCCTGGACTCCAAAGGCCCTCAGCCTCCTGAGCAGGTAGAGCCTGCTGTAGCCCTTTCTCTGCAGCGCCTCCAGGTGGTCAGCCCAGTCTAGTTTATTATTGAGGACAGTGAATATATGAAATTACACTAAAAAATACTGTCATTGAAATAAAAAAGATGACTTTAAAGAAGATGATTGGAGTTATACAGAAAGTAGCCAGTTGTATTTTCAATGTGGAACTATAAATGATGCTTCATGACCCAGTCACCCAGGCCCTGTCTGCGCCAACAGAGATATAAAGTGCATTGTGATGTGAAGAGTGAAGCAAAGTTAAAAGGACAGAACGGTGCTGAGAGAAGGTGCAGAGGTAAATAAGTCAGATTGTATGTGCTTCATGGACTGTGTTAATATACAGTTATGTGTCAAAAGTGGGTTTTAAAAAAAGAAGTTTTCAAGACTCACTAAAACTCATCTTCACTGGGTAATTCTTACAATATGTTTATTTATGGATGTGTGAGTAAATGTAATTATTATTATTACCCAGCGTAAATGTAAGAAACATCAACAATAAAAGCTAAACTGAAATCGTTTTTGTATAAGTCAATTGTGCATAAAAATATTAACATTTACAATACATATACCTGCCTACAAGAAGTCCTGGGAGAACCGTACTAGGTAACGTTGACAACTCCCTGTGAGGCCTCCCTGATGATTGTTATTATGAAAATGTCCATCAGATACTTAGAATAATTTGTCACACCAGCGGTCCTTTGACAGTAGATTGAAAAATTGTTCCTTGAAAACAGGTCTTTAGGAGTTAATACAGTCTAGTCTAGAACATAGGTGCAGCATAAAGGAAGTCTGAGAACTACATGTGACAGGTTTTAGAAGCATACTGGTATACAATTTTAATTATAGTTTTATCATAGAGCTTTTCTTCTTAAAGGGAGTCTATCACTGCCCCAGCTAGTTTAAAATGGTCCCATAGTGCTGTAGATGCTCTTAGCAGAATAATAATCATACCTTTCTTAAGTTTCAGAGTTCCAGGGATGTGTAGAAAAGCACTTTTATTTTTTATTCAAATGAGAATCACAAGGGGAGTTTTTTTTTCAGGCACTGAGCACTGCTGCATCATCACTAAACACACCCATCCTGCACTTGGCTCCTCCCATGGGCAGTGTCAGTTGATCCCCTTGGTATCAGTTGATCCTCACATTGCCCAGGGGGAGGAGCTGAATTCAGGATAGGCGTGTTTAATAATGATGAAGCAGTGCCCAGTAATAGAAGGAAACTCCCCTTGTGCTACAAGATCCTCATTTAAATAAAGAATAAAAGTGCTTTTTCTCAGCATATATGGGGCTCTGAAACTTAAGAAAGGTATGGCTTGCATTCTGCTAACAGCACTATGGGAGACGTTTAAAGAATAAAAATTAGGTAAGAAAAAATAATGTTACCATACACTCAAAGTTCGTTCTGATGTGGTGCTTAGCAGATATATGGTCCTTAAACCCCACATCAATTGCAAGAAAATTCTGCTGCACACACTTGCATGAAAAAGGTGCAATGATTTATTACAGAAGCAAGAAGCATTACAGTTGTTACGACGTGAACATAAGGCAAAATTGGCATGTGAAAAAAAGAAACTAGATCAGAGGAACGTTTTGGTCATATGACCTTCATCAGTGATCTAGTGCGAGGCAACCTCGGGTGTGGTGTCCATCAATTATAAGTCTCCTGTTACTATAATGAAGCCGATAACTGGAAATGTGAACCTAGCCTTTTTAGTGAGCCATTTCTGAATTACCTTGGACTAGTGTCTGTTTCTTAGGGCTCATATGCACATGGTTCTAGACATGTGGTCCTATAATTATAGTCTTCTTGGGATTGGATCCCATTGAGTGATTAAAATCATTCCCAAAGACAACCATTGTGAGGAGGCGAATTATGACGTGGATTATGCGCCATAATCCGCCCCCTCTGTGCCCGTGTGAACGGGCCCTTAAAACAGCTAACTGGCTGCTTGTCAATCCCCTGACAATCTTTAAGTGAAGGCCTACCTTAAAGATAGGTCATCAGTTATAAAGCCTGGAAAACCTCTATAAACATCTATCTCTTGATCAGAACCATAACATATGCATTAGTCCTAATAGAGATCCAATAATCAGCCTACCGTATATACTCGAGTATAAGTCGACTTTTCCAGCACATTTTTCATGCTGAAAAAGCTCTCCTTGGCTTATACACGAGTCAGGGTCCACGGAGCACAGAAAACTGGAAGGACCTGGAAGAGGGAGGTCCTTTAGTGCTACTGCTCTGTGATTGGCTTGTCATGAGGTCATGTGACTGTGATGTCATCAAAGGTCCTGTAGCCGGGGGGCGTGGCTAGCCGTGTATGGGAGCGGACGCATCTCCTGGAGCTCTCCGTGTCCTCGCTCTACATCTTACATCTACCGGCGCCATCCTGCTGCACAAACTTCTGGGCTGCCCTGAGGCTTTCCCCCGAGCCTCCGTCTGCTAAATTTGGGCGCCTTCTGCCAGCTCCTGCGTGGTCCCGGGCGGTTTTGGATCCTGCGGCCTACTACACTGCTTGCGTCCGGCCGCCATCTTGGCCTCGCGGCCTACCCGGCTCCTCCAAATCTGCGCGGTGGCCTGACTGCAGCGGCTTACCTGTCTGTCTGTTCGGTCCCTCTTCATCCCGGTGGAGATCCTCTGGTGCCTCCTGGTGTTCTCCGTCTGCCGGTCTCCCCGTCTGCAGCGCTGCCTCCTCTTCATAACGCTGAGGCCGCCATCTTGGATTTGCGGCCCACCTCCCGGCTGGCTTCTCTGTAGGTGGTTGCCTCCTGTGGACCCTGCCTGCTGCTCTTCAGTGACCTGGCTCGGCGAGGTCCTCTGGTGTCCCTCCTCTGGTCTTCCTGATCCTCCTGCAACATCTGTGGAGACGTACAGCCTGCTCCTTCTGGAAGGCTTCACTGTATTGGGCCCTTGATCTACCTGCTGCCTGGCATCCCTGCATTGCCTGAAGTGGAGACACCTCACCCCCCCCCCCTGCTGTCTGGCTCCTATCCTGACATTTTCTGCTGGGACATTCTGCTACCTCTGTGAGTACTCCCTGCTGTTTTTTTTTTTGGACTTTCTTATCCTCTTCAGAGACATTCTTAGCAGGGAATTTTTGTTATTGTGAGCTGCAGTGGTGTGAAGGGAGTGCTGAGCCCCTACTCCACCATCAGGGGGGGCTCCTCACCTTCCTCCACTTGCTATGTGTTATATGCTCTGCAATATATCCCCACGGACCTAGCACTTCTCCCACTGCTCTTTTGGCACCTCATGGGTACCGGGTTTGATTATGGAACTGTGTGACCGCCTCATGTAAGGCCTGGTGATACTGCGAGTGTACCTTCATTACCCTCTATGGTCGCTTCTCATTGTGATATGTCCAGAAGACGTCCTAACACCTCTACTGCTTCTTCCCGCACCCCGGGCCGCTCTCTTACTCACTCACCATCAATTTCTACCTTCCTGTCCCGATCTGGAACCTCGGCTACAGGGTCTGGCACTGATGACATGGCTCCTCCATCTCCTCCGCTACGCCAATCGCAGCCACCTCCTTCACTGTCTGCCACCCTCCCTGGACATGACATGCAATCCTTGGACTCAACCTCCTTGCCCTGCTCGGCAGCCCATATTGCCTCTGCGGACTTTCAGCTACTTCGGGACCTTATTCAAGCTCTGCCCACTAAACAAGACCTGGATGCTGTAGTTTCCCGAATGGAACAATCCCAGGCACAGGCCCTCGGTGCGATCCAGTCTGATGTGTCTCAACTTACTACTAGGGCTGATGCTACTGATCAAACACTGTCCTCTCTGGAACAACGCCTGTCCGCAGTGGAGAGCAATCAAACTCACTCTGAGGCCCGTCTCCAGCATATTGCTTTGCTCCTGGATGACCAGGAGAACCGGGGTCGCAGAAATAATATTCGATTACGAGGAGTGCCAGAAAAAGGCCCTCAGGATGATCTGATCAGCCGTGTTAATACCATTTTCAATATGGCGACTCAACGCCCGCTGGATGCTACCTTCATGATGGACCGTGTGCATAGAGTCCACCGATCTGGCCCGCTTGACCCTGCTAATCCTAGAGATGTTCTGTGTAGACTACATTACTTCACAGACAAGGAACACATCCTGAGGTGTGCCTGGGATATGGGATCGGTGCCTTTTGAGAATGCCTCTGTCAAGCTCTATCCTGACGTCTCATCCCGCACTTTGGCTATGCGCCGTGCCCTTCAGCCGGTGTTAACTCTGATTAAGGACTGTGGAGGTTCCTATAGGTGGGGTCATCCCTTCCATCTGATTGTTCGTGCTGGCTCGTCCTCGATTGTTGTCCGTTCCCCGGCGGACTTGCCCGATTTGTTTGCCTCCCTGGATGTGCGCCCTGTCTCAGTCCTGAACTGGCTTGCTCTGGATTCCTCCCGCCCTGCTGTATCCAGGCGCGGCCGCGGTTCCAGGCATTCTTCTTCGGCTGCCTCTAGAGAGAGACCTCGGCGAAACTCATCTCCACGACGTCTTCCAATACCGGGTCCGCCTGGGTCTCCGCTCCGCCAACCAGATCTCTCAGCTCAGCTTCCCATTGAAGCATGATTCCTCATGCCGCCGGGTTTTTGATCTGTTCACAGGATGGTGCTAATATCCTTTTATGCTGAGTGGTCTCGGACCTGTTTTGTGGTTTGTGGACATTTTCACTGTGTTTATTCGGTCCTGTGGCTACTCTGTTCCTCTTGATCCTGTTCCTGATGGGCTTTATAGATGGCCCTTGTTGTTGATATTGCTGTTTTTTTTTTTATTTTATATACAATGTTGGACCTTAGAGTCACTTTGTAGCCCCGTGCTTCCTATCCCGTTACACTTTGTTGGGGATAGAGGCATGGGGTCTTCCTTACCAGGTACACTCGTGGTGCTTGCGGGCCCACTTCTCCCCCCATCTTTTCTTACTCCCTCACTCCTTCCTGTTTGTTGTTGTGCCCCTGGCTCATTTGTCTAGGGGTAGTTAGATTTGTTCTACTCTTGGTTCTTTTTCCCTTTCCTTTTTCCCCCCCATACCTTTACTGCTCTCCTTTTTCTACCTTCTTATTTTTCTCTCCCCTTTACCCTCCTCAATTCTCCGTCCTCTCCCCTTCCTTCCTCCCTCCCCCCCCTTTTTTTTTTTCTTCCTCTTCTCTCCTAGGGTGTGAGCTGGGAAAGCCCGTCTCCCTCCATGCCTCCGCTTGACCACCTTTCCTCCATCACCGTGGGTTCCCTCAATGTGAGAGGCCTTCATAGTCCAGAGAAGCGCTCCGTACTCTTCAATCTGCTCAAAGGTAAGCGCCTTCATGTTGTGTTTTTGCAGGAAACTCACCATTGCTCTACCAAGCCATACAAGTTGACTAATGCTTGGTTTCCTCATGCATATCATAGCTCTTCTCCCGACCCGAAATCCAGAGGGACTAGTATCTTGATTTCTCGCTCCCTGCCTTGGGAACATTTGGAGACTCGCACTGATTCTGAGGGGAGACTTGTTATGGTCAAGGGTCGTATCTCCTCTCAGCTTTTTACTTTTGTTTCTTTGTATTTACCTAACTCGGGACAGGGTCGTGCTCTTAGTTCTTACTTGGGGCTGTTGGACGGCTTTGTGGAGGGCTTCCTGGTGGCGGGAGGTGACCTCAATCTGGTCCTAGACCCTTCATTGGACTCTTCTACTGGCGTCTCTTCTCACCCTTACTCACTCATCAGGAGGGTTAAGAGGGATCTTCATTCCCACCAACTTATGGACTCCTGGAGGTTACTCCATCCATTAGATAGGGATTACTCCTATTATTCTCCGGTCCATCACCGATATTCTCGTATCGACTACCTCTTTATCCGTCACCAACATCTTCATTCTTTATTGGCTGCAGAAGTCGACAACATTACTTTCTCCGACCATGCTTTGGTTACTTTGTCTGTTTCCTTGTCCTCCCCTATTCCCTTCCAGCGTCAGTGGAAACTTAACGCGTCACTTCTTGATGACGCAACCATCTTGGATGACATTAAGACCCGTTTGGGGGAATATTTTGAGAGGGAGGAACTGTCGGGGATTGCTCCTCCAATGGTGTGGGAGGCTCACAAATGTTTTATCCGGGGTATCCTGTTGCAACATGGTTCCCGCTTGAACAAGGAACGCCGGGCTTGCATTGAATCTCTGCTGCAGCGGATCCGCTCATTGGAACTTCTTCATAAACGCCAAATCACTCCTGATGTTTATTCTCAGCTTGCCAGCGCCCGAGAGGAATTGCGTACGCTCGTCACTGATAGGGTGAAGGGTACTCTAGCTAAATGTAGACGTCATTTTTACGAGTTCGGAAATAAGAGCGGGCGTTCCCTAGCTAGGGCCCTTCGGGTTCAGCAGTCCTCCACCTATGTTTCATGCATCGGTTCCGCCCAGGGTACTCGATTACACATGCCCCTCGATATTGCGGCTGCCTTTCGGGACTACTATGCCTCTCTGTATTCTGTAGACTCTGGCCCTTCTCCTCTCCCTGAAACGGAGTTCCGAGATCGCATTCGTTCTTATCTCTCCTCCTCTGGTCTCCCGTCGCTGTCCCTAGAAGACTTGACGGCCTTGGAATCTCCTATTGTTGAAGAGGAAATTTCTTTAGCTGTCTCCAGTATGGCAACGGGTAAGGCCCCAGGTCCAGACGGCCTTACCTTGGTATACTATAAGAAACTTGGCCCTGAACTCCGCCCCAGACTGTTGAAAGTTTTCAATTCTCTCACTGATGGCTCGGCCCTTTGTCGTGACTCCCTGCGTGCTCACATAGCGGTTATCCCCAAACCCGGAAAAGACCCTCTTCTGTGCTCTAACTACCGCCCCATTTCGCTAATCAATGTTGACCTAAAAATTTTAGCCAAGATCCTTGCGACCCGTTTATCGCCCTTGTTAGGAGATATTGTTCACCCGGATCAAGCTGGATTTTTACCCGGCCGTGAGGCTCGAGATAATACTACCAAAGCTATCAACCTCCTGTATGGGGCTAAACAGTCGGGCTCTCCTCTCATGCTTCTTTCAACTGACGCTGAGAAAGCCTTCGACAGGGTCAACTGGCGGTTCATGGAAGAGACCCTGTTACATATTGGTCTTGGACATCGCATGATGAGTTGGATCATGGCTCTATACTCTCTCCCTACAGCGATGGTCAGGGTGAACGGTTTATTGTCCCAGTCCTTCCCTATCCGAAATGGCACTAGGCAAGGATGCCCCCTCTCGCCTCTCATTTTCGTCCTGACTCTTGAACCCTTCCTCCGCCAAGTTCGAGCCGACCCGAACATCTCAGGCGCTGCTCATTCTTCCCGTTTGTACAAAGTGGCGGCTTATGCAGACGACTTGCTGTTTTTTCTCTCCTCCCCGCATGTCTCTCTTCCGGCTCTGATGCTCGCCTTTCAAGTTTACTCGACCCTTTCGAATTTTAAAATCAACTTTTCGAAGTCGGAAGCCCTTAATGTGACCCTTTCCTCCTCGGCGGCCTCCTCCTTGAGTCAATCTTTCCCTTTTCATTGGGCCCCCACTTCTCTCAAATATTTAGGGGTTTATCTTACTCCGAACCCAAAAGATCTCTTTCGTTGCAACTTCCCCCCACTTCTGGCATCTATCAGGGCTGATTGTACTCGATGGTCCACTGGAGCCTTTACTTGGTTCGGGAGATGCGCGATTTTTAAAATGAACATTCTCCCTCGTCTTCTCTACTTGATGCAGGCGCTTCCCATTCACATCCCTCTGTCTTTTCTTAGATCCCTCACTTCCGTTCAACTGAAGTTCATCTGGTCGGGCAGACCCGCCCGAGTGAGCAAGGCTTTTCTCTTTCGTCCCAAGAGTTGCGGTGGTTTATCGCTTCCGGACCTGAAGTCCTATTACTTGGCTACCCACCTGACTCGTGTCGTGGACTGGTGTAGGCATGCTGTTTCTAAACCTTGGGTCTACATCGAACAGGCATTCTCTCCGATCCCTTTGCAGGTTGCCCCATGGTTGGACTCCTCCTCATTGTCGTCTCTCTTTTCTCATCCTACCCTTGGTCCCACGCTTCGGATTTGCTCCAGGGGCCTTGTTCGCTCCACTCTCCTCCCTAAGGATTCCGCTCTTTTTCCAGTGCTGGGCAATCCTGCCTTTCCACCTGGAATGTTTGACCGAGTTTTTCGTAATTGGCGCCGTCATGGGATTTTCCGTGCCTGTCACTTCCAGGACGCAGGGGGATGGACTACACTCCTGAACTCCCAGGCCCCTCCTGAGCTGCCCCCTTTGGATGCTTGGCGGGGGATGCAACTTCGTCACTTTTTACATTCTCTCCCTGCTCCTGCAGAGTTCCGCGTCGAACCTACCCCCTTGGAGAGGATTTGTGTTGGTGCTGGCCCCCTCCGCCACTCCCTCTCGCTTGCTTACCGGATCCTGGTTGAACCTTCGGAGGATTTTGTTCCGCCGTTCTTGCTGAAATGGGAATCTGATTTGTCCCTTTCCCTCTCTCAGGAGCAGCGTAAGCGCATTTTTCGCCTTTCTCATGCTGCTTCCATCAGCTCTCGCCACCAGGAGGCCAGTTACAAAATCTTGTCCCGATGGTATAGGGTTCCTACGAGACTCCATGCTATGTTTCCTCAGGTCTCCCCATTATGTTGGCGCTGTGGCGACGAGGAAGGCACGCTGCTACACATCTTTTGGTCCTGTCCTGCCCTTTCGTCCTTCTGGGAGGGGGTCAAACGGATAACCCTCCAGCTTACTGAAACTTCTCACCATTTGGGCCCTGCCCTGTTCCTTCTTAATCACTGTGAGTCTTCTGTAAAGGTCTTTAAGCGTTCCCTACTTAGATTCCTGATCCTCGCTGCCCGGGCTTGTATCCCCCTTTTTTGGAAACGAGTGGATCCTCCTCCTCTCTCCCTCTGGATTTCGAAGGTCAACGAGATAATGCGCATGGAAAATCTCACGTCTTTCCTGCATGGCACGACTGAGGCGTACATCAAAACCTGGTTCTACTGGTTCAGGTTTCAACAGTCTGCAGAGTACCGGACGCTTCTGGGCTCTGACCCCTCCTCTGATTGATACTCTTGTTGTTCGTCTCATGTATTTGACCAGTGGTTGCTCCCGAGCCCTTCCCAACTGGCTGTGGTATGGATGACCTGGCGAGTGCTCTCACTGGTTTCCTGACTGCTCACACTCACCCCTACCTACCCTTTCTCCCCCCACATTTAGTCCTCTCCCCCATCCATCTGTCCCACTAACCCCCTCCCCCTTCCCTTCCTTTTTTTTTTTTTTTTTTTTTTTTTTTTTTCCCTTTTTCTTTCTTCTATGTTGTTTTCTTTGTCTTTAATTTTATTTTTTATTTTTTTCGATTGTATTTTGTGTTGCACTGTGTGCTTTTCCTGTTCGCAGGGCGGGTGTTCGCCCTGTACCTTGTACTTGTTTTTTCTTTTCTTATTGTAAAAAATTTTCAATAAAAATTTGAGTTACAAAAAAAAAAAGGTCCTGTAGCCACTGGTATGTAACATCTGCAGATAAGGTTGAGTCTAAATCCTAGTAGCTCCGCCCACACCAGAGTCCGATCACATGGTCATGACGTCATCAGAGGTCCTTTAGCACACTAGGATTTAGCATCTACCCTGCAGATGAGTGGCCAGGATTCATTGTGTCTTATGGAAGATGTCTGTTGTATGGAGTAGAGGACCTTCCTTTAGTTACTCTGCCTAATGTCAGGCATTTGGGGTTATTAGTTTAGTTTCAGTAACTCCATGTGCCTCACATTAATAACAGTTAACCCCATCATGTCCCTCATATTAACCCCTGTGTGCCCCATATAAGGGTTACTAATATGTGAGACACATGAGGGTACTAATGAAGGACCTTAATTATGAAGATACCTAATTATTACCTCCATATGTCCCACATATCAGGAACTCTTATGTGAGGCACACAGGGGGTTAATGTGAGGGACATGATGGGGTTAACTGCTATTACTATGATCCCCATGGAGTTACTAAGCTGCAATGCACATGACCAGACTTTTTATCTGCTATGGTGGATTTCCTCCCCTCGGCTTATACTCGAGTCAATAAGTTTTCCCAGTTTTTTTGTAGTAAAATTAGGGGTCTCGGCTTATATTCGGGTCGGCTTATACTCGAGTATATACGGTACATATCATACAGATCTACATTATTAATAAGACTTATTCCTTTATTCACTACACTTCATATTTGGTCTATGCAAGAGTCTGTCTTCACTGAACCTTCACAATCCAGAAATCAGTGGGTTAACAATTCCCTAAACTCTGTCAAGATAGACGGTTAGAGATGCAGCTGCAATACATACAATTATGGGAGCAGAGTAAATAAATAATATGAATGCTTTTAATAAACCATGTGATAAGCAATACTTCATCTATAACTGCAATCTATGAGAACCTCCTCCTATAACCCAACAGGAGGTATGCAAATCTAAGACTTCAATTTACTGATATGAAATGATAGCGTCTGATTGCAAATGATGGTATTTATATGATAATCTGACTTTGAAGATAAAATATTAGATGAATTATGATACAACACAACACAAAGACAATAATAGAAATAATGAAGTATTACACTTCATTCTGACACTTCTGTTAATCCCATTGTTGTGCCTCTTGGATATGACCATACAAAGCATTGACTTCTTCTCTTACATACTAGAAATTAATCATAATATCTTATTGCACACAACACGTATTTCTTAAGTTCTAGAAACTATACATATTCATATTACAGAATACATCCACTTTAAGGACAAATGCTGAAGAATCCCGGGACAGATTCTTTTAACCAATCATTGGTTATATATTTCAATTTCTATGTAGAAAATTCACTTGACAACCTTGTGTTCATACATTCACTTGTACTTGTAACAGTGACCGGCTCAAAAAAAAATCCTCTCCTTGTCTACCAAGTGTGTAATGACAGCTGCATAGATTGGTTCCCATCAAGCTAGCTAATCCCGGTCTCTCAGGATTTTCAATTCTAGAAGAACAAACAGATTCAATCGGAGGAAAGATGTGAAAGGACAAAAATGAGAAATCCCGGTAATCGAGGATAATGAAGACAGCAAGTTGAAGACAATAATAGATAATATTGTCATGAAACATGAATTACGACATAAATCATACATTTCCTATCACTAGTTACCTTTATGGTTATGACTCATCATGAATAGAGGTTGTCCAAGGATGAACTTTTATGACACGTCAATAAGACATCATAGAAGTTGGGACAAGACCTGGTTAACATTTGCAATACTAAGATCACTCGCTAAATAAAAGACATTACTAAGCCTCCAGGTATCCATTTCTACACGGTCTACCAATAAGTATTTGGACACCCATGCAAATGAAGATACCTGCGGTCGTGACGTAGGTCACGCCTTCCACTGTTAAATAGGAAATAGCATTGGGATTAGTGCATTGGCATTAGTCGCATGCAAGATGCCACAAAATGCAACTAATGCCATGAAAGAACTGTCCGATTTCGAGAAAGTAGTAATTTTGGGGTACCACAGAAATGGTCGATCCTTAAGGGACATAGCAAGCAAACTGAATTACCCAAAATCGACAGTGACCTATGTGATTATGAAGTGGAAGGTGAACGGTGACTGTTGGAATATGCCCCAGGTTGGCTGACCACCGAAACTGGGAGATAGAGACCGACGAGGGCTGGCCAGAGAAACCGCACCCAACCGATGGCTCACATACACCAGGAGTTTCAACAGACATCCGGGAGTATTGTGTCGATAAATACCATCTGTAAGGAAGCATCTGCTGGGTTCTACCAACTATTGAATATGAATATATGTTGTTTTTTTATTCTACCACAAGTGTCCAAATACCTATTGGTAGACAGTGTATAACGCCAATCAGATCTGCACATAAGATCTCTATCGGGCAAACTTGCCAATTTCAACAGACTTTGTTGACTTAAATGTGCGTAGTGTCCTTGTGACTCTCAACAAATTGCAGTTCTTGAGGGAGATAAGGATTGGGGCAGAAGAATTTCACCTGCCCAATACTTTTGAACTTGGGAAGAAAAGCTACTGCTTGTCCGAGCTACCAAACTTCCGCCATTCAAAACTTATGGTATATGTCACTGTTCTATGTTTCTTATTGTACTTGTTGGCATTATCTATTAAGGGTTTGATTAAATGTTATATACCTCTCTTTACTCTTAGAAAACCCAGTAAGAAGATTTCCTTTCTACTTGTAGGTCTTGAATACTCTAGATATACATGGTGGGATTAAGGTATATAATGTCTAGCAGATGGAGTTTGGAGTCCGAGGGCATCACCTGCGAGGAGTTTGTGTGTAGTTCTGATTTGTATGGTGTTTCCATGTTTTCTGGCTTCCTCCCACAGTCTAAAACCATGCTGATTGGAAAATTGGCTTCTTAGGAAATTTTCTGTGTGCCTGAGATAAGGATATTAGTAAACACCTTTAGGACAGATGTGAATGTTGACGTACAGTGCAGTGGAATATGTTGATGCTAAATTCTAGATCCTGTGTTTCAAAGTATTCAGTTTTATGGCTTCATGGCTTTAAATGTAATAGTTGCATAACACTCATACAGATGAATAGACAGACAAAAAAAATAATCAGTTCTCAGAATACAATTCCAAAAATTCAGGAATCAACCTTTCTTTTTTATGTAAATATCACACTACATGTTGCAAAGTCTGGATGTAGCTACTGAAGATATGAGCAGTGATGTGAGGGAGCCATTATCCAGATATAGTTCCCCATAGGGCTGCATACAATTAAGCCATTTCCCCCAGCCTTCTGTCCTCTGTCTATTCATTTCTCAGTAGCCTTCTTTGATCTTCTGATAAGAGGGAACCATATGTCAGATGTTAACATACAGGGAGGGGGTGGAAGTAGAAGAATTCTTCAGGGAATGTATATTAAATAAAGAAATAACAAATCTAAGTACATTGCAACATAAACATAGCAACATTATCTGAGGTTTAGACAATCACTGGGAACACATAAGATCCGGACATTGACCATAATTATTTAACTAATAACAAATGCTTGGATAATATATGTGGCTATGGTAACACAATGATTCCTGGAGTCTGTTCCATTCTCATATGCTAGAAATACATTACTACTATTCCATATCATAAATGGATTCTATATCATACATGGTACCTAGAGCTGGAGAATCGCACTGTGTGAAGGAGTAAGAGGGTCATATGAGATACAATTTCATATCCTCATTATAAGAGCTAGTGCCATACAAACCACTGTATTTCTATACAAGTCCTGTGCAGACTCATAATACAGCAGCCATAGAAGTCTATGGAGCCAAACTGTCCATCTGTATACATATGATTTTAACGTGATCCATCAAAGAAGATTGTATTAATGATGAATTCACCCCTAGACAGTACTGAACACAGCAGTGACACATGCAGTGAGACAGGGGTGTAGCAAAAAACTCTAAGGCCATATTTGCACAAAGCTGTAAACCGGCTGTCACCCACTGCAGTAAAAGCAAAGCATTCCTATTGGCCTATTCTGTCCATTTTTTGGATGGACCATGTGAATGATCTGTCCAACAATAGGACAAACCTTATTTTTGTCTGTTTTTAAGGATTACTCAATAGACTCAAGTTCATGAGGGATCCATGAAAACAGGTGAACATGGATGCAAACTGGCCATGGAAAATATCAGTTGTTCAGAACCAATTTGCATCATGATTGTGTTAATAAAGCCCAAGGTCTCTTATGTGCAGCCATATAGGTTTATCCTCTTGGCATAAAGCCTACGTCTCAGTTGTAGGGGATGATGCTGGAGGGGAAATGGTCGGATGCCCAGATCTATTTTCAAGGTAGCAGCTGGCACTGAAGTCCAAACAAGCACATAACACCTGCCGGACATTGTGTGTTCATCATATTTTAGAGATAAAAGACGTAAACTAAAAGACATACATTATAATACTAGATAGATAGATAGGTAGATAGATAGAATAATTTTAGCACACATTGAGTGGTGTTGTCCGCAGCATTGTAATGCAATCCTATTAAACGGAAACACTTCTATAACTTATGTGCGAGATGGATTTTATTATTATAATACACTAATAATCATATGCCAGCACATCAAAGGGAAAATTTTAATTTTCTATATAAGCCAGTGAGCAGAGCACATAAGTAAAGGCTCAGGAAGAGCATTGTATTGTATGTATTTTTAGTTACATATGTCCGTGGTGAATGAGGTAATTATCTCTGAAGAATAGACACATCTGCCAGTAAATTCCCCGCTCAAGCAGTATAGGACCACTGTGATCTGTCACTTCAGACGGACGGGGTTTGTCAATCAGAACCACTTTATCTCGCTCACCGCACCGAGATCACGTTATGGAGAAGATAAAAAAATCTGTTCTAAATTACATTAATTTCATTTACCATATTACTAGATATTCCCTAAAATGACACAAAATGACATTTCATCTGTATACACAGCAGTGCCCACAATGGTCAAATCAGCATATAAAAGGCTAGCAGAATGGATTTATCTGACAATCGTGGCGTTGTATATAAAAGGCCAATGCAGAGTAAGAAAAATTATGGAGATGAGTTTACGTTGCCCCGACTTCCTATCAAAGTGCAATAGATTTGGCTACTTTTTTAAACCTTAAATGGCATTTTCCCTATATACTATACACAAGTCTTTTTCATTAATCTGGATATGATTTAGCTCACAATTACATCCCGTGGACCAGATTATTATAATTTTCTGTTGCGTTACATTTTTTTGTTATTATTATTATAGTAAACCAATTTTCTTGTGCAACAACCTATATAATGACTCTAAAAGGGGATTATGCACAGTGATCTTCCTATAATCCAACCATAAATGAATGATCGTACTAATAATTGCTAAAAGCAGACAAGGACATGAGTTTAGACCATTTGTGAACATTTCTGTAGTATGCAGGGGGGGGGTCACAGCTACGGAGCCCCTTGAAATGTGCAATTTCAGAGATTCTCGTTACTGCAACAAGAACTATATTTCCGCAAAAAGAATTGTGGTTTCACTCATAAAACCAACCATTCAGCTCAGACAGATGTATTAAGACCTAAAGGCCAGAGACTCAGGTGATAGCTGTGGTTATAATGTGAGGGTTATAACCTCTGTGTTTACATGTTGGGTGCTGGTGACATATTAGCACCAACCCTAGGATTTTGAGTTATCCTGAAAAACTCTGTTAACTCTGTAAGGTAATATACCCATCAACTATACTATGTGATCAAAAGTATCCGGACACCTGCCTGAAAATGACTTAGAAGTTCGTGGCGCCATCCATCGGCAATGCTGGAATTCAATATGGTGTTGTCCCACCCTTAGCCTTGATGACAGCTTCCACTCTCGCAGGCATACGTTCAGTCAGGTGCTGGAAGGTTTCTTGGGTAATGGCAGCCCATTCTTCACGGAGTGCTGCACTGAGGAGAGGTATCGATGTAGGTCGGTGAGGCCTGGCACGAAGTCAGCATTTCAAAACATCCCAAAGGTGTTCTATAGGATTCAAGTCAGGACTCTGTTCAGCCAAGTCCATTACAGAGATGTTATTGTCATGTAACCACTCCGCCACAGGCCGTGCAGTATGAACAGGTGCTCGATCGTGTTGTAAGATGCAATCGCCATCCCCGAATTGCTCTTCAACAGTAGGAAGCAAGAAGGTGTTTAACACATCAATGTAGGCCTGTGCTGTGATAGTGCCACCCAAAACAACAAGGGGTAAAGCCTCCTTCATGAAAAACACAACCACACCATAACACCACCGCCTCCGAATTTTACTGTTGGCACTACACACGCTGGCACATGACATTCACCAGGCATTCGCCATACCCACACTCTGCCATCGGATCACCACATTGTGTACCGTGATTCGTCACTCCACACAACGTTTTTCCACTATTCAAACGTCCAATGTTTACGCTCCTTACTCCAAGCGAGGCGTCGTTTGGCATTGACCTGTGTGATGTGTGGCACCCAATCACCTGACCATGTTCGAAGTCCGTGAGTTCCGCGGAGCATCCCATTCTGCTCTCTCACGATGTCTAATGTCTACTGAGGTTGCTGATATGGAGTATCTGGCAGTAGGTGGCAGCACAATGCACCTAATATGAAAAACGTATGTTTTTGGGGGTGTCTGGATACTTTTGATCACATAGTGTAGCTGCTCATCAACAGCTATTCTTCCCAATGTACCTACACATATGCCCACTTGGGTCAGCCTCACATACACATGGTAATGTAACATCTTTGCCTGTTCGGGACTCTACGCCACCTTCCACACTTAAACTGCAGTGCAGGAGGCGTGCTCAGTTCTGATCCTTTGCACTTGCTGTTGCTGCACAGCTGAGGATCCGTTCCGGTGTGTCAGCCCAGCTAGTGCTTTGTTCCTTTGGCTATTAGAGATTTAACTCAGTGCTTTTGACTGACATTCTTCCTGGTCAATCTAGTCTATGGTGCATTCCTTTAAATACCTTTCCAGTCCTCTCCCTAATGCTCACTATTGTCTAAACTGTTACTGCTTGTATTTACATTTCTGACCTTTGGCTTTTCTTGTGACTACTTTCTTGGTTTTGATTCTGTACTATGCAAGACTGGTTCCGACCCCTTGGCTAGCTAACCTACAGTCTGTTGTTGTTTGTCTTTGTCATAAGAAGGGACCGCGGTTCAGTTGTCCACTGCCAGTGAGGCAAGTAAGGCAGGGACAGGGGATGGGTTCAGCTTAGGGCTCACTGTCTTGTCCTTCTTTCCTCCCAGATTTCACCAGCAACTACTGGGGAATTGCTCTTCTAGCAATTCCCTTACAGGCAATAAGGAAATTAGCCAATGCCAGGCACCTTTGCCGTTTGCTTTAAACCCTTAAAAGCAAAGGTTGGGGCATGTTGAAAATTCAACCTGCTCAATCCTATTTTTATTGGCATCTGATGAACAAACAATAGTCAACCATGCAGTAGTCTAAGGTATAAGAGAATGCCATTTGTAGGTACAAGATTCGGTGCCTGACTATATTCTTACATCAAGAGGTATGAAAAGCTGTAAATCCTCTGTAAATACATATAGTAATAGCATTCTAAATACAGCCACCTCTGTAAAGGAAGGATGAAAGATGGGGGCGTTGTAGAGTCTTACTACAAACTGTCTAAACAATATGTAATACGCTCCATTATCTGAAGGAGACCTGTCACCAAGTTTTGAGGCCCCTAAACCAGCAGCAGTAGCCATGTAGTTACATACTCAATGACCATACACCATCTAATGTCTGGGAATAATCTTGGGGATTAATACAATTTAGAGTGCTGTCTGGCCAGAGATATTCTTATGCCGGTGTATACGCCTATAACATTCTGGAATATGGCAAATTTTACAATTCAGAAGGATTTATTTACTCATATTATTCAAGGTGCAAATCTGCACTGACACCATAGCAACCGGATCTGCTTTTAATATCAACCTTGCACTAGACAGATAATACTGACAGCAGTAGGCTTAGAGCACATTTTTAGCCCTGACCAATCTATGGCAATGACCCTCCCAATGGATCGCTCAGTATTTTATCTTCCTCTGCACAATTACGCAGCCTGTTGTACATGGATCACAGGGTGAACTTTACATTGATGATGTTCTCTCTTAACCACTTATGCTTTTTTCTTTTGAATCCAACAAAGTAAGTCATGTTTAGGATTATTCTTTATCAGTATGAGAACTTGTGGGGTCAGTCAATAGCATGTATGGGAGAGTCAGCTTTGCCTTTGGACCTTGACCCTTAAACTCACTAAATACTAAAGGATGGTGGTCATAAGACATTACTCGGTCTAGGATATTAGAAACAATAGTTACAAAGCAGAGTCACTTCACATATCAGTTACAGCAGACATGCAATGATCTCAGAGGGAACACAGTGTGGCGGTTATAACACGATTGAGTACATACAACGTGGTGGTTGTCAATGGCAGTTTAGACAGTACTTACACTTGACAGTATAACTCACAGCAGGAGATTGTTCTAGTGGGCACACAAGTTAGCCAGTATACATTCCAGTAACACAGTGCAATTTACAATTTCTTATGTTGGTGGGCCAATAGTAATGCACAATGTTGCTCAATACTCTCACACTTGCAGGCAAGAAGTATAATGTTTTCTTCTGCCATGGTACAGTGTCAACTGGAGAATTCCCAGGGTCTTTACTTGATGTGATCAGCACAGGCTTCACTTTGGCAGTAGTCCACAATCACTTGTTGGATCCATTGTGGTCTCTCTTCTTGAAGTATTAACTCCATCATCCCAGAGTAGGTCTAGGCATAGGCAGCAGTCCGAAACAGACTTGTTGGAATAAAATTGTGGCACATATAATTACTGAAGGAAGTAATGAGGAGTTGTACATCCTCAACATACTGTTGTACATGCTTTGTTGTTTGGATGAGCTCTAAGGCCAAGTTCATACACAGAGGAGGTGAGAAACCAATTGCGCAGTGGAGAAATAAACCACTAACACACCATGAACTGGACATGCTGTGTTTTTCTTTAGGACCAAGCATCTATGGCTTCTTTGATTTCAATGGGTATGTATGCAATGTGTTAGGGAATTGCCTGTTGAGCAATTCCCTGGTGGCTGTTGCTCAAAATTAGAAGGAAGGTAATGACAGAGATAATGAGTTCTAAACTCGACCCTGCCCCTACCTCAACTACCCTAGGTGGTAGAGGACAACTGGGCGACAGTCCCTTCTCTGAGTAAGTGTACACAGAACACAAGACAAAATAACACAGAAGCAGAGTCAGCAAGCCGAGGTCAAACCAGAGAGACAAACAGAACCAAATCGAAATCCAAAGAGAAGTCAAAAGCCAAAAAGCAGAGGTCAGTAATAAAAAGGTAGAGTAAGGACAAACGCTTAGCACCGTCAGAGACACAAAAGCCAGCAAACATGTGGGCTGATGACCAGTTTATAGGAAGTCCAGAACCCGTCCCAGAACATAGCCTAAAGTTTAAAACAAGTCCTAGGAAATGTTGCTACATTAAACTAAATGTGGGATAGTAAAACTTGTGTGTTTCATCTTCTCACATTTACACCACGACTATAACAAGTGCAGATTACAGAAGGCTCTCCGCAATCTTCACAGCCACAAATAATTCAGCTATTGCCAAAGATATTGAACCGGTGTCTGTAATCTGTGCATCAATGGTAGCAAATCTGTCATTTCCTACTGATACAAATCTGTTTCATTAGTCTGAAAATTTCCCACAATGGGGAGAAGATACTGTAGTATAGATGAATAGTGAATTTAGGTGCTCCACAGCATACATTGCAATAGCAGAAGAATGTACCTGACGGTCGAGATTAGAATTAAGTGTGATAGACTTGTACAGAGTACTGCTCTTCTGTCCCGGCCACCAGATGACGCTGGGAATGGTGTTCTGTACATCTGTGCTGCATATTACTATTAATCATGTAGGTTTCCTTTTAAAGCTTGTTCCTATTCAGATAATGCAGAGTAATGCAATATTGCAGGTGTCTTTCATACCCCACTCATTTACAGCAGTCATCAAGTGCGCAGCAGCTGCTACCATTAGTAATGTGAAGAGAAACCTCTTATTCCCCTATCTTATGACAACCGCAAACTCATAGTGATTGCTGGAAGCTCAGATCATCTATATTTGGTGACCTCAGTAGGTCGGTTCTGAAAACATTTGTCTATATCTGGCTCTCTCCTCCAGTTCTGATACGTTTCTAGGTAGAAAGGTTGCATCTTGGGACAAGTCACATAACAGTAAGCTGGAGATTTATCTTCCAAGTATAAAGTAGTCTTAATGATGTGACAGGGAGCTGGCCAGTATGTGCACGTCACTCAGCAGTAAATTATTTGCAGGGCACGAAGAGCAGACAGGCCCTGTGATTACCATGTGCTAGTCATTACGGTCTCAATGCAATTACTTCTCTTATTTGCATACAATGAAGTTGTAAGATGGCAGGACTTTTACTGAAGTCACCAGATGTATGGAACCTGTCAGTAAGAGATCAGTAAGAGAGTGATGGCGGAAGGACAGCTGCTTTTCCTGAAACGGTTGTTCAATGGTAATCATTAGCCTGGGTTTCCACTCTCAGGTTGGGGTGCATTAAGAAGATGCAAGACTACAACACAAGAATACATGTTATACCAAGGTCCACTGAGCAGTTAGCAGTTTGTGTGTACCTAGGACCAATACTGCAAAACTTAGAACTTCTCCTACACTATGGTAATTCATATGTATATGGTACATTAGCTATATTCAGATGAACTGCAATATATGTGTTTGATTATTATTGAAACTCAAAGGTCTCTCTCTGTTCACTTAGTCCAAACCATTGCAGTTCAATTGAGCTCACTGGTGAGAATTTATTAAGATCAGCATTTTTTATGCATGTCTTAAGGTACCCCCACTGGAGTTAGATGCATGTGCATCTTAATCATTCTGGCGCATCTTGGTGTTAAAAAAAAAAAAAGCATGCCCACCTTTCCTTGTTGCTGTGTTGTCTGCCATTGGTGTCCATTCAGACCTCGCTGACGGAAGTCCTGCATTTGATTTGACCACCGAGACCAATCAGAAGCTTCAGAAGACAACGGAGAGGAACTAGTGGTGTCACTCAGACATGTCAGAAGTTCCTTACTAGCAACCGCTGAGGTCAGTGATCGGTCTCATTGATCACATGGGGTGCAAAACTTCTAGTAGCATAGTAGGCACCAGTCTGAATGGACACCGTTAGCAGACAACAGAGGGAACAGTTGAGCATGCGCTTTTTTTAATATTGTATTATACATCTCCCAATGCCACCCCACAGGATGCTCCAATTCCTGGACAAACAAAGTAATGTGTCTGATTTCTCTGAAATCCTGCATTTCTTTATTCTTTCCCTGGTTTCTCTATGGAGAGTTGAAATTTGTATACCGCTTTTCACTAGGTATATAGAGGAACAGGCTGTTGTACAATGCAGGGAAACTGAGACCAGAGAAAAGTCAATCCAGACAGGTACAGTTTATATTGGGCAATATAAAACCTAGCACAGTTTTCATATGACCTCAAGATCGCAGTTCTATCTGTATTGTTTCCAGAGATATCACCAGCTGAAAATTATAGTCAGGACTGGCATATTTATATGCATCTGCAGCTGCTCCCAAATGTTCATGGTTTTGGGTTACAATCACTTATTCAAAACAATGGCATGTGAATAGAGCCTTATTAATGAATGGGAATTTATAAATTCACTCATTGCTTTATTACTAGTGGCAATCTTGGCAGGATTTCAGGTCCAAAAGTATCTATTAAATATAACAGCAAAAAGGCACAGAAAATGTACAATAATACCAAGGAATATTGCATTATAAAATAATACCAAGGACAGTAGGGGTGGGGGACAACAATGAGTAGAACAAAGGCATAAAAGCAATCTCTTAAGCGAAAACACAATGGTACTGAAAATGTTACTTATGTACACAATATAGAAAAACCCTACAAAGAAATAAAACAAAACACTGTAATGGATGAAATAGAGGGAGAAGAAACAAGTGATAAAACACCGCTACCTACAGTGGATAAAAGATCTAGAATAGAGAATAGAGAGTTTATATCACCTAACCCAGGAATTACTATTGTAGACAATACAACAAATCAGGGGCATGTGATCAGTTAATCCAGGGATACCAAACCTTAGCAAAATGGGAACAGGTATCAGCCATAGTATTTTGGCATTATTTTTATGTAAATGCAATATAAACGTTTGCTGTTTTACTATCACCTAGTATAAAAAAACACTATAATGCTAAAATGTATGCAATGAAGAGGGCAAAGTCCATATTTTCTGGCTTGGTTTATATCCCAAGTCATGTCACTGGACTGCCCCGGTGAGGCTTGGTTCATATCTGCATTCGGTAATCCATTCGGGGAGTCCGCATGGGGACCCCTGAATGGAATACCGAATGCATTGACAAGCAGTGAGCTTATGAAAGCACACGGATCCCATAAACTATAATGTGGTCTGTGCCTTTTCCGCGTGGTGTCCGAACATGCAGAGAGAAAAGTACTTCATGAACTACTTTCCTCTCCACATGACTCGTGCGGACACCGCACAGAAAACACACGGACCCCATTATAGTCTATGCGGTCCGTGTGCTTTCATAAGCTCACCGCTTGTCAATGTGTTCATTATTCCGTTCGGGGGGGCGGGGGATGTCCCAAGGCGGACTCCCCAAAAGGAATACCAAACGCAGATGTGAACCATGCCTAAGTAGGGACTGATTTATAGTCAATATAGTCAACTACCTTCCAAAAGACACTATATATATATATATATATATATATATATATATATATATATATATATATATATATATTTCTCCTTTTTCCAACATGGAAATTGTCTTTGTATATTCTTTCCTAGAATCTCTAGGAGAGCATGCATATCCTTTAAGACTAGGTATATCTTCAAACACAGTCTCTACAATGGGACATAATACTGTATTACCCCCAATAATTATAAATATGTATAATAGTTTCACTAACATCTGTAGGTAACTCAGTCTACAGGATCAGAAATGGCAGCATACAATGTAGATATTCTATACTGAACTACTATGCACGTGAATCTGTAAGAGGCACATCTTTTAGATAAAGTGCTCTGGCAGTAAATCCTCACCAGTAATAAATACATTTTATGAAAGCACCGGAGACCTCCCATCACAGTTTCCAAGAATTGCATGCTAAATATATTCTGCTGGTCCCAGTATAGATCTGTTACTGTCCCATACTCCATAACAGAGGGTTTAATTATCTAACCAGGTGTATTCATTACAGCAATGGTGGACGGAGCCTGGAGACACTGAGCTTGATGTCCCCAACGTGATCTGTCCAGTGACTGACACTGGATCAAGGGTGTGTTCAGCTTTTATATAGCATTGGTTACACTGCAAGGGGAAAGAAATATATATTGTGCGAAAGAATTTACATGAAATTACGGTATTTTCTGGAGTCAATTAAGAAAACACATTTTATAAACAGCATTTTATGATGTGTAAAAGGGATCAGTCAAAAAACATTATTTCATTGAATAAATTTCCAGCAGATGTGGTTGGGAAATCCACAGAGTGAATTGAAGTATGCCTGGGATAAATCAGGTCTATCCTAAGATAAAAAGGAAGTGAAATAAGGACAGACTAGAGGGACCATGTGGAGTTTTTCTGCCGTCTATCTTCTACATTTAGATAAAACAAGTCCATAAAATCAATAGGATCATGGGCTGTCTGTAGATAATACAGTCAGCATGCATCTAAGAAAAACGGATGTGTGAATAAGCCCTAAGGCTGGAGACACAGGGATTGTCTAGCAGGAGGTTAGGCACTGCAAACTCACAAACCCACTGCCATGTACGGCAGCAGCATAGCATATGAGCAAATCATATTTACATGCAAAAAAAAAAAAAAAAAGCAGAGCAAAGTGACCTGCACTGCAGATTTTCTATCCACAGCATCCCAATTATTGCTGCGGGTTTTACCAGCAGCTTTCAGCTTTTACAATGTGGCAATTCCTGAAGGTATGCTGGTCGTTACAGGAAAACTGCTGAATTTTACATGCCCACCATGTGACGGCAGCTTTAGTCTTCAACACAGGGTATAATGAAAGATGAAGTGAAACTTTGTTATAGCAATAATTCCCACACAAGATTTTGCCCTGTAGCTCCGGCAGAAATCTTGATAAGAATATGTTCGCGAAAATATTTAAGATATGTATGAAAAATAACATTAAATTTAAAAAAGCCTCAAATTTGCAAAAAAACCCAAAACCCTGTTTTCTGGCACACATTTGGCGCACGGCTCTTTCTTGCTCCAAATGTGCTCCACAACCCCCATACTGCTCTTCACTCACCACCGTGTGTGAATGTGGGCAGAATGTTGGTGGTTTTAATAGAAAACTACATTAGTTCTTAACCCTTAGGGTAAGTTCAGACTGGGTCTTTTGGACTGGAACCTGCGTCTTGTCAGGAACCCAGCTCTGATTTGCTTATTGTAGCCGGGTTATCAGGCAGGGACACTACAGGTATCAGAAGATATCCCGGCCACAATAACGAAATCATGGCTAATTTTCTGACCATAGAATGTTTCTGCATTGGTGGTCGTATCCACTGGCAACCGATCAAGATAACAGACTTTCACCACTAAGAAAGTTAGAGAAAATCTTTAAAACTCTGCAGAATTTTTAATTACTTATATTTGCAAAAATTTTTAACTTTTAATCATCTACAAATTAAAAAATAATTATGTAGGAATACCCCTTTAAGGGTTAACTGGCGTATATTTGCATGCCTTGTGCCTGATTTATGAAGAGTCCAAAGCCTCTTCACGGATCAACCATACCCTGCACTTGTTGAGACGTTCATTAAGACTGGCCTACGAAATGGCAGTCATAATAAATATGCTCCAATATGGGAGAAAAATTAGTAGCAATACACCATGCAAACAGTGTCTCCACCAGTTTATTTGTTGAAAACTAAAAGGGATCAAATGGGGCTCATTTGCTGTGGCTTGTAGACCCTGCATATATTTCCCGACTCATCTGTATGTGTTGCAGTAAATAACCCAAGGCTTCATAACTATGACATTTATTCAGAAATAAATATATTTGAGTTGATAAATATGCCTTAGTGTTTTTAGAATATACAATGAAAGGTTGACAATAATAATGCTACAATCATCAGTGTGGGAGCCATGTTGTATAATCTGTTTAAAGGCAGGGGTAACTGTAAATGCTTTAGAAGAAAGATATTATATTGTGAAAACAATATGTTTGAAGTATAAATGATGGTTAGTGACTTCTGTGGGATCAGAGGAGTGCTCAGTAAAATTAGCTTTCTACTCCTACCCGCTTGTAAGAATCAACATTACACCCCATGGAGAAGTCACAAATGACATGTCAACAAACGGAGCAAGTGAGTCATGGGAAGGGGACTACTGTGCACATAATTATATGATTGTAGTCATGTGCTGCTGCCAGCAGAGCCGCCACAAAAACACCTCTCAGTGATTTACATTAGGCGCCAAATACCACTGCCACCAAGGATGCCGCACAGCAAAAACTATGCAGCATAAATAATGGATACATTGATATTTCATGGCAGTAATGGAACTAGTTTTGAATTTGCTTTTAGATAACTACAGGGGCGAGACACGTCCGCGACCATAGCATAGACTGAAGTGTGTGTATCAGCATCTCACATACCTAATGGGAAAATCCACTTTAAATTCATCTTTCCGCATGTTACGTTGACATGTCATTGATGAGTAGGGTACTTTTTCTGCTCACACTTATAGATTATACATGTCCTACTAAGGTTCTAGCAAAAGAATATGCAAATCAGGCTAGGTTCAAATCTGCGATCGATTCAGGGATTCTGTCCCCCATTCCACAAGAAAAATGCAGAGAGAAAAGTCCTACAAGGTGGATTTATCTCTCCGCATTTTTCAGGTGGAAACCCAGTGAAAACCCGGCAGACCCAATTATAGTCTATAGTATGGGGAGGAACTTACTTTAGGTCATCTTTTGAAATTCAGCTCCCTATACTAGACTGTGAGGGGACAAATCTCTGTGTAAAGAGAGAGACTAGCATTCCACCATCTTGTCTGCGTATATATAATTCTCACAGATGTCTCACGCAGCTACTATGAGAGACTTACAATTGTGCTTTCTTATCATATTTAGGAAAAAGGTTGGAATGTTACAGAATTTTTCATGTCCCGTAACGAAACACAGAATGTCCATCAGATATGAGAATAGTCTAAACTAGTTCTAAGTATCAAGGACTTGCCGTCCATCTTGGAGCACTGTGCTGATTAGAACTAAAATGGATGACATGGACAACCATGTGTTAACTCATGTATTGCTTATGCATGTATTTATCATTTATAAACGCCCATTTTGTACATTGACCAATGATAATTCATATTTCTATGTGATGTAGTTTGTTATGCTTAAATTAGCATACAGCCATTATTCCTCTATAAAAGCTAAGTAACATGTAATAAACTTTAAAGCACTTAGATATACATCTGGCTATGTGTCGCTTTGTGTTCTGCCCGTACGGGCAACCATTTTGTTTTTAATTTGGAACCGACAGCATGTGCTCCCTGGGGTGTTCCCCCAACAAGACAATGGCTGGTTTGCCTGAAACCTAGTAGCATGATCTGGGATTAAAGTTGAGCCAGAATACCTCCTCCCAAAGGAAAGGGACCCATCTGCAGCTGCTTTGAGGATATTGCAAAAGCAGGGTACTGGCTGGGTGGGTGAGAGGTCATAGACATGGGTCATAAGGAGTACAATGTATTATGTATTCTTGGTTTTCAGGAGGAATTTATATCAATGAGATTTTTTTTTAATCTCGTATATAATACAGTTTTTTATTCTGAAATTTACATGAGATGGAGATTTTTAAATGCAAAAAAACAAATGTTTTTGTGGTTTTCACCTCTCTCCATGAGAGGAGTGAAATTAGTGTTTGTTGCAGAAAATCCACAGCTAACACTTGTAAGTGTGCATGCACCATAATAATAGTGAAGATTGCCAGTTTTTGGAGTATACTGTAAGGGCTTATTCACAAGACATGTACTTGTCCAGGCATTGTTCTCCTTCAGACCTTAGGTACATTGAACAAATAAGGGAAGAAATGTTATTTTATGGATTATGACTATTTTGCCGATGATTCACCTAAAAAACAACACGCTGTCTGTTCCAATGCAGTTTTGATGTTGCTTGAAGTGCACCGAGTGCTCCTGTATTCTCCTATTTGTAGCAATGACAAGTATACCAGGAGCGGATCCAAAACACAGAACAGGTGCAAATCTTTCCATTATACCGTATCTCTGTATAATCTTTGCTTGTGGTTTAGGCTCACAAACACTGGTGGAAAACACTGACCAAAAACTTGTGTGTGAATAAAACACATACATATCAGTCTGTTGTCAGCCAAAATGCTGGTAAACCTGTGCAGTTTTGATAATACAGTTTTTAGCCCTGTGGCAAACAATCCACTTCCCTCTTCTTATGATATTATACTTCATGGCAATAACAGTATATACATGGATCTTAGATCGAATAAAGTCTATTTTACCACTTGAAGCAGCAATGATCATCCTATTAATCCTATTATGACCCAATTCGATGGAATAGACAATTATGCTGTAAACAGCTGAAGGGAAAATAAGGAAGATTATGAAAAGCAACAAGATGAATGTACACTATCATAGAAATCATAACCAAGCCATCGAGAAGCCTGAAGACTCAGGACACAATTCATATAGTGGCTAAAAGTCACAATCTAGCAGCACTTAAATAGAAAAATAAATGGTGATTCCTTCCCCTTTATTAAAACTATATAGTCAAATATATCACTTTTTAATGAGGTGTTATGTGTTATTGTAATCCTCTTTGCCTTGCCTATACTATAAATGAGGTGACCGCTGCAAATAAAACCTTGCAGAATTGACAGTCTTTTCTCTTTTTATAAATATATAGCAATCATTTAAGAAATATAATCAAAAATTCTTTCAAAAAAAATTGGCTGGACAGATCATATTCTATTGACATATTCCCTTTAATAAACACTTTAGCAGGGAGACAAGACCCTCACTCTCAGCAAAAGAGTTGATCCACCCCAGCACAGGGGACCGGCAGGGCTTGGAGAAACCTTAATGAAAAATAAGAATGCATTTCATTTTTATACTAGAAAATGTTGAAGTTGTGGCATATTGCCATATTATCATTTTGCCTGAAAAGGGCAGAGAATGCAAAGAGAAACACGCTACTTGCAGTACTTTTCTTTCTGTATTTTTAAAGCAGAATGGGGAACGCAATCCCCAGGCGGAGACCGGGCGCAGGTGAGAACCTAGCCTCAATCGTATGTGCATACATGTGGTGTCAAGCGTGCATCTATTATCAAAGGGGTGAGTAGATTCTGAAATCCTTTTTCCCCCAACACACACCCCAACATCTTTCTTTCCCCAACATATCCTACTTCCCCTAACACACATCCATATCCCCAGAAACATAAATGATACAGTTAAATTCTAAATCATTAAATGCATAAAAAGGGAGGTTTTGTAAGAATCAGAGATTATGTGTAAGGATGTAATGGGAGATTAGGGCAGAGATATATGAAGGGGTATAGGAGGGTTGGCAGGTATGTATGGAGGGTTGTGTATGGCCTTGTATGTCAAAACTAATATTTTGAATGGAATTGTGAAAGCAATAATGTCACATGGAAAACACAATACCATATATATAGAGAAAGAGAAAGAGCAGCATTTCACCTCCTCCATTAAAGGGGTATTCCCATGACGCTTGTTCACTAACCCAGGGGCGGATCCAGGGCCGGGCGAGCCGGGCAACCGCCCGGGGCCCCGCGGTTAGCGGGGCCCCGCGGCGCGGCCGGGACCTAACAAAATGGTCCCGGTCGGCATGTCCCAATTCCAACTGAGCTCAGCGTTAAAGCAGGAGCTGACAGCTCCTGCTTTAAACGCCTATATATTCAGCTCATCGGCGGTAGGACGCCGATGAGCTGACAACATAGGCGTTTAAAGCAGGAGCTGTCACAGCTCAGCTCCTGCTTTAACGCTGAGCTCCGGCATTTGTAGCCGCGATGTGATGACGTCATCACATCGCGGCTACAATATGTGTATGAGGGAGAGAGCTGCGGGGGAACGAGGAATGGGGAGTGTGTGTGTGAGTGTGAGAACGGCATGACACTGGGGCAGATGGAGGGGGGAGAACAGCATGGCACTGGGGCAGATGGAGGGGGGAGAACAGCATGGTACTGGGGCAGATGGAGGGGGGAGAACGGCATGGCACTGGGGCAGATGGAGGGGGGAGAACAGCATGGCACTGGGGCAGATGGAGGGGGGAGAACGGCATGGCACTGGGACAGATAGAGGGGGAGAGAACGGCATGACACTGGGGCAGATGGAGGGGGGAGAACAGCATGACACTGGGGCAGATGGAGGGGGAGAGAACAGCATGACACTGGGGCAGATGGAGGGGGAGAGAACAGCATGACACTGGAGCAGATAGAGGGGGAGAGAACAGCATGACACTGGGGCAGATGGAGGGGGAGAGAACAGCATGACACTGGGGCAGATGGAGGGGGAGAGAACAGCATGACACTGGGGCAGATGAAGGGGGAGAACAGCATGACACTGGGGCAGATGGAGGGGGAGAGAACAGCATGACACTGGGGCAGATGGAGGGGGAGAGAACAGCATGACACTGGGGCAGATGGAGGGGGGAGAACGGCATGACACTGGGGCAGATGGAGGGGGAGAGAACAGCATGACACTGGGGCAGATGGAGGGGGAGAGAACAGCATGACACTGGGGCAGATGGAGGGGGGAGAACGGCATGGCACTGGGGCAGATGGAGGGGGGAGAACGGCATGGCACTGGGGCAGATGGAGGGGGGAGAACAGCATGGCACTGGGGCAGATGGAGGGGGGAGAACGGCATGACACTGGGGCAGATGGAGGGGGAGAGAACGGCATGACACTGGGGCAGATGGAGGGGGGGAGAACAGCATGACACTGGGGCAGATGGAGGGGGAGAGAACAGCATGACACTGGGGCAGATGGAGGGGGAGAGAACAGCATGACACTGGAGCAGATAGAGGGGGAGAGAACAGCATGACACTGAGGCAGATGGAGGGGGAGAGAACAGCATGACACTGGGGCAGATGGAGGGGGAGAGAACAGCATGACACTGGGGCAGATGAAGGGGGAGAATGGCATGACACTGGAGCAGATAGAGGGGGAGAGAACAGCATGACACTGGGGCAGATGAAGGTCGGAGAATGGCATGACACTGGGGCAGATGGAGGGGGAGAGAACAGCATGACACTGGGGCAGATAGAGGGGGAGAATTGCATGACACTGGGGCAGATAGAGGGGGAGAGAACAGCATGACACTGGGGCAGATGAAGGGGGGGAGAACAGCATGACACTGGGGCATATGGAGGGGGAGAACGGCATGACACTGGGGCAGATGGAGGGGGGGAGAACGGCATGACACTGGGGCAGATGGAGGGGGGGAGAACGGCATGACACTGGGGCAGATGAAGGGGGGGAATGGCATGACATTGGGGCAGATGAAGGGGGGAGAACGGCATGACACTGGGGCAGAGACGGGGGGGAAATGAAACTGTGGGCAGATAAAGGGGGAGAATGGCATGAAACTGGGGACAGAGATAGGGGGGGACATGAAACTAGGGGTAGATGAAGGGTGTATATGAAAATGGGGGGGAGATATAATTTACGGGTGACTGTAGGAGGATTATACTGTGTGGAATCACATGAAAATTGAATGAGAATGGGTGGAGTCAACATAAAAGTGGGCCGCACGTTTTGTTCCCTCTTTCTAGTCTTCAACAGTTGGGAAGTACAGGTTAGAAGTGCGAGACCCCCAGTAAGTAGGGCCCCGCCAAAGTCAATTGCCCAGGGCCCCGCAAACCCTGGATCCGCCACTGCACTAACCTGTAGGCTTTTGTGCTCTATTCACTTCCTGCTTTTCTTGGCACATTGGTGGGCGGGGTTTCACTTGCACGGGATTGGTTGTAAATGAATTACCACAGTGTGAAGCTGATGTAGCAGAGCTGGATTTTAGTCAGTTTGAATTACACACAGAGGTAACAGACTCCCTATCTAAGCCCTTATCAGCCAAATTCAATTAAACCGACTGATCCTTGTGATGGGACAGCCCCTTTAATGTTGTATGTGGTGACTAAAAGACACTATAGAATACTGTAGAATATGGCTTCCATACTTTTTGTGTTTGGATGATTTGGAAATACAGTCTGTGTGTGAGCCGTAATTTCCTGGTCTGAACTTGGCTAAGAGAATAGAACTCATTGCATCATAGTCAGTTATAAAGCAGCAAGGTCACAACCGCCCGGAACACTACTATAATAAACTGACACCTACATGCCTGTCCAGTACAGAAGAGATCAGATCATGGCTACTTACTCTTTCAAGCTTTGCGCCTACCCTTAGGCATTACATTGCTGTTCTATTTACTTTGTGCTATAGATAGATAGATAGATATTGGGGTCCATATATCAATACTGCCTCATAGAGATGAGCGAACACTAAAATGTTCGAGGTTCGAAATTCGAATCGAACAGCCGCTCACTGTTCGTGTGTTCGAACGGGTTTCGAACCCCATTATAGTCTATGGGGAACATATACTCGTTAAGGGGGAAACCCAAATCCGTGTCTGGAGGGTCACCAAGTCCACTATGACACCACAGGAAATGATGCCAACACCTATGGAATGACACTGGGACAGCAGGGGAAGCATGTCTGGGGGCATCTAACACACCAAAGACCCTCTATTACCCCAACATCACAGCCTAACAACTACACACTTTACACACTCAATACCACCTCTCTGACAGTAGGAAAACACCTTGAAACATGTGTATTTGGCACTTGCAGTGAGGAGAGCTTGTCACCAGCAGTGAATTTGGCCCTTGTAGTAAGTTGAGGTTGGCACCAACATTTGTTTTGAAAATCAGGGTGGATTGAGCCTCTAACCAGCAGAGTTTGGGCAAATTCATGGTGGAGGGAGCCTCTAAAAACCCCAGTTTGAACCAATTCATGGTGGAGGGAGCCTCTAAAAACCCCAGTTTGGACCAATTCATGGTGGAGGGAGCCTCTAAAAAACCCAGTTTGGACCAATTCATGGTGGAGGGAGCCTCTAAACAGCCCAGTTTGGACCAATTCATGGTGGAGGGAGCCTCTAAACAGCCCAGTTTGGGCAAATTCATGGTGGAGGGAGCCTCTAACCAGCCCAGTTTGGGCAAATTCATGGTGGAGGGAGCCTCTAAAAACCCCCGTTTGGACCAATTCATGGTGGAGGGAGCCTCTAAACAGCCCAGTTTGGGCAAATTCATGGTGGAGGGAGCCTCTAACCAGCCCAGTTTGGACCAATTCATGGTGGAGGGAGCCTCTAAAAACCCCAGTTTGGACCAATTCATGGTGGAGGGAGCCTCTAAAAACCCCAGTTTGGACCAATTCATGGTGGAGGGAGCCTCTAAAAACCCCAGTTTGGACCAATTCATGGTGGAGGGAGCCTCTAAACATCCCAGTTTGGGCAAATTCATGGTGGAGGGAGCCTCTAAAAACCCCAGTTTGGACCAATTCATGGTGGAGGGAGCCTCTAAAAACCCCAGTTTGGACCAATTCATGGTGGAGGGAGCCTCTAAAAAACCCAGTTTGGACCAATTCATGGTGGAGGGAGCCTCTAAACAGCCCAGTTTGGGCAAATTCATGGTGGAGGGAGCCTCTAAAAACCCCAGTTTGGACCAATTCATGGTGGAGGGAGCCTCTAAACAGCCCAGTTTGGGCAAATTCATGGTGGAGGGAGCCTCTAAAAACCCCAGTTTGGACCAATTCATGGTGGAGGGAGCCTCTAAAAACCCCAGTTTGGACCAATTCATGGTGGAGGGAGCCTCTAAAAACCCCAGTTTGGACCAATTCATGGTGGAGGGAGCCTCTAAAAAACCCAGTTTGGACCAATTCATGGTGGAGGGAGCCTCTAACCAGCCCAGTTTGGACCAATTCATGGTGGAGGGAGCCTCTAAAAACCCCAGTTTGGACCAATTCATGGTGGAGGGAGCCTCTAAACAGCCCAGTTTGGACCAATTCATGGTGGAGGGAGCCTCTAAAAACCCCAATTTGGACCAATTCATGGTGGAGGGAGCCTCTAACCAGCCCAGTTTGGACCAATTCATGGTGGAGGGAGCCTCTAACCAGCCCAGTTTGGGCAAATTCATGGTGGAGGGAGCCTCTAAAAACCCCAATTTGGACCAATTCATGGTGGAGGGAGCCTCTAACCAGCCCAGTTTGGGCAAATTCATGGTGGAGGGAGCCTCTAACCAGCAGAGTTGTGGGAAAGCAGGGTGGAGGGAGCCTCTAACCAGCAGAGTTGGTGGAAATCAGGGTGGAGGGAGCCTCTAACCAGCAGAGTTGGGGGAAATCATGTTGGAGGGAGCCTAGTATTAGCAGAATTGTGCAACGCTTATGGTGGATGAGTATGAGGATGCGGAGGAATTGGACAGGTTGAGTACAGACATGGAGTTTCATGTTGGGGTGCTTTACACAGGTGGGCACAAAAATGAAGGCTCTATCCAGTGGTGGTTCATTTTTATCAAAGTGAGCCGGTCGGCACTCTCAGCTGACAGACGGGTGCGCTTGTCAGTGATGATGCCACCGGCTGCACTGAACACCCTCTCAGATAGGACGCTGGCGGCAGGACAGGACAGCACCTCCAAGGCATATAGGGCAAGTTCAAGCCACAGGTCCAACTTCGACACCCAATACGTGTAGGGCGCAGAGGGGTCGGAGAGGACAGGGCTGTGGTCGGAAAGGTATTCCCGCAACATGCGCCTATACTTCTCACGCCTGGTGACACTAGGACCCTCTGTGGCGGCACTTTGGCGAGGGGGTGCCATCAAGGTGTCCCAGACCTTAGACAGTGTGCCCCTCGTTTGTGTGGACCGGTGAGAACTTGGTCGCCTACTGGAGGAACTGTCCTCCCTGCCGCCAACGTCACATGCTGGAAACATCTCCATCATATTCTGCACCAATTGCCTGTGGCAAGCATTGATGCGATTGGCCCTCCCCTCTACCGGAATAAAAGACGAGATGTTGTTTTTATACCGGGGGTCAAGGATAGCAAAGATCCAGTACTGGTTGTCCTCCATGATTTTGACAATACGCTTGTCGGTTGTAAAGCACCCCAACATGAACTCAGCCATGTCTGCCACAGTGTTAGTTGGCATGACTCCTCTGGCCCCACCGGAAAGTTCAATCTCCATTTCCTCCTCATCCTCCATGTCTACCCATCCGCGCTGCAACAATAGGACGATTCGAAGTTGCCCGGAAGCCTCCTGTATCACCATCACATCATCGGACAACTCTTCTTCCTCCTCCTCCTCCTCCATTAAACGCGATGAAGCGGACAGATGTGTGGACCTACTCTCCAGCTGTGACGGATCGGATGCTATCCCTGACTCCTCTGTGTGATCTGAGTTATCCCTGATGTCAATCAGGGATTCTTTCAGAACACACAAGAGCGGGATTGTAAGGCTCACCATCGCATCCTCAGAGCTCACCCTCCTTGTGGACTCCTCAAACACCCGTAGGATGTCACAAAGGTCTCTCATCCATGGCCACTCATGGATGAGAAACTGAGGCAGCTGACTTTGTGGCACCCTAGGGTTTTGTAGCTGGTATTCCATCAAAGGTCTCTGCTGCTCAACCACTCTATTCAACATCTGAAACGTTGAGTTCCAGCGTGTGGGGACGTCGCACAAAAGCCGGTGTTGTGGCACATGCAGGCGTTGCTGGAGAGATTTTAAGCTAGCAGCGGCTACTGTCGACTTGCGAAAGTGGGCGCACATGCGCCGCACTTTCACCAGTAGCTCTGGAACATTGGGGTAGCTCTTTAGGAAACGTTGCACCACTAGGTTGAAGACGTGGGCCAGGCATGGAACATGTTGGAGTCCGGCAAGCTCCAGAGCTGCTACCAGGTTCCGGCCGTTATCACAAACGACCATGCCTGGGCCCAGGTGCAGCGGCTCAAACCATATTGCCGTCTCATCGAGGAGGGCATCCCTCACCTCGGAGGCAGTGTGCTGTCTGTCCCCCAAGCTGATCAGCTTCAGCACAGCCTGCTGACGTCTACCAACGCCAGTGCTGCAACGTTTCCAACTCGTAGCTGGGGTCAATCTAACAGCGGAGGAGGAGGCGGTGGCGGAGGAGGAGGCGGTAGAGGAGGAGGAGGAGGGGGGTGTTCTTCTCGTGTCCCTGCCAGGAATGTTAGGCGGGGAGACGAGGTACACCGGGCCAGTTTGGGAAGCAGTCCCAGCCTCAACTACATTCACCCAGTGTGCCGTCAGTGAAATGTAGCGTCCCTGTCCGCATGCACTTGTCCACGCGTCGGTGGTCAAGTGGACCTTTGTGCAAAGCGCGGAACTAAGGGCCCGCCTGATGTTGAGTGACACGTGCTGGTGCAAGGCGGGGACGGCACACCGGGAGAAGTAGTGACGGCTAGGGACGGCATAGCGAGGTGCCGCAGTTGCCATCAGGTCCAGGAAGGCGGGAGTTTCAACAAGTCGGAACGCCAACATCTCCTGGGCCAGCAGTTTAGCGATGTTGGCGTTCAAGGCTTGCGCGTGTGGGTGGTTAGCAGTGTATTTCTGCCGCCGCTCCAATGTCTGAGAGATGGTGGGTTGTTGTAAAGAAGCGCCTGATGGTGCCTTTGATGGTGCAGGAGAAGGAGATAAGACAGGAACAGGGGAGGATGAGGGAGAAGTCAACAAAGTGGCGGAGGCAGATGAAGTGGTGTCCTGGCTCGTCCTCTGGAGTGCATCGCCAGCACAGTCAGCAGTGGCAGTGGCAGAGGCAGAGGCAGTGGCAGAGGCAGTGGCAGTGGCGTGAACGGCAGGCGGCCTTTGTCCTGCCGTTGCTGCCTGCCACTGATTCCAGTGCTTGGATTCCAAATGACGGCGCATTGAAGTGGTGGACAGGTTGCTCTTCTCAGAGCCCCTAATCAATTTCGAGAGGCAAATTGTGCAGACAACACTATATCTGTCCTCGGCGCATTCCTTGAAAAAACTCCACACCTTCGAGAAACGTGCCCTCGAGGTGGGAGTTTTTTGGGGCTGGGTATGAACTGGAACATCTTGGGAGATTCCGGGTGTGGCCTGGCTTCGCCTAAGCTGCTGACCTCTGCCTCTAGCTACCCTTTTTGGTGCTGCACTTGCCTCAACATCCACACTACTTTCCCCGCTTGACATCCCCCCTGTCCAGGTCGGGTCAGTGTCCTCATCATCCACCACTTCCTCTTCCAACTCCTGTCTCATCTCCTCCTCCCGCACAATGCGCCGGTCAACTGGATGCCCTGACGGCAACTGCGTCACATCATCGTCGATGAGGGTGGGTTGCTGGTCATCCACCACCAAATCGAACGGAGATGGAGGAGACTCTAGTGTTTGAGCATCTGGACACAGATGCTCCTCTGTTAGGTTCGTGGAATCGTGACATGGAGAGGCAGGTTGAGGGACAATGAAAGGAGCGGAGAACAGCTCTGGGGAGCAGGGACAGTTGGGGTTATTGTTCTGTGAAGCTTGGGAATTTTGGGAGGAAGGAGGACAAGACTGTTGGGTAATAGGAGGAGAGGAGGCAGAGTCTGACTGGCTGCTGGACAATGTGCTGTAAGCGTTCTCTGACAGCCATTGCAAGACCTGTTCCTGGTTCTCGGGCCTACTAAGGTTTGTACCCTGCAGTTTAGTTAATGTGGCAAGCAACCCTGGCACTTTGGAGTGGCGCAATGCTTGCTGCCCCACAGGAGTAGGCACGGGACGCCCTGTGGCTTCACTGCTACCTTGCTCCCCAGAACCATTCCCCCGACCTCGCCCACGGCCTCGTCCACGTCCCTTTCCGGGAGCCTTGCGCATTTTGAATTCCCAGTTAGAAATTGGCACTATATACCAGTAGCAAAAATTGTGGGTGCACGTAACCCCAATATATTCTTTGAATTCCCAGTCAGACAATGGCACTATATACCAGTAGCAAGAAATGAGGGTATTTATAACCCCAATATATTCTTTGAATTACCAGTCAGAAACTGGCACTATATGGCAGTAGCAAGAAATGAGGGTATTTATAACCCCAATATATTCTTTGAATTCCCAGTCAGACAATGGCACTGTATACCAGTAGTAAAAATTGTGGGTGCACGTAACCCCAATATATTCTTTGAATTACCAGTCAGAAACTGGCACTATATGGCAGTAGCAAGAAATGAGGGTATTTGTAACCCCAATATATTCTTTGAATTCCCAGTCAGAAACTGGCACTGTATACCAGTAGTAAAAATTGTGGGTGCACGTAACCCCAATATATTCTTTGAATTCCCAGTCAGACAATGGCACTATATACCAGTAGCAAGAAATGAGGGTATTTATAACCCCAATATATTCTTTGAATTCCCAGTCAGAAACTGGCACTATATGGCAGTAGCAAGAAATGAGGGTATTTATAACCCCAATATATTCTTTGAATTCCCAGTCAGACAATGGCACTGTATACCAGTAGTAAAAATTGTGGGTGCACGTAACCCCAATATATTCTTTGAATTACCAGTCAGAAACTGGCACTATATGGCAGTAGCAAGAAATGAGGGTATTTGTAACCCCAATATATTCTTTGAATTCCCAGTCAGAAACTGGCACTGTATACCAGTAGTAAAAATTGTGGGTGCACGTAACCCCAATATATTCTTTGAATTCCCAGTCAGACAATGGCACTATATACCAGTAGCAAGAAATGAGGGTATTTATAACCCCAATATATTCTTTGAATTCCCAGTCAGAAACTGGCACTATATGGCAGTAGCAAGAAATGAGGGTATTTATAACCCCAATATATTCTTTGAATTCCCAGTCAGACAATGGCACTATATACCAGTAGTAAAAATTGTGGGTGCACGTAACCCCAATATATTCTTTGAATTACCAGTCAGAAACTGGCACTATATGGCAGTAGCAAGAAATGAGGGTATTTGTAACCCCAATATATTCTTTGAATTCCCAGTCAGAAACTGGCACTGTATACCAGTAGTAAAAATTGTGGGTGCACGTAACCCCAATATATTCTTTGAATTCCCAGTCAGACAATGGCACTATATACCAGTAGCAAGAAATGAGGGTATTTATAACCCCAATATATTCTTTGAATTCCCAGTCAGACAATGGCACTGTATACCAGTAGTAAAAATTGTGGGTGCACGTAACCCCAATATATTCTTTGAATTACCAGTCAGACAATGGCACTGTATACCAGTAGTAAAAATTGTGGGTGCACGTAACCCCAATATATTCTTTGAATTCCCAGTCAGAAACTGGCACTATATGGCAGTAGCAAGAAATGAGGGTATTTATAACCCCAATATATTCTTTGAATTCCCAGTCAGACAATGGCACTGTATACCAGTAGTAAAAATTGTGGGTGCACGTAACCCCAATATATTCTTTGAATTACCAGTCAGAAACTGGCACTATATGGCAGTAGCAAGAAATGAGGGTATTTGTAACCCCAATATATTCTTTGAATTCCCAGTCAGAAACTGGCACTGTATACCAGTAGTAAAAATTGTGGGTGCACGTAACCCCAATATATTCTTTGAATTCCCAGTCAGACAATGGCACTATATACCAGTAGCAAGAAATGAGGGTATTTATAACCCCAATATATTCTTTGAATTACCAGTCAGAAACTGGCACTATATGGCAGTAGCAAGAAATGAGGGTATTTATAACCCCAATATATTCTTTGAATTCCCAGTCAGAAACTGGCACTGTATACCAGTAGTAAAAATTGTGGGTGCACGTAACCCCAATATATTCTTTGAATTCCCAGTCAGACAATGGCACTATATGGCAGTAGCAAAAATAGTGGGTGTATATAGCCCCAATTCTATTGCTAGGGGACTTGCAGGGTATTTCTGGGGTGAAGGTGGGGGGGCACACCGTTGGAACGGGTATCGGGGGTATATATCGGGTATACGGGAATACACTGACAGTGTATTCCATTCAGGATCCTGGGAAAGCTGGGTTGCGGCGATTGAGCCCGTCAGTGCCACGTTACACTGACAAGCTTCTCCCTGGAATTTAGCTCTTACAAGAGCTGTTGGTTGTCTTCTCCTTCCTATCCTAGCCTGTCCCTGCCTACCCAGAATCTAAGCCCTAGCTAGCTGGACGGAAACCTCTGTCCTCGGTGAATTGCAAGCTCAGAATGACGCGAAGCTGGGCGGCGCTGTTCTTTTAAATTAGAGGTCACATGTTTTCGGCAGCCAATGGGTTTTGCCTACTTTTCTCAACGTCACCGGTGTCGTAGTTCCTGTCCCACCTACCCTGCGCTGTTATTGGAGCAAAAAAGGCGCCAGGGAAGGTGGGAGGGGAATCGAGTAATGGCGCACTTTACCACGCGGTGTTCGATTCGATTCGAACATGCCGAACAGCCTAATATCCGATCGAACATGAGTTCGATAGAACACTGTTCGCTCATCTCTACTGCCTCATGAAAGCTATGTTTTTATAAATAGAAAAGTAACATGGCATACCATTCCTTGGTTGTAAGTTACTGATATATATCATCTATATATACACTGATATACATAATACAATTGCTTATCAACAGTACAACCACACAAGCTTCAAAAATACCTTTGAAAGCACCTTTCATTTCAACCTGTTCCACTTTTCAACAACCATATGTCCACTACGGTCATTATTATGGTCACAGACGGGAACATGAGCCCATTGGGTTTTGAACAAAGGTTTGCAGTGGATTCTAAACAGAACAACTCTGTCATATCTGATTCATTTGACACTCCAGGTACATAGAGACTGGCTGACTAGCTCAAAATAAAAAATATTAATTTTACTCTGGAAAAAAAGATAAACATTTACCACGTATTAGCAGGATTAGTAACAACAGACCTGAAACTCAACAAAAACAGTAGACACATCATCTGCTATCAACATAGCACCATTGCATCACTGTAAATAGCACAAATAGCACCATAATATCACTGTATAATAGCACCGTAACATCACTGGAAACAGCACAAGTAGCACCGTAACATCACTGGAAATAGCGCTACAATATTTCTACAGAAATCATAAGAACACAGCAGTCAAAACTTTAATATTAGGGCATTTTCTGATCAATATACATACAATACTAGATCTCTGCTTGATTGTCATTCATGGTTTACTTCCAGTGGCTAAAATTATCATGTGCTTTTTAAGATAAGATAATCCTTTAATAGTCCCACCATGGGGAAATTAACTGTGTTACAGCAGCATGGATAATACAGTAGTATATAGCAGGAGAAAACACATACAAGCTCATAGCAGACAGAAAAGATACTAGGAGTCATAGCAACTAAAAAGAACCGAAGACTCAGGATCATTTAGTTCTCTGTGCAGAGTGATGTTGATTATACAGCCCGACCGCAGTGAGAGGACAAAGGGGGGGGCACAGCATGTAGATATTTATGGCGATGTGATGGACACACTGGTGCACAACTTGTTACAGACCTAGCACAGTAATCAGATATCTGTCTTGTAATGAGCCATGTACCTGAGTGTTCATCACATGGCCATGACCATGGACTGTAAATCACATGACCATGGACTGTAAATCACATGACCATGGACTGTACATCACATGACTACAGCTTTGTATCCACTGAAAGTAAACAATGAATAACAGCATGAATAGATATAGAAAGATTGGAAGATTATAGAGCTTTTCATCACACAAACAATAACATTTATTTGCCTTAAATAGCAAAGTTTGTAATTTCGGGCCATATACTGCATCCTGGATACACCACCCTACCACTTTCCACTTTATACTGCTTTATCTCTTACTAGATACAAATACCAGCGCCATACTTACCATGGCACACTTATTTTCTGTTAGTAGATTATTTTAGCTTGCTTCATAAAAGGCTGTCCCACGAACAAATAATAATTTACTTTGATAAATTAAGAAAAACATATTTATCAATAAAAAATACTTTACTCCACTCTTAAATACTTTACATGACACCTTCTGCTGTTCTTTTCATTCCCTCTCAGAATGTCCACTTAACCTGTCTATTGCTGGTGGTCACACATGCTCAGTCCCATCTCCTGAATCCTCCTGTACACAGCTGGCAGAGTCCCTATTGAGCAGGACAGTTAGTAAGAACTGCTACTCTAGAAGAGGTTGATTCTTACTTGCACTAGAAAATTACTAGGAATCAAAAGAAAACCCACAGGCACCAACAAAAGTAATTACAAAATCTAGACAGAGTATAAAATTGAGAACTTTACATATTTTTTGATCTAACACATATATATTGGTGTCACAGCCCCTTTAATGCAATCACAATACAATACACTCATCATACAGTAAAGAAGAGTCCACAATGCCTCTCCTTCCCTCAACTGCCTTAGATTGCAAGCTCTAGGGTACGGCCCTACCCGTACACTCTTTAGCAGTAACTGTAGCTACTTTTAATATCCTGTCTAGTGTGCTAACATTCTTTTTTTGTAGATTGTGAGCCCCACATATTAAATATGGGATGGAAATCCATGCAAACACGGGGAGAACATACAAACTCCTTTCAGATGGTTTTTTGCCCTTGGCGGGATTTGACCAGGACCCAGCGCTAAATGGCTGCAGTGCTAACCACTGAGCCACCGTGTGGCCCCGGTGCTAAAACTTCTATTTTAAGTTACTCTAAAAATGTAATAAATCCTATAGTTGTACCACATAAAACAGCGCTGCAGATCATACTATATACATCTGTAGCAAAACTACATTTGTTATTTAACCCTGTAGGGCTGCACTGTTTGCGCACCATAGCAATTTTAAGGGCAAAGCTCCATGGGAACATATCATGCAATATGATCCAGCATTGAATGACTGTACGTGAATTTTTTTTTACAGTGCAATGTCCTGCAAAATTGCATTACAGAAAAACTGTATACAAATTTTTTTTATCACAATATGACATAACTTCACAATAGCACTAAATGAAAAAGCGTTTGGATTTTGTTGTGATAGAAATATTTCACTTCCATGTATACATTCCAGGGAAATACACAGATGCAGTCATTACACGAATGTTCATACTGCGGTAATGAACATATATTTTTGCGCTAGCTCTCATTTAGTCTGTATAACAACCGTTATTTCGTAACATGCCATACCGGGAATAACGGCATAAGGAACGTTTGGTTAACAGCTATTGGATCTGTATTATACGCCATATTGTGCGCTATATTATTGCAATCCTACTACGCCTTGTTGTAATATTTTTTCTAAATGGATAGAAAAGCAAAAGATTTTAAACAGATTTTGACAACAAATACAATCATATACAAACAATATCACAATTCTGCACCTGTGTCATGTAAACCTATGGACAGTGGAGGTCATTTATCATTTGTGCACATTTTTTGCGCCTTTTTGAGTCATGCGCGTGTTTTTATGCCTTGGAACGCCATTTGCCTAATATGTTAAAAAGGAATAATACATATTATACAAAATTAACTTTATGGAAATTGTGATTCCTTGTGATTCCAATGCCGTCTGATATGTTGTGGTTTTTTTTTAACTTCACATGTACTGAAATGCAGGTACCTTGTTTTTAAATAAAAAAAAGTGGCATTTCATAAATGCAGGATAAAATACTACTATGAATAAAACATGCCCATTTTCCTCAACAAAATGGGGGGGTTTTGCCTCCCTCTGGATCAATACTGTAGGGGATTGTAGGGTTATAGGTCGGACTAGATGGACTGATGTCTTCATCCAACCTCATCTGCTAGGTAACTATGTAAAGTAAAGAGCCTTGTGTAAAAGCCTTCAAAATAGGAAAGCCTTCAATATAGAAACATATAATAAATCGAAGGCATTCAGCATAAAACTTTAATAGAAAGGTATCAGAATTTGAAGAACATAGGAGCTAGAGGCTCTATAAATGCCTCCACGAGTTCACACGACTGGTCATGTGACCAAACATTTGCAATGTTACACGAAAGCCGCCTATACCACACTGGAATCCCATAAAAATCTTTAATAACTTCTCACTAGTAAGCGTCATTGACCGTCTTATGCGGCACAGCCTGTTGGTCTACGATTTTGATCATAATATGGGGAATTTATTATCGCACCTATTCCAGTTTCCAGTCCTGATGGGTGATAAAGTGGCACATCTTTGGCTTTCTTGGGCTGCAATTTCCTTGCCACTTTCTTTTCTGCAAACGTTGTCAGAGCAGGCCGAAGAGCAGAGCTGGGCAGGGACGCTTCTGCCTAATTTTTCTAGTTTTTAGTTTTCTGGCATACTGGAATCCTATTCTAGTTCTTACTGTAACTGGCATGGACATCCATTCTGAGACACAAGCGTGCAACTTATTTATTAAGAGGCTGGAGTTTCTTGGTAAATCACATGCGCCTTGTGCCAGTTGGGGCTTTTATTGTCAGTGGTGTACAATATGTCAGTTTTAATAAATCTACCTCAATGCCTCTGTTTTACCAGCAAAATTGTGCAGCCATTGGTCACAGCAAGGAGGGATTTGCCTATGTGGCTGCTGCAACCTTGGAACACAACCTAAGTCCTACAAAATTATTTAACAATTGCACAATAAGTTTACCTGCGGAAATCACTGATAGCTCTTCTGAGATGACGATGTTGTGCCAAGCAATGAACTCAGCTCTGCTACATTTGCAAACAGCAAGGACTAATTTAATGACAATATAAAGTCTTATGGCAGCCAGTGACTGTACCTCACTGAGGTATTGCATAGCGTGCACACTCTGATTGATGGTAAATGCCTTCTCAGCAGAGGGAACAAGTGTACAGATAATTACTAACCTTATTAGAGGGGTAATATGAATCGAGAACAATGCTGAGAGACACACAGGCAATTAGATGTATTCAACATGCGGCATTAAAAGGGATATGCATATTTTATGGCGTATACGAGGTGGCAGGATTTTCAACAAGGCAGTGACTAAGTCACCATCGCACTGTTAAGAGCAGTATATAAATCTGACTAGTAATACCAGGCATACCAAACACAACCAGTCAAAGGAACTTTTACCAACTTTTCTAAAATTCCCACAATATTTGGCAACTTCAATGAGCACACATCAAACTAAATAGTCCAAGCAAGTTTGTGATGATAATAAAACGCCATCCAGTAGTGGACATACTATTTGGAGGACATTGATTTAATTTGATCCGTCAGCTATTCCATGGGGGGCCTATAGAAGCCACAGGCTTAGGAAGAGGTTAATAAGAAGAGGTCTGTAGCCGCACATACATTACTGGTAAAGAACAGACATACACAGGCTCCTCAGCAAAGGGGAGACAATGTAAGATGAAAGATAAGAGAGTGCCAGTGACATCCATGCCAATCATTTAAACACTTCCCAGCTGAAGTATGTAATTTGGCACCGCACCGACTACCCGGCCACTGTACAGCTGTCAACACTAAATAGAGCTGTATCTCAATCTGCCTGACAATGGCAATACCAGTCCACCACAGGGCATCTCGGAACAATACAAACAAACCTTTACCTTTATAGTATTCCTGAGCACAAGCCATGATACTATTTATTATTATAATCCCATCCATCACTACTTTACATAGATATATGTGACTGACAGCAGCTCCTCTGTATATAGACCGCTCTCTGGACTGGAGCTGGAGTGCTCCTTTAAGACAATACATCTACTGAAACAAAGTCTGGAGGAGAATCCAAGTACTGGTGTGAACAGTGCACAGAGGCAACTACTACTGCCAAAAGTCTTTGTCCCATCTCCCCAGCAAAGTAGAATAGGAGATAGAAGTGGGTGTGAGCAGTAAGTGGCGGGGTGCCCAGCTCTCCCCTGCCAGCCCCCAACCCCACACGTGCTGCTGGCCAGCAGAGATTACAGCTGGCCAAATAGGAAACTAGCCCGGTCATAGGGGACAAGACAAAGGAGATGAGCTGTGTATACAGTATAGGAAACTTTCTCCGGGGCCAGCAGCAGGGTGGAGGGTGATGCTGGCTGACATGGCAGCCGGAATGGGCACCGCAGGAGCACAGCTGCCAGGACGAGCAGTACGGGGATGCTGCTGTCACTCCTACCTTTGTGCCAGTGCTGTGCCCTCCTCCTGTCCTCGGTGCCTGGAGAAAGGAGCTTGTCCCGGCCCCTGAAATGCTGCAGACTGACGCCCCGTGGCGGGGATCCTGGGAGCAGGGAGAGAGATGTGCCGGCAGATGAGGGAAGCACGACCAAGAGCCACTCATAAACAATACCAGCCGGGGAGGAGGGAGGTGGTGGTGGAGGAGGAGGGAGAGGGAGGAGGGAGGAGGAGAAGGAGGGACACTGCTGCTGCTGCTGCTGCTGCTGCTAGTGCTAGGCAAGCTAGGGATGCCGCTCTATTCCTTCAAGTCAAGAACAAGTTATTTTATTGAATTGTCACATTAATAGCAAATCTTACAAACAGTGGACTAATATAAGAATAGATAATCCCAATATCCTGAACGTTTCGGTGTATGACCTTTGTCAATGGCTACCTATGGGTGAAAATACAATGTGCTCATCTATAGGGGATAATACAATGTGCTCATCTATAGGTGTGAATACAATGTGCTCATCTATAGGGGATAATACAATGTGCTCATCTATAGGTGTGAAGACAATGTGCTCATCTATAGGTGAAAATACAATGTGCTCATCTATAGGGGATAATACAATGTGCTCATCTATAGGTGAAAATACAATGTACACATCTATGGGTGAAAATACAATATGTACATCTATAGGTGAAAACACAATGTGTACATCTATATGTGAAAATACAACATGCACATCTATAGGTGAAAATACAATGTGCTCATCTATAGGTGAAAATACAATGTGCTCATCTATAGGGGATAATACAATGTGCTCATCTATAGGTGAAAATACAATATGTACATCGATAGGTGAAAACACCATGTGTACATCTATACGTGAAAATACAACGTGCACATCTATAGGTGAAAATACAATGTGTACATCTAAGGGTGAAAATACAATGTGATCATCTATAGGTGAAAACACAATGTGTGCATTTATATGTGAAAATACATCGTACACATATATAGGTGGAAATACAATGTGGTCATCAAAAATTTGTCAGATTCACAAGCTAATATACAGTGATCAGGAAATATATATTGCAGCATAAAATGAAATACAAAATAAACCGTTGGGAAAACACTAAAATAATATAAACAATATAAGTAATAAATACACAATATAAGGAAGCATCTACGTCTCAATAGGAAGAAAGATGGATGTACCTCCATAGGGGATGATAAAGGTAAGAAATAGGTGACAGGTGAGGCTTAGGCATATTGAGGTCTTAAGTAAAATATCGCCTTGGGTTACAATATTCAATTAAGGAGCCAAGAAAAAATACATGATAGTATACAGAAGTGAAGAATTACCTGCACAGACCAACCAGTTGCAGCCATGATGGGCAGTTGAGATTAACAGTAAGTGTCCTACTTGCACCACTCCCTCAAAAAATTGCGAGCAGGACAGCTGTTGTGTTGTTACTGTGATCCTCCCGTAGCGCCTCCTGGCAATATAAGAGTCTCCCATAGTGTCTCCTGGCATTACCATCTGTACCTCTGTCCACCACTGTCCCTATACTGTCTCCCTTCCTCTGCTGGCTGCTGATTAGAGAATAAGCCCTGTTATAAGCACCAGCCCCCTCCTTTTTTTCTCTTTTTTTTTAAATTTTTTTAATCCCGTCATGTTTTTATGCACCCGTTCAATGATGTAAGATACTGATTCGATCTCTGCTCAATTTTACTTTAATTTTTCTGCTGGATTCTATGTCTATCAAACTGGCTATGTTACACTGTGTGGGACTAGTTGTAGGGGTACAATCTATCTATTGTAAGTAAATTTAGATTATATTACAAAAAAAAAAAACCTGCAGCTAAAAACTGAGCAGATGCTTGTCAGAAATGTATGTCACTGACCAGTGCTCAGTACTGCAGGACGCACGCAAGGAGACAGCTTGTGTGATAAAATATGATCTGTAGTGCAGTCATTCTAAGTAGAAAGGTAACCTACATAACTGAACAGAGCTCGGTAGCAGCAGGCGGTGACACAAGGATGCACAAAAAAGAAGAGGGAGTTAAAAAAATGAAAACAAAAAACACAAAACCAGGGGGGAAAAAAACCTCCCCAAAAAGGGCTGGTGTTGATTAGGGTACTTATTAGATGGGGGGGTGGGGGGCGGAAACAGAAATGAAACAAAAAAAAAGTGCAGGGAAAGCGGTGGAAGGAGGTATGGAGAGATAGATGGTAATGCCAGGAGGCACTATAGGAGGCTCATTTATTGCCAGGAGGCACTACCGGAGGCTCACAGTAACAACACCCTAGCTGTCCTGCTCGCAATTTCTAAAGGGAGTGATGCTAGAGGGGCAGTTATTGTTAATTTGAACTTCCCACCACAGCTGTACATACTGACCAATTGCATCAAGCAGCAGGGGTGGTAACATTGTAAGCCCCCCTGATCCTCAACACTGGTGCCATGTATAGCTTACCCGCCAGCACAGATCCAAAGATCCAAAGCAGCTATGAAGAGGCAGCATTCAACATTGCATGGGGGGCACTATTTTTCCCCCAGACATGGTCTCTGGATTGTCTGCTGTGATGGACAGCAGCAATCCTCCAGACATGGTGACTGGTAGACACCACATCGTACTATTACGGCATGTTGCACAAAGTCACTGTCTTCAGCGCTGTCATAGTACCCCATGTGTCATTAAGGGGTTAAATAATAGTAGTGTGAATTTCGTTTAAATTACACAAGACATTCCTAAACTGCCCCAGATTTATAAAAGTGTCTGATAAATATGGTGTGTTGTTTGACTATGTAGTAGTAGTTGATTAGTTGAACGAAAAGTTCTTGGAGCTTTTTTGGTGAATTTTTTGACCGTAGTGTTGTAGGTCACACCCCTCAACTATAAGTTCACACCCCTTTTTGTACAAGTCATTAAATTATTTAAATCACTTAATGGATGTGGCGCACAACATCTTAGAAACTCATGACTTGTGATCCAGTCAGAGAAGGTTCAAACCAAAGGCTCTGAACGAAACGGCTGTTATCCATGGACACCCACAGACCCCATAGACTTTAATCTCCATGCAGGACTTTTCTCTCTACCGATTTTTGGCAACATCATATGGAGACTTTGATGCAGATGTGAACGTAGTCCGCTTGGGTTCCCTCCGAATGGAATACTGAACACATTAAAAAGTGGTTAGCAAAGAAACCACACGGTCCCCATAGACTATAATAGGGCCTGTGTGTTTTCCGCACGGTGTCCGCACGAATAATGTGGAGAAAAATGCTGTTTGCAGCATTTTTCTCTGCACATGATACACGCGGACACCGCACGGAAAACACACAGATCCCATTATAGTCTATGGGGTCCTTGTGGTTTCTTTGCTAACTGCTTTTTAATGCGTTCGGTATTCAGTTTGGGGGGGTCCCCAAGCAAACTCCCTGAACAGAATGTGAACTCGGGGCCTCGAAGGGAATTCACACTACCATTACTAAAGACCGTTGCTATATTCCAAGATAGGATGACAGCAACAGACCTGTCACAGAGAATGGTCACAGACTGATTCTGTGTCTGTCCCCATTGACACTAATGTAAACAACATGACCCTCATAAATTGTGATCTTTGTAAAGTGTTTTTAGTCACTGTAGGGTGGCAGTTTAGGAATTGCAAGAGACTATCTGTAGGTTTATGGAACATGCCAAAAGATAAAGTTCCATCAGGTTGTTTGGGCACCATGGTACCAAAGAAACAGATCTGGTTATGATCATAATGAATTGTGAAACTAAATTTAGGGAAAATTTGATTAAGAAAGTCGAGAAAATTCAGCAAGGAGATTTATGGGCCCTTCCATATGGTAAAAATATCATCTATGATGTGTAGCCAGATGACCAGTAACCATGTGTATAAACATGTTCATCTGCAAAGGCTATTATGTACAGGTGAGGATATGGAGGGGCCATATTAGACCCCATCGCTGTACCTTGCTTGGATTTAGAAATTATCCCTGAAGAAGAAGTTCTCTTCTAGATTGCCTGGTAGAATGATTCTGAGTAATGTCAGGCACAGGTCCTGCTGTGTGGAATTAAGGGAAGAATGTTGTGATAATAATTTCCTTGTTGCTCGTATGCCCATGTCATGTTTTATGGATGAGTATAAACTGTATAAACTTCTGGAGAGTAGCAAGCTTTCCATTCCTCACTTTACAGGTAATTCTATACTTCTTTAGTGTGATATCATGTATCTTTTATTGTTTCATTTCTCTTGGCTCCTTAAATGTATATTAGAACCACAAAAGTAATCACTTTTGGAAAAAGATCATCCCATATAAACATTTGGGGATGTAACTATATAATTTTCTGAATGTTTTTTGGATAAAGAAAAACCAGAGTGTGAACATTCGTTAACCACACATGTATTAGTGCATACATACAATTATGCTGGTCAGCAGAACCTTAAATGGCTTTATTAACGTGTATTCTTTTTGTAGTATAATTTCTTCTAACTTTATCTATTTCTAGGAAAACCAAGTTGAAAGTAATGTGGGTATTATGGGAGTCGCCATCTTTCCTGAGCTTGTACTCTGTAATTTTAACAGTATTTAGTTATTCTTACTGTTTTACGGCAGTCTCACAACCATAGACAGCAATAGACTGTAGCTAACTAAGTAAGGTGTAAGGGAATTGCTAGTTGTGCAATTCCCCAGTGCTGCTGCTGAAACAGGAAGAAGGGAAGACAGAGACAGTGAGTCCTAAACTTGATCCAGCCTCTGTCCCTAATTACTTGCCACACTGTCCTAATGGCAGGAGAAACTTGGTGACAGTCCCTTCTCTGAATAAGTGACACACAGAAGAAGACAAAACAAACAACACAGAAGAGGAGTCAGCAAGCAAAGGGTCAAAGCCAAAGAGACAAAGCAGTACAAAATCGTAAACCAAAAGAGTAGTCACAAGGGAAGCCAAAACAAGGTCAGAGGTCAGTAATACAATAGTAAGAGAAGTAGGAAGCCAGCAATTTCATTGTAATAATTGATGTATAATTCTGACATCTGCGTAAACTAAATGACAACCCTGCTTTGGGTCACTCAGTTTACTAAAAAGCAGCATTTTCTTTTATTTCAGGTGCAAATATTCTTTAAGGGTGGTTATATGGGGTGTGCCATATAGATATTTTCCATCTTCACAGTCCTTGTGCAGTATTGTACCCACAATTCACTGTAAATATGCTCAATGTCAGCTACTTGAGCTTCACATCAAAATTATGTTTTTTATTTTTCCTCCATAATATATTTACTTTAACAATAATGTCTGTGATGTGAACTTTATAAAAGGTTTATGAAAATGTCAAATATTTCCATTGTATTGTGGTCCTGTGTGTGAAGATTGTAGAATTAAAATAGCAAAGGAAATAAGACTTCAAGCAATCTCCAGTTTCCAAGAAACATTCTAATTAAACTCCTACATTTGATGTATACTTGTTTCCGTGATTTTCCTAATGCATAGCTGTAAGTGGCCATTTCATCACAGTATACTTAGCCCAGTGTGTGTGTATTCATGCATGATCCCCAGCTTTGTATAGATTAAGTCCGAGGTGAAGGCCAGGGAGAGAGCCCCCTGTAGTTACAATTGTACATTGCAAATCTATTGCTAAATATAGAACATAAAATCCATCCAGCCAATATTCTATATATTACTAAGCAGCTGGTGAGTGCCCATACCAAGGATTCTTATTCAGATGTGAATTTACAGCTACTTATATTAACCCCTGAACAACCAATGACGTACCTGTATGTCATTGATTGTGAGAGGCTGTATAAAGAGGAATGTCATCGGAGGGTGGCAATTGGTTGCCATGACAGCTGGGAACCTATTGAAGGCTCCCAGGCTTGTCATTACCATATTTATATTACACGCTGCCTGTGGCAGCGTGTAATAGAAGGCAATGGATTTTACTATACACTGCAATTCATTAGGATTGCAGTGTATTGTATAAGTGATCAGACTCCCTAGGGTTGAAGGTCTCAAAAGGGTCTGAAAGTAAAAATGAAAGAAAAAAAAAAGTTTTTAAAAGTTATAATAAACAAAAATACAAAAATTAAAATCAACCCCCTTTTCCTAGATCACATAGAAAAAAAAATAAACATTAATAAACATAAACACTTTAGGTATCCCCACTCTCATAAATGCCAGAAATATTAAAATATTAAAATATTTATCCCATACGGTGAATAATGTAGCATTGGAAAAAATAAAAAAAGCCAATACTCTACCTCCTAAAAAAATTGAATGAAAAGTGATCAAACCATTAGACCTTATCCAAAATTTTATATATATATACAGGTAGTCCTCGGGTTACGACAGTCTCGGGTTACGACGTTTCGTGGTTACGACTAGAGATGAGAGCTCCCTTGTAGCAGAAAACTGCCAGCACTCCCAGCTAGCAAGGACTAGCCTGTGGCAAATCAATGCTGGTTCTGCAGCAGGCTCGTCCTTGCTCATCGGAAGAGAGCTGGCAGCTTGCTGTTACAAGTGAGCTTGTAAAATAAAACCCTGAAACAGAATGTGAAACTTACCGAACGGTGCAGGGTGGGCGGGCATTCAGGCCTCCTCTTCCTCCAATGTCCTGACCACTTCCTCCGGCGCTTGCGAACTGATAATGGCCTGGGCGTATGCGCAGTATCATAATGCTTCTACTACGGCTACTGCGCATGCGCCCAGGCCATTATCAGTTCGCAAGCGCCGGAGGAGGAGGACGGAACATCGGAGGAAGAGGAGGCCTGAATGCCCGCCCACCCTGCACCGTTCGGTAAGTTTCACATACTGCGAATGACATGGCTTCACGACTGTTATGAATTTATGTTCAAATACTATATTAAACTGCTCTTGGCAGCAGCTTATCTTAGCTTCTGATAAAGCCAGGTCTGTTATCTCTCTATGTAAACATACAGCTAACCCTTAGTCCATTGTGTACATGTATTTGCATATTATCTGATCTGCTCCAGGCAGTGCTGACACACTGGATGGAAAAACAGCTTTAAACATGCCTGGAAAAAGAAAATCTAATTTGTCATGAAATTCTAAAAAAAAGAGAGCTGTGAAGGTAGCCAGAAGTCACAGACTTCTCCTCAAGCGGAGCTCAGGGGGATCAACAATGCTAACAACACACTCACTATATGGTGTCCCAGGGAGCTGCTGAGTTTCCATAACATTCACAGGCATGGTGAAAGGAACAAATTCAGCAGAAGGCCAGCTTGACAGCTGCCAAAACGCTGGAGCAGACGCATCATCGACACCAACAACACGCTCATTATATGGCGTCCCAGCGAGCTTCTGACATGCCGGAACAATAACGGGCACGGCGCAGTTCAGCAGCAGGACAGGTTGAGAGCTGCCGAAACGCTGGAGCAGGCAAACCATCGACGGCAGCAATTTGGTGAATGTAGGTGGATCATCAATGCCAACAACACACAGACAAAGTCATGGGCAGAGGCTAGTAATGTATAACTTTGATATCATCGTGATTCTACTGACCCAAAGAATACAGCTGACTTGCGATTTTTACCACATAGTGAATGCCATAAAAAGTAAGTCTATAAGAAATTGCTGAAAATGCTTTTTTTTTCAATTCCACCTCATTCAGAATTTTTTTTTACAGTTTCCCAGTACATTGCACCATATTGAATGGTGCCATTACAAAGTGCAATTTGTCCCACAAACAATAAGCCATCATGTGGCAAAAATAAAAATTAGCTAGGTCTTTAAGGGGTTAAGCATCATAGACAGAAATAGATAGCATCATAGGGGCAACATGTTGGCTCAGTGGTTAGCACTGCAGCCTTGCAGTGCTGGAGTCCTGGGTTCGAATCCCACCAGGAACAACATTTGCAAGGAGTTTGTATGTTCTCCCCGTGCTTGCGTGGATTTCCTCCCATTCTATAAAGACATACAGATATGAGGAAAAAAATGTACAATGTGATCCCTATATGGGGCTCATAATCTACATTTAAAAAAAAAGAAGAAAGAAATAGCATCATGGGAATTAATGAGGTTGGTAGTTATGCTGTAATTGTAACTGTACAATCGAGAATCTCCACCTGAACAAAGTAGTTGTGCACACCACCTAAACGCAGCAGCATAAGTGAGATAGGTATAAACAGACAAGCTAATGTACCTGAGTAAATAATGCATGGGACACTGTGTTCTATTGTGGCATTAGGCAGGGATGTCAAAGGACAGATCCTCAGGAATCAAACATTAATGGCACGTTCTAAGCGTAATCCATCAACGTTATAGTACTACAGATCCTCTTTGATGACATATTAGATTCTCTAGTGGAGGTATTTGAACAGTTCAGACTACAAGTATTTTGTGATGATGTAGACCAAAATAGGTTTTTAATCACTTCCCCTGGTTCTCTACATATTATACCCTGAGGTCTGAGGAGACTCCAGAGTGTAATAATAACACTGAATATTAATCAAATTTCATGGGGTTCACCTGAAACAACTCTATGGGGCTTTTGGGAGCATTTTATACTGTGTGCGACCACTGCATGGAGCATATTATACTGTGTGTGGGGCCACTGTGGAGCATATTATACTGTGTGTGAGCCACTGTGGAGCATATAATACTGTGTAAGGGCCACTGTGAAGCATATTATACTGTGTGGGAGGTCACTATGGAGCATATTATACTGTGTGTGGGGCCACTGTGGAGTATATTTTACTGTGTGTGGGCCACTGTGGAGCATATAATACTGTGTAAGGGCCACTGTTAAGCATATTATACTGTGTGGGGGGCTCTTGGGAGCATTTTATACTGTGTGCGGCCACTGCATGGAGCATATTATACTGTGTATGGGGCCACTATGGAGCATATTATACTGTGTGTGGGCCACTGTGGATCATATAATACTGTGTAAGGGCCACTGTTAAGCATATTATACTGTGTGGGAGGTCACTATGGAGCATATTATACTGTGTGGGGGGCCACTATGGAGCATATTATACTGTGTGGGGCCACTTCACTATTCATATCACACACCATCTGTTTTATAGCAGCTGTGCACTATTGTTGCAGACTGAAATAAAATTGCATGGTGATTATAAAACAGATACTGTGCAACGTAAATAATGAAGGATTCACAGCGCTATCAAAAGCAACACAGTACCTTCAAACAATTGATCAGCAGGAGTCCAGGGTGCCCAACTGATCTTATATCTCTTAGACTTTTAGGACCCCATAGATCATCTGTTTCCCACAGCCGCAGCTCCCAGTATTGTTTACATACCAGGTGCTGTGCTACTCACTCATCATATTATTGATAACTGCAGTTGTTATTACTAAAGCTGTATCCCTTTCATGTATCCAAAATACCACTGCAGCAGCCGTAACCGTCACTATGAAGAGTATACTGTAGGGGAGGGGGTAGAGGTCCCAGACAAAAGTTTGCACCAGTGCCCAGAAGACTTAAGTTACACCACTAGTATTAATGACTTGTTAACTTAATTCTGTGGGTCAGTATGATGACAGCAATATCCAATAAATTTTTGTACAGTACTGTGCAAAAGCTTTAGGCAGGTGAAAAAAATGCTGCCAAGTAAGAATGTGTTTATTTTTTATCAATTAACAAAATTAAGTAAAGAAACAACAGAGTAATCTAAATCAAATATCTTGTGTGACCACACTTTACCTTCAAAGCAGCATCAATTCTTCTAAGTACTCTTACACACAGTTTTTGAAGGAACTGTGAAGGAGGGTGTTCCAAATGTCTTGTTGAACTAACCACGGATCTTCTGTGCTAGTAAGCTTGCTTAAATCCTACTGTCTGTTCATTTAATCTAAGACAGATTGAGAGGGCGTTCACACTTGTGCCCGAGTCCGTCCACCGGGTCTCCATCCTATTCCCCGGAGAAACTGGATAGGAGATGGCTTCCCAGTGGTCAGTTTTAAAACCCATTCATTTAAATTGGTTTTTAAAGCAAACTGCCAATGTTCATATGTAGCCTCTATGCGGGAAAACCGTTTTTTTTTTTTTTATGCACGGACATAAAGTCGGATATGCAGGACTGTGTCCATGCAAAAAAAAAAAAAGTTTCCCTCTGCTACTCTAATAGCTAATGTTAGCCTTACCTGTGCGATTGACAGCCTATCGAGTCTGGGGCGGGTTCTTCCTTCCTATTTATTGTTTGCTCACATTCACAATGGTGCTTGCTATTTCCTTGTGCATGCTGGCTATTACTCTTGCTGTTTGTTACCTGTATTCATATTCCTGACATCTGACTTTAACTTTGACTATTCTCTTGGGTTCCAATTCTATACTGCTTTGCCTGACTGTTACCGACCCCTTGAATAGCTGACCTCCCTTTTGTTGTTTTTTGTCTTGTTTGCATTCTGTACCATCACCTATATCTAGGTAGGCTTTTGTTTTTGCTGCCCAGTTGTCGTCTGTCGCCTAGGACAGTTCAGGTAAGTAGGCAGGGCCGGGGGGGGGGGGAGGGTTCAGCTTAGGGCTCACTGTCTTGTTGTGCCCCTCCCCCCAGAGTTCATCAGCAGCTACTGGGGAATTGCTCCTCTGGCTATCCCTTTACACTTGAGAGTTTAAAGGAGTTGTCCAGGAAATACATTTTTCTCTTTTTTCTTGGAAGCCAGGGAAGTTGAAAAAAAAGCATATTCACTTGCCCCTGGTGCTTTGATACCCTGGGGTTTCTTCTGACTGCAGTCCTTGCCGCATGTGAGCAAATCAGCTGCCTAAGGAAAGGACCTGAAACGTCACAGGTAACATATATAAGTGACATGTCGGTTCCTTTTATTTGGTTGCTGTGGTCACGTGTGGCATGGACTTCCACTAGAAGAAGCCTTGGATTGATGGACAGCAATAGGAGTCCCCAGAGCACTGGGAACAGGTGAGTATGTTTTCAGGTTTTTATTTATTTATTTATTTATTTTCACCTTCCCCGGTCTCCCCGGTATTTCCTGGGTAACCCCTTACAGAAAAATATCAATTTATGTATATTTCTATTTACTTTTTTATAGTGTTCACTGTGTAGGTAAAATAACATGTTCAGTTTAACGGTCTAACACTTTCCAATTCTGTAGGGATTTTCTCTGCAGCAGTCGCCTCATTATATAACACCTTTACATGTAACATTACGTAACATCCATCATTGCATCCACTACTGACAATAATGTCACATTTAAGTATGTACAAACTCTCCCATAGACCTCATTGAGTTGTCTCCATTGTATTGCTACCTATGGCCATCAGACTGCTGTAAAACATATCACTGAATTGCTATGAACAGAGCAGAGGGAAACTCAAGCAAGATGGTAGCTCTCTTGTACAAAAAAAAAAAAAAAAAAATAGATTATAAAAAGTCATATACCTGTATTTCTGTAGTTTTTATACAAAGAATGGTTGATACCCTGCCTTTAAGGCATCCTAGAATAAATCCATCTAATATCAGTAACAGAAGGTGAGAGCTATAACACTTGTAGAAGCCGGAGCTTTTGTAGTGCCATGTTTGGCAGTTACTATAGTTACACTTTTGTCTCTGATCAATGATAACTGCACATGTAACTAGTCAGAATAAAGACTTATTTGCATCAAGTGCAACCTTTCAAGCATCGCTATTTCATTTAACAAACCCTGTGCACAATTATGGCAAATTTTGCCTAAGAGGATAGAAATAAAAAATTCAGACTGGCTCAGCAATGGGTCGAGGAAAGGTCAGATATATTAAGGGAAATTAACTAAGCAAAATACTGAGTTCATTTCTTCCATAATTTCTGCCAAAACAAGTCCGACACACTTTGTGTCACATTTATTCTGTGAATTTATTAAGCCTACATTCATACGACCATGGTGCAAAATGGTTGTCAAAACCATCATTTTTTCATGGCCGTTTTGCATCAGGGGTGCCATGTTCACAGATCCATCATACATTGTAGTGTATGGAGGGCTTTGACAAAAATAGAGCATGATCTATATTTTGACAGTCTGTTACAATGGACCGGTCATGTGAATAGCCCCCATTCACGGACAGCGAAATTAATGCAGCGATGTGACATGGCCATTGCACAGTTGTCAAGTAAATATAGGGTAAGGGCGGTTTCTCACCTGCACCCGGTCTCTGCTTCGAGGGTTTCCGTCTTTTGCCGACAGGAGATCCAAGCCCGGCATTCAGTGTCTGCCGGTGAGTGCCCGTGAGCGTCTTCTGGTCTACACGGCGAAACTGTTTTTTTTTTTTAACCAGACACAAAGTCCTGTATGTACAACTGTGTCCAGTTAAAAAAAAAAGAAAAAAACTTTTTCGCCGCGGAGAGCAGAAGACGCTCACGGGCACTCACGGGCGGACACTTTGCAAACCCATTCAAATGAATGGGTTTGAAAACTGCCTGCCGCTTTCCGTCTCCTGTCCAGTTTCTAGGGCAGGAAACGGAAACTTGCAAAGCGGAGACTGGGTGTAGGTGTGAACCCGCCCTAAGATGTGCACATCTCTCTATGCTATTTGACTTTTCTTTGTCAGTTTCTAAACTGGAAGATTATATTTATTCCTTCTATCAGAAACACTTACAACATTTTCCAGCTGAAAACTTTTTGGCTTCACCTTCTTTAAAAAGGTTTTAAAAAGTTGAGTAAATTTCATTTGCTCTTTAATTTGCATTCTTTTATGGACAAAAGTTGCCCAAACTACCGTACTTAATAAATGTTTCCATTATCATTTTCATTGTTATAATATTTCTTTTTTTTTCTCAATTTCTTTTCTTAATTTTTCATTTTATTTTACTTTTTTATCTAGCTCTGATTTGCTTTGATTCTCCTCTATGTCATATTGATAGTGAAGAACTCCTGGGTGTGAAAATCATGGCTAAGAATAAAATGGAGGACATCATAATTATAGAGCTGGAAGTTCTGAAAATTGTAGTTGAGAGCAGCCTCCTAATCTTAGGTGGGCAGCTATGGATGCACCAGGTGGCTACAGCATAGCAATGGGCTACATAATAGGAGAAGACCTGGGTAACCTCATTCAATGCAGGCTGTTGATGTACAGACAACAGGGTTACTTTCCACTGACTTCTAAAAACGGGTGTAGCTAAATGCTCATGAGCCTCGGGGCAAACGTTTAGTACAGCTAGTCTAGGTCAGTGATGGGTTAATGTCCATTTCTGTATAATCATGTTATGTTTTCTGTATGATGACGTATGAAAGCTTTTGGTCAATTATCTTATTTCATCAAACAACCTGGTAAACCAAGGGTCTAGTAAGTGGTCAAAACTAAGTAGCCAAAACTGTAAACTCATTTTTTTTCATTAGACTTATTGGGGGAGCTTTACTAAGCAAAATGCACCACAATTCTGTCATAATTTGCACCAAGAAACTTTCTAACATGCTGTGACCAACGCTGGATGGTAACTCTGTGCATCTCAGGTTTAAACCATCTGGGGTTGCTTTCAATAAAAATGGTAAGTTCCCCCTCTTTCCCACTAACTCTACGCTGGTGTCATGTATGCCATTCTGTAGCACAAAATGGCCCAAAATTTTTGGCTATTTCCAAAAAAACAAAAAATAACATTATTTTTTGGTTATTACTATAGCTTCTCCATTGTGGGAGGAATTTATCAAGACTGATATTTTCTACGTCAGCTTTGATCCCCTGTGTGTGCCAAAATCCTGTGCTGCACATTGCATATGGACCCAATGGTACCGATTTATCAAGACTGGTGTCTTGTACAGGGCCAGATTTATGAAGAAGCTCATAATTCATAAAACTGGTATGAATTATAATAAATGTCTGGCCTTGCGTGGCAGAAAACGTAGCGTAGAGGGACTGATAAAAGTCACCTAACCTGTTTGATTTTGGGTACTCCTTTAGTTCTTGTACAAGGATCTGAACTTCACTGCAGAGGACCACCAGGTTGCTACCTCCAGGAGAAGGTGATGGTTGATTCAGGCAGGTTGACAGACAGTCTTGTATAACACTGAGGGTTCAGGCAGAAGAGTAGTCAGGTATGGGCCAAGTTCAATGCTGGCAAAGTACTTCACAGTCAGTGGTTCAGGCAACAGGTCAGTCAGCACAGATTCAGTGGTCAGAAACAAGTCAGTGTCAGAAACATGATATCTGAAGAACAGGCAAAATGTAGCAGGGACAGAGTCAGGCAGCAAGCTTGGTCAAATACAGGTAGTCAGACGGAATACGAGTAAAGAACACTTTAGGAGCTAGCAATCTTGGAACCTATGTTGCTCAGACACCTTCCTATGGTTGAAGGTACCTTTTTTTAGCAAGGGGCAAAAGAAAATTGTATCAGGACACAATACTTGCATGCGTAATCTCTTTAGGCACATCAAGGGAGTAGGCACGCCCTCTAACAAATATGGAAGATGTCGGTGACAGCGAGGATGGGAGAGGCAGCACAATGGGGCTTAAAAGTAATCTGGCTGTTGTGACTGTCAGGACAGGCTTCTGATGTCACAAAAATCAAATCTGTGCTAGCTGTTATACTCTCTCTATATCTGAGGGCAAGTGACTCCTTTTGTCACTGGCCTCCAGACTTTGTCATTTCTCAAGTCTGGTAGTTATATTTCCAATCCATATTAGGTCTGTAGATTTCTTGCAAAAATAGAATCTGATGCCATTACAGAAAAGCAGGAAACATTTGCTTTAAGAAATAAAAATTTTTGAATTCCTCTGATAGGATTCACTCATATTTTGGCAAGAAATCTGCAGATGTAACAAGGACTGAATGCTCCCTTCTACTGAACTTGAGGTTCTTAGTGCAAGCTATTATTCTTTATACTGATCTTCATGTGGAACATAAACATTGAAGTACAGTTTATTATAGTGAGGAGACATTGTTTCACACGTTTTGAGCTTGTGTGTTTCCTCTGCACTTAGTAAAGTAAGTCTTTAGATGCAGTTATTTCAATGATTACATTGATCTGTCACAGGCAGCAAATGTGTGATATATATTTCTAGATAAATATTGTGCGGGTCTACTTAGTTTCTGCATTGAATGCTTCCATCTGTATTGATGGAAGTGCTCATTGCACTGATAACAGAACCAACCGTCCTGGATTCAGCGGGATAGTCTCAGATTGTGAGTCCTGTCCTGCGGTTCCAGACGGCAGGAGATATGTCCCAAATTCAACTCCTCTGCATCCAGAGAGGACGCAGATGAGTTCAATACAGCGATGAAGGAGGAGCCATCTGCAGACAGCCTTTGCTTCATCACTGTGTTCCTGTATGCACCGCTCCTGGGAGCTGTAGATGTTATTTGATGACGTCACTCAAAAGTCTGGAGAGGCAGACCTCAGACAGAGCAGCAGGGGAGTGGGGGAGGTAAGTAACAGTGTTTTATTATGTTAAATTGTGGAGACAAATGGAGAGTGAACTTTAAACTGGTGGCAGATGAAAAGAGGACACTAAAATGGGGGCAGATGGAGGGAGGAACATTAAACTGGGGGCACATGGAGGGGGGTAGTAAACTGGGGACAGATGAAGGGAGGCAGATAGAGAATGACATTAAGCTGGGGGCAACTGGAGGGATACATTAAACCGTGGGGGTAGCTGGAGGGGAAAATTAAACCATGGGGGTAGTTGGAGTAGTTTAATGTCATCCTCCAGTTACCCCCACAGTTTAATGTCCCCCTCTAGTGGTCCCCAGTTTAATGTACCCCTCTAGTTGCTCCCAGTTTAATGTCCTCTCCACTAGCCCCCATTTTAATTTCCCCATGGGTTAATGTCACCCTCCAGATGCCCAGTTTAATGTCCTTCTCTAGTTCCCTCCAGTTTAAATTGGGGCACCTGGAGATGGACTTCATACTAGGGTGGGAACATTATAATGTGGGGGCATATAATGGGTGAATGTAGGAGCATTATACTGTGTGGCAGCGCATAGAAAAATGGATCAGACTGGGCGGAATCAACATAGAAGAGGGTGGAGCTAAATATAGCATGGCGTGTATGCTGCACCTACTTTCCTTCTTTTTGTCCTTTGAAAGTTGGAAGGTATGACAGAACCAATTGGTAAGTCTAGTTATCATTCTCACTTACCGCTCTCAGGTCCTCAAGCCCCTGCCCATTCCCAGTTTCAGCTCTGACAGGTTTAAGTGTGCCAGAGCAAAGAAGAAGTAGAGGTTCAAGGACTTAAGAGGGGTAAGTGACAATGAAAGCTACACCGACTGCTCAAAACATTTTAAAGTGTAAGGGACTATTATATGGGGGTATTGTACTGTGTGGAGACAGGGCCATTATATGGGGGCATAAGGGACAATAATATGGAAGACTAAGGGGACCATTGTGCTGTATGGGACATTATATGGGGGTATAATGTGGCCACTGTATTGTATAGGGAAATAAGGTTCCATTATATGGAATCATTTTATTGTATGGGGACATAAGAGATCATTATACTGTATAGGGGCACTATATGGAGATGTAAGGGACATTGTACTGTATTAGGGCATAAAGGACCATTGTATGCATGTATGAATAAAGAGAACATCATATTGTGGGGGTTAAAAAGGGACATTATACTGTATGGAGATGTAAAGAGGTCATTATATTGTTTGAGGGCATAATGGAGAAATTATAATATATAAGGCAGCCATTATGCTGTGTGGGGGCATAAGGGGGGCATTATGTGTATGGGTATGCCAATTAAAGCTGTAGATCCAAACCACAGTAATAGCTTGCTTGATGATAGGCAAAAGGGGATCCCCTTATATCCAGATATTTCACCTGTGATTTTTGACAGTCTGCAAAAGAGACTCCTAAATGGACCTTTGACACTGATGTGAAGATAGACCAAGGTGGAAGGGACATTAGTGAGCGTGAATCAGTCCTATGCCAAGTCTGATATCAATAAAGAATCTTTTCTCCACTGTTTTTTTACACCAACCTTCCTCTTCTTACTAGCACCTTCTATTTCTACTATGAATTTCTATGGACACATATGTTTTAGGTCATATTAATGTGAGTATATTTTACAAGCCTATTTCATGTACAGGAAAGATTTAGATTGACAAAAATAGACCCAGTAAACATTGTGAAAAAGCCTTTACTTTCTCAGTGTGATTTATTTTCTCAGATAAGGTGCGTGCAGGAGTTACATGGTTTGTGACAGTCTTTGAAATAACTTCTCAGTGCTCTGAAAATGATGACAGTTGTCCCGTATTCATCTAAATCCATTGGACATGCTTATATTATATGTCTTAAGGGTATTGCAGGGTAATCTCAATGGAAGAAGTCACCATAGGGACATAAATGACACAGTTCTTACCACTGAGGATACAGTGTGGCACTCTATTAAGCTTTTCTATGCCAATCATAGATATTCTGTAAGGAGCTGTGTTATTGATGTGATGAATAAAAGATGAACAAATTTTTGATGAAAAGAAGAAAAAATTCACGGAATGTAAATGTTTTTCATTAAAAAACTGTCAAAGGTCCTCAGAAATATTGGAGGTTGGGAGAAAATTATTCAGTGATATTACTGCAATATGTAAGATTAAAATTCGCAAGGATATAAGAGGTTGTCTAGATAGTAATAGTAGGGGTTAATTAGGTTGTCTTATCATGACTTCTTCTTTTTATATGGCCTATCATGGAACTTTATAAATGGAACCCCATCTATGAGCCAGAATGGAAAGCCGATCAAGAGAACAACTCAATTAAAAGGAAGCCACGTAATACTACATTCCCCTACAATAGCTGCAAATAACAAAATGAGAGGCCTCTTTGGCAATAACATTAGATTTCTGGACAGTGTTCAGACTCCAGCTGGGCTACAGAGGAGCAGAGGAATCTCCTGATGGGTCCTGAGCCCAGGGATTCTCGAGCCCTGGACTCTGCAGCTGAATTGCCATGGAATCCACAGTAAGATCAAGCAGGACGCTTCTTTTTTCTGCATCCTGCTGCAATATCTGCCTCCCATTTAAAACAATGGCATCTGGATTCCTGGTGCAATTTGATATGGCGTCGGGGGTGGAATCTGCCCCAAATCAACTGCAAATTTTGCTGTGTGAACATACAGGACTGAGCTGCAAGTTATTACTGAAACTAAATTTTGGAGAATCTGTAAATATGTGTCAGATAATATTTACATGTACAGTAATTGTACAATGGTCTAGTAAATATTACTGGTGGGTCTTAGGCACCCTGAGACAACACTGATTCTGGTTGCAAGTGCTTGTAAATATTTTCTGACACCCGTTTACATTCCTGAAACTTCCAGTTCACTTATTTTTAGTAGTAGCGTGCCTTGGACCATTTCTGTTGTGGAAGTCATGACTGTAGCTTTCTGATTGTCTCTTCCTTGAACTAGGACCCTGTTAGTTATGTGCTCACGCAGAAGCAGGCCACAGGCAGAAGCAAGACCCTACGAAACTACTGCTGATTGTGGCAGCAATGTTGAAAAGGATGGTCTTAAGGACACACTTATCTGCCTCTGCTCCTAGATGTCATCTCAACCGCTCAATGTGCCGCTCAATGTACATTTACATTCCATGAATTTATGTGTCTATATAATAAGTGGGGTAGTTTGGTAAATCATTGACCCAGTTTGTTATTTGGATGCATAGTCTGATTACGATACTGTATACTGCCTGCTATATACAGTAGTACAGTGAGTATCCTATGAGTCCTGCTCATGGGGAGGGTTTGACTATGGGTTCAACAGGGATTCACCTGCTCCCCTGACACAGTGAGTCTGTTTCAAAGGGGTAAAGAATGCAGTTTCAAGGTGGTAATCTGATTGCCAAAACAACACCTTTTTACAGACAGGAGAGACAGCCATCTAAAATGCCTTCTCGGGTTAAAAGTTCTGCCCACTAAATTACCCATATTTTGTCCCTGGAAGAGTTTCCATCGGTTTTCCCAAGGAAAATTTTTGGATCATTTCACTAAGGGCCCATGAATTGAAGGCATTTCAGTATATATTTTTCCTTTCAAACAGGTTTTCATTGCTGACAATAAGTGGCCATAGTGAGATGCCATCACATTGGCAATGGACCATTTCAAAGGTCTTCCTTAAAACTGGAGATTCAGCCAATGATTGCAATGAGTATTTTGTAGACAGCAGCAAAATTGCTGTGGGTTTAGAAACTTTAATCTACTGCCAATAACGGTTATGTTTTATTATGATTTAAGGAGCAGTGATTGAACATTTGGATAGACAATGACAAGGATGCATTCATGGCTGTATGTGTTGGCACTCCTGAAATATTTCCTGAAAATGAAGTATTTCTCTCAGAAAATTATTGCAATTCTACATGTTTTGTTATATACATATTTATTTCCTTTGTGCATATTGAAACAACACAAAAAAACTGAGAAAGAAATGCCAAAACTGATATAATTTTACGCAAAACTCCAATAATAGGCTGGACAAAATTACTGGCACCCTCAATTTGGTTGCACATTCTTTGGAAAAGAGACGTCAAATCAATCGCTTCCTATAACTTTCAGCAAGCTTCTTACACCTCTCAACTGGAATTTTTGACCATCTTCTTTGGCAAACTGCTTCATGTCTCACATATTGAAGCGTGCCTTCTCCCAACACCAATTTTAACATCTCTCCACAGTTATTCAATGGGATTCAGATCCTGTCTCATTGCTGACCACTTTAGAACTCTCCAGCACTTTCTTTCAATCCATTTGTGTGCTTTTTGAAGTATGTTTGGGGTCATTGTCCTGCTGGATGATCCATGACTTAGAACCCAAACCCAGCTTTCTGACACTGGATCCTATGTTGCAACCCAAAATACTTTGGTAATCTTCAGATTTAATGAAAAAAGTTTTTCTTTAGCTCACCCAAATATAGTTCGCGTTGTCGGCTACTTCATAAATAGCTTCGGGGTGCACGGCACACTCTATCCCTTGAGTGCGAAGAAACTTCAATCAAACAAATAGAATCCGGCCTCTCTCTGAAATAAAATTTAACTTTTATTTAATTCCACATCATAAAATAACAAAAAATGATGTAAATGAAAACAGACAGCACAAAAAATTCCCCCTAAAAAAACGCAGATGCGTTTCGGAACATCAGTTCCTTCCTCAGAGCGTGCATAGACTGAAGTGACCTGTCTATTTAAGGAGTCTCATAGTATTGAGACATCCGATACTAATGCAAGACACCTGAAATTGGTGAACTTATTTTCTACATAAACCTTCCCTTTCTTATTTAAGTAAACCATTAAATTTTCAAATTTGTATATCCAGCGTAGGTTATATATGGTCGTACATAATGATATTCCTATAAATAGACATGTTCAAACTATATAACATAGATGACCTGATATCAACCAAATGAATCGACCAAATAATATATACGCCAATAGCACTAACAAACAACCACATGAGATATAATAGAGCACAGATCCTTCCAAACATGGATGATTAGGGTGTAAAAACAATCCTATTAGAATAGCTATTCAGTCTCTATCCACACCTTGCGTTATTCTCAAAGCGATCTTCAATAGGTTTAATATAGATTTTAAAGAACACCTCATTACCCCGCTATTTACCTATCAATATATCCAACTAAGTGGGCTTGGGGCACAAAACATAACTGCATATAACTTCAAATGACTTACTCACATCAAAAGCAAAAAATAAAAAATAAATAAATTTACCTACCCAATATTATAAAGCCATGTAAAGGCTTCAGATTTCATGATGCCTTGTGCACTCACAAAGCACCCAGTGCCAGAGGCAGAAAAACAACCCCGAAATATCTATGAACCTCCACCATATTTGACTGTTGGTACTGTGTTCTTTTCTTTGTAGGCCTCACTCCATATCCGGTAAACAGAATCATGTGTTTTACCAAAAAGTTCCATCTCAGTCTCATCTGTCCACAAGATGTTTTCCCAGGGGAATTTTGTCTTACTCTTGTACATTTTGTAAAACTGCATTCTAGCTTTTTTAACTAGAATGTTTATTGAAAAATTTTCAACATAAGAAGAAAAAGAAGAGCAACGTGTTAGACAGTTAATTAGAATGTACAGGATGGTTCGCAATTAGCAATGCCAATCTAGCTTTTTTATGTCTCTGTGTCAGCAGTGGGGTCCTCCTGGGTTTCCTGTCGTTGCATTTCATTTCATTCAAATGTCGACGGATAGTTTATGCTGACACTGATGCACCCTGAGCCTGTAGGACAGCTTGGATTTCTTTGGATCATTCTTTGGGACTGCTTATTTACCATCTGGGCTACCTTGCATTGAAAACTTTCATCAATTTTCCTCTTCTGTCCACGTCCAGGGAAATTAGCTACAGTACCATGGGTTGTAAACTTCTTGATTATATTGTGCACTGTGGACAAAGGAACATCAACATTTAGCTTTGCTATTTTTCCACAATTTTGGTTCTCAAGTCCTCAAACAGTTCTCGTCTCCTCTTTCAGGCTAAGGCTCTGTAGGAAAAACTGCGGCCAGAACGCATCATCAGTGCTCTGAACAGTAAGTTCACGGAGTTCTCTTCCGTGGATTTTCTGTTACAATTATATCTACGGGAAAGCCACCGGCGTTTCCATAGATATAATTGACATGCTGTGATTTCCAAAACCGCGCCGGTTTTGGAAATCACAGCGTGTCCACACTGCAGTTTTAAAAACACTGTGATTTTTCGACCTGTGGGGCCCCATCCTCACAGACATACAGTGCAAAGATTGAGTCAACTTCTTTCCTTTTTATCTGGTTTCAGATGTGATTTTTATATTGCCCACACCTGTTACTTGCCATAGGTGAGTTTGAGTGAGCATCACATGTTTGAAACAAAGTTTTCCACATTTTTGAAAAGGTGTCAACAATTTTTTTTGGCCCATTTTTAGATTTTTGGGCTAAATTATGTACAATTGACCTTTTATTTCTCTGTTTATTTGTGATCTTCTAATATACACAAAGGAAATAAAAATGTGTAGAGCAAAACGTGTAAAAGCAATAATCTTCTGGGGGCAATACTTCATTTTCTGGAAAAGTTTCAGGGGTGCCAACACTTGGCCTTGACTGTATGTCAATGTGATTTACATCTGACAATCATTAATAGTAGTCACTTATATCTTAGGTTATACATTTGCATAAACTACCCTGCAACACCTTCTACAACAGACAAAACAAATCTGACTATAAGCAACAAAGACCATGAAACTGGGACAATGTTTATGGGCAATTTGTGCACAGAGAGTTGTAATACCTAATAATACATTAATATCTGCAGAGATACTGTTCAGAACTGGGTTAGCTTGATGAATAACACATTAATTAGATGATCACACCTCTTTCCTTCATTGCTATTCATCACTTTGACTGTATTCATCAACCATCCTCCATTAAAAAGACAGATTTTAGGAGTGGGCAGGACCACTATTTGTCATGCTCTGTAGAGGACAGTCATTTATTATGTTCAGGTAAATATCAGTAGGCCACTTATTAAAGATCTTCCATTACCATGCAGCCTGAATAATCCAGTATTTTAATCATTTTGACTATGTCAGTAGCTACATCTATTTCAGACCTTTTTATGCCTAGATTTAATGATCAGAGTTAATCTTCTACAGTACAAGTTTGTTAGTTCTTTTCCTTATTGCCAAAGTGCTGCGTTACCATTAGTTGTAAACTTGTAGATCATACAGTTTTGTCCTTACGGTATCTTCAATGATAAGTGTTCCATTATTCAGAATTTATTGCAAGAGGACTGCATAAGTATTATAGGGCCGACTCCCCTGTTTATGATTGCAAATAGTACTTAAGCTATTGCTGGCATTGAAGATTTTATTTGAAGAGATAAATATACCCCTGACATTCAGTAACATTAAGGTTATTACTGTTTAGGATTCATTTTGGTTCTTTCTGATCTAATTCTAGGAAGAGAGTGTTCATCTATAAATGGTGATATGCAGACAATGTATAATATATGCTGAATTCTACAGAACAATCAAAGGATAACAATTCATAATTGTTCCAGTTACTTTATTACTAACAGTGCAAAACAGAGTAAGGGCTAGTTCACACGTGGGCAAAGGGGAGGTTTTTGACAGCGGAATTCGCTTCAAAAACCGCTCCTTTAACATGGTGGTCTATGTAGACCACTAGCTTTTTTTTCCTCCTAGCGTTTTCCGCCTGAAGAAGCGACATGACCTTTCTTCAGGCGGAAAACGCCTGAAGAATTGCATAGAAGTGAATGGGAGGCGAAAACTGCGCGGTAAAAAACCGCGCGGTTTTTTGCACACAAAACCGCGCGTTTTTTTGCAAAAAACCACGCGGTTTTCGCCTGCAGTTTCTATAGCACATATAGGAAAAAAAAAACCTAGCGAAAACCGCTAGCGAAAACCGCGTCAAAAACCTCGTCAAAAACCGCGTGGAATGCAAAAAACAGCGTCAAAAAAACTCCCCGAGGTTTTTTACCTCGCACAAATAAGCTAGGCGGTTTTCACGTGTGAACTGACCCTAAAGTGACAAGGCTTCAGAGTCAGTGATTGTAAAGTAATGCCCATGACAAGGTACTGTAACCATGTGGCCTCAAATGGTTAATAGATGGACACAACAGTTATGATAGGGCCGGAGTAAGTTCAGGTATGTAATGAAAAACATAAGTGTGAAAGAATTAGGTTGTAAAACAGGAAACAGATGTGATGTACCTGGATACACAGGCTGGTAGTAGGTGGCAGGACACACAGGCTAGTGGGGGGTGACAGGGCACTTACGCTGATAGCGGATGGAAAGACTGGAGTATTGTTATAAATATAGTCATGGGTCATAATTAGGAGATAAGTTTAAGGCAGGAAATAAAAGAATAAGTTTAGTCAGGGATAGTCAGGGATGCCACAGGTATCATAAATGATATGAAGTGGACCTGTAACAAAGAGCAGGTGGAAGTAGTGACACTAGGTTCACATCTGCATTCTACTCTCCGTTCTGTGCTTTCCGTCTTCTGCATGTCAGAAGACGGAAAGCACAGACCAGGTCCAGCCGTGAGCGGCGGTGAGCGTTTTATGCTCTCCGCTGCGAAACCGGATTTTTTAATCCGGACACAGAGTACTGCATGTCCGACTCTGTGTCCGGATTAAAAAACCCGGTTTCGCGGCGGAGAGCGCAAAAAGTTCACCGCCGCTCATGGCCGGACAGCTTTCTCACCCATTCAAATGAATGGGTGAGAAAGACTCCTGCAGGTTTCTGTATCCTGCTCTGTTTTATGCCAGGCCCTATCCTACGTAATAGGTGGCAACTCGAAGATGATCCCTTTCTATATATGTGACACACAAAACGCAGACAAGACGAACAACAACAAAGGGAGGTCAGCTAGCCAGGGTTCGGTAACAGTAGAGCAATGCAGTGCCAAATCGAAGTCCAAAAGAATAATCAGTAGGGAAAGCCAGAGGTCAAGGATTAGAATACCACTAATAGCGACAGAAAAAAGCAAGTACGCACAAGGCAATAGCAAGCACCAATGTGAATGTGAGCCTAGAATAAATAGGGAGGAAAAACCCGCCCCGGAGATGATAGGCCGATAGGCCGTCAATCACAGGGCAAGAGTGAAATTAACTATTAGAGGAGCAGAGGGAAATGAAGTTGAAGGAGATAGTTGTGGTGGATAAGCAATTACCAAGGTGAAAGAATAGGACAGTGTTCAGACAATGCAAGAAGAACCCAAGGAAAGAAATCACAGCCGAACATATCTCCTGTGCTGCAGCATGCGGCCGGATGATGACGCCAAAGCCCGGATGGGCAAAGATGTTACAGAGGTTGTCCAAGATTAGATGTTGATGATTTATTTTTGAATGTGAGTTGCAATATTAGTGCGTCTGCTTCTGTCTCCATACACTGCGCTGAGAGCAATGGGGGTGCGCTCATTGGTTTCTAGATGTCGAAGTACCAGTACAGTAGAAAGCATATATGAAAGTAGCACTATGGTAATGTGTATACAGATAAACAATTCTGCATGACTAGGGATTTCAATTTGATATTCAGAAAATAACAAATACTTGAAATGTTGATATTTTGTTGCCCTGCTTTAATTCTACAGTAGAATGAGATCATGGAATACTGTACAAAAACAGATACAGTTGTTTCTGAAAAGCAACTGCAACATGGGAATTTCTGAAAGTCTCCTGGGACAACTATAACAGCAAAGCAGCATTTTATTTAGAAAAATCTGACAGGGTAATGTCTCAGGAATACTATGCTGTCCTGGTGTGAACTGTACAGAGGTCTCAATATAAAGTGCACCCAGTATAATAAACCCCTTATCTAATGTATTTTCTTGTACATTAGCTTTTTCTTACAAAATACATATTACAAGTTAACTTTATTAATTATCAGGAGCTAAACCCAACTTTTTGCAGCATTCACTGGTGCTTTGACCTGATCTAACCCTGACTATAAATAAAATTAGTAGAAGATTGCCCCACATTCAGTATAAACTTAGACAGGCAGTCTGAAAATACTCCAGATTTATCACAGTGACTGATGCTGGAGGTTAAATCTGACCTATCTGTAGGCTGTCTAGTATAGGTGTATACCACATATTAGTTGGCTCACTTTCAGACCATTGTTATTTGCACTAGTATGTGATCAATGTGTTCTACTAGTAGCATGTTACAGTACATTCATAGCCTGCCATATGCTCATGCCAGTATTTGGCTCTTACACCCAGATAATCTTTGCCTGTCTGTAAGGTTGTTAAATTTAGCCTTGTAGTGGATACATTAGATTAGCATGCCCTGAAGTAGCATTGACAGATTTAGCATCCTGCAAGTTCACTGTAGAACATGGTGATAAACTAAATGCAAATAAGATATAGTGATCATATTGCAATGAGGAAAGGCCAGTATCATAAAACGTTCTTTTTTTATAGTTTCACACTCCGAAAACACTTCAAGCAGCATTTATTTTATGAAAATATAGATTCAGAATAATGCCTAATAATGAATTTAGTAAATTCCTTTACTAAATTGTGATAGTTACATTGAGCAAATAAATATTGATCGCTCCATAGATGATAATACATTCATAAATAGGGCCACCCTAAAGATTTATGGGGTTGCCCAATGTCAGAAAATGTCCATTAGATAACGTTACACATGCACTTTAATGTGTAGCTTTTATAATTTTATAACCTACAAATGCCCATTTTACTTTCCCCCACATGGTCCTGTAAATGGCTGTAATATTCTCATTCAGGTTCCTGTGGCAGGGAACTTCCTCCCCAAACGGATGTGTAGTATAGGATTGTGTGGTACTAGTGGAAAGTGATGGGGATTGATTACTCTTTATACCGGCCAGTTTATTATATTTTAACAGCAATGCTTCAAATAGCCATTTAGTATACTATAATATTCATGAGACAGACAGACATCTTTTAAGCCATATTGGAAAAGCTTTTGTACTTCATCTGGGTACTGTATATTGCCTAGAACCTTGAGATAAAGATTCAAAGTAGAGACCCTAGAATATGAAGTACTCTCCATACTTCCTTAATAACATGTATGCTTTATACATACTGTATGTCCTTTGTTACAAAGAGGAATAATAAATATAGTCTTGGAAATATCAATCCTCATTCTGGGGGAATCGTCTCATTCAATCGTCTCTTACCTAAGACTCCAACTCCTGGCTGGTTTGTGAATAACAGTCTACAGTTTTTATACTGACTGCCAGATTTGGAGTTGGGAAGAAATTTTTTCCCCTGAAATAGGGCAATTGATCGGAGCCTCATGGGGTTTTCTGCCTTCCCCTGGATCAACACTGTAGGGATCGTAGGGTTATAGGTTGGACTTGATGGACTGATGTCTTCATCCAACCTCATCTACTATGTAACTATGTACATTTTAAAGGGATCCTATCATTGGATACCCTTTTTTTCTCGATAACACGTCGGAATAGCATTAAGAAAGGCTATTCTTCTCTTACCTTTCGTTGTCTTCTCCGCACTGCTGTTCGCCCGAACTCCCGTTTTTTGTCAGTATGCAAATGAGTTCTCTTGCAGCACTGAGGGCATCCCCAATGCTGCAAGAGAACTCTCTCCAGCGACGCCTCCATGTTCTTCAGCAACCGCCTCTTTACTCGTCTTCTTCCAGCTAGGTTTTCAATTTTCTAAGCCTTGGGCAGAGCCGATTGTGTCCCGAGCATGCGCAGTCGACTCGGCCTGAGGCCTAGATAATTGAAAACCCAGGACAGAAGAAGACGTGCAAAGAGGCAGGTTCCTGAAGAAGATGGAGGCTTCGATGGAGAGTTCTCTCGCAGCATTGGGGACGCCCCTAGTGCTGTTTGAGTGCTGGGTCCCACCCCCAGTGCTGCAAAAGAACTCATTTGCATACTGAAGAAAACACGGTTTTCTACAGACTGGCGGCGCGGAAAAGACATCTAAAGGTAGGAGACGAATAGCCTTTCTTTAGGCTATTCCAGCGTGTTATAGAGAAAAAAAGGGTATCCTATGATAGGATCCCTTTAAAGAAAAACTAATAATGCAAACAAAGCAACTGCTTTTGGGGCCCAGGTTTGGGGTCGTTAAACTATTAGTATGTCCTATAACTGATGGAGTTCAGTGACTCCGGTGACTCCGCTCTGTTTTGTCAGAGAAAAGTCATGACTCATCTCCAGCAGCTCCTGGTACAAGCACCATGGATATTTAAGGCCATTGAGTGTATATCTTGCTTTACTGAGCATGTGCAATGAAGTGTGGTGTACTCTCCTCAGCTTCAGTTGTGCACAATGCATGTATTGGGAGTTGCCATATGAGATCATGACTTCTCGGGAAGAATAAAACTTCTAACAGAAACAGAGTAAAAGGTAAGACTGGAGTTATCAGATTTGGGACCTTTAATTATTGTAGCAAAGCAACATGCTACTGGTTTACAGCTCCTAAAGCTGGTGACAGGTTTCCTTTAAATATAAAGATAAAAAAAATAAAAAGACTCTCCCCTCCTCTGGTAACCAAAGGAGCACCTCATTCTGGCACTAACAGTACAGTACTACATGTTCTGGACATGTCTGTAAAGAGACAATACTATCAATCAGTGCATGCACTTTACTAATACAGTGAACAGTCTATGATAAGTATTGGAATTTTCCAGCCAAATACTCATGCCCCGGGGCACATTGGGACCTGAAAATGGCCCTGGAAATTTTTTTTAAAGTGGCCCCATGTGGGCTCAGTGCACGTAGGCAGACTCAATACAAGTAGGCAGGGCCAGCACAAGTAGTTCCTCCAGGTAAAGTAGTCCTGTGTAAAGTAATTTTACACAGGACTGCTTTACATGGAGGAAGAAGTAGCAGACCTATTTAAGGTACCATGTCAGACTGAAACTGAAACTTACACAGGACTGCTGCCTCTCACTCTATATAAAGCAGACATTTCTGTTACATAGGGTTGCCTGCGTTATATGTAAAGGCAGCAGTCCTATGTAAGTAACGTTAAAGGCAGTGGAGTCCTATGAAAAAGTTTGGGCACCCCTATTAATCTTAATCATTTTTAGTTCTAAATATTTTGGTGTATGCAGCAGCCATTTCAGTTTGATATATCTAATAACTGATGGACACAGTAATATTTCAGGATTGAAATGAGGTTTATTGTACTAACAGAAAATGTGCAATATGCATTAAACCAAAATTGGACCGATGCAAAAGTATGGGCACCTCAACAGAAAAGTAACATTAATATTTAGTAGATCCTCCCTTTGCAAAGATAACAGCCTCTAGTCGCTTCAAGTAGCTTTTAATCAGTTCCTGGATGCTGGATGAAGGTATTTTGGACCATTCCTGGACCATACATGACATCTCTAAGACCAGAAGAGGTGGGAAAACCGGTGCTGGAGCCCAGGAGAAGTGAGTAACAAAGTCTGAAGAGACCCCAGAGTATAACTGTAAATAGAGTGAGGTAGACACCAAGACATGTTGGGGCTAGGCTTTCTTGGCCCATCAAATTTACCATAACCCAGGCCACAAGCTTTGTGTGGAAAATCGTCCAAAGCTGACTGGTGTAGATTTACATACTGGAACAAAGAAGTGCGTCTGTATTATTACGAGGCCTCTTAATAATTTAGGCCCATTTAGCACCAGTGGGGGCAGAAACGCCATTCTTAATAAATTCCCCCCAGTGTTTTATTTAATGTGCAGCATTGTATTTTATTCTTCAATTGCTTATTAAAAAATCCTCTTTAATGCAGTTGACTTTTTTAAATCTGCAAAGTTTCCATGCTGCACTCAAGAGTCAAATATATTTAAGAGTCAAACGCAGCTTAATTGTTGGCATTATTGCTTTCCCGAGAATAACGGCTTCCATAAATATTAACACAATGGAAGGAAGGTGATAAGTGGAACGCTGAACAAAACTGATAAGAATAGCACTATAGAATTTGGTTGTCTGATTAGAATTGACAAGCAAGTGGAGCATGGACACTGTGCTCAGATTAATTCTAGAAAGACGGGATGTTTATTTTCTGGCGTTGCAGTCTTTCACAGCTTCTCTGGATTTTATTTCTTATAAATGTAGTTGTGCTGTAATAATTTTCATGGATGTGCTGTGCTTCCAGGCCGCCACAATATTTCTTTATGCATTCAACAGTGAAAATATTTCTTTCAAAAAATATATTTCTAAAATACCATTAAAGAACAAGCTGAATAGTGAAAATGGCCTTTTGTCCATGAGCTTCCCTTTATGGAACAAACCAAAAACACTCTTTTTATGCTCTGCCTGCAGTACTAGATATACAAGACATCAAAGAGGTTTTTAAACTGCGAAGCATCAAAAATATGCTTGCTTCGATTTTCCACTTTATAACTAACTACTTAGTATGTTGTGTCATTTATCTTCCCTTCCACCCGAACAGTCAAAATGTGAAACGGGTTGAAAAAATTGTGATAAAAACACTGCTATGCATGTGATGAAAACGTAATTTCAATTCAATATTAGTGTCACGAACTGAACTCACTGGGTCTTGAACCCATGACTTCCTGGCTATGTTCTGCGGCCTTAACCATAGTACTATTTGGAATCCTGTTTTGTTTTGTGCTTCACCTTGTCTGGTCTTTTCTGTTGGAGTAATTGGGTTATTAAGATCACCTGTTCTGTGGCCAATCACAGTTTAGCCTGTCCTATATAAACTCACAGCTTACTCCATCCTGTGCCTGATTATTCTGGCTGTCTGCTTCCTGTTGCCCTGAACCTCACCACTACCTTACTGCTCTTGTGTACCGAACCTTGCTAACGCCTGACTACGATTGATCTGCTGCTCCTGTGTACCGAACCTTGCTAACGCCTGACTACGATTGATCTGCTGCTCCTGTGTACCGAACCTTGCTAACGCCTGACTACAATTGATCTGCTCCTCCTGTGTATCGAACCTTGCTAACGTCTGACCACGGTTTCTTCTACTTCTGAGGTACTTATCCTTCATTTATTAATATTTAAGTACTGTACCACTTGCCCCACCAATTGGACTCCAAATCTGATAACTAGCATCGTTACATAATAATCAGGCCCAACATGGAGGCCGGAGGGGCGGAGTCTGCTTTGTCACAGCATGCCTTCCAGATCTCGGAATTGCATAACCTTGTGTATGGCCTTCAAGGACAATTAAATGAAATGAAAAGTCAAGTCACTGAATTACAACAACAAGTAAATGAATTGCGTTCAAATTCTGCTGCTGTCAGTGCCACCTCTCAAGTTTATCGGATTCCACTACCAGAAAAATTTGGTGGAAAGAGACACTTGTACCGAGGATTCCTTAATCATTGCCGGATGATTTTTTCTACGCATTCCTCACAGTTCCCTACTGATAGGTCCAAAGTTGTGTTCATCATTGCCCTGCTAATAGACGATGCACAAGCATGGGCATCACCTTATTTAGAACAGGATGATGAGATTTTGGACAATCTGAAGGACTTTCTTGCAGCAATGGACTTAGTATTTGATGACCCCAATCGTTGTGCCACTGCTGAGGGGGCTCTGCGGGATCTCCGCCAGGGAAGACGCTCTGTTGCGGAATATGCTGCAGAGTTTCGGCGCTGGGCTTCTGATGTTTCCTGGAACACCTCCGCACTCAAATGGCGGTTCTATGGAGGACTTTCTGAATCTGTTAAAGATGAACTTGTTAAAGTAGAACTTCCAGCTGACTTTGAGGAGTATATACGGTTATGCGTCCGTATTGACCAAAGACTCCTGGAAAGGAAGCGAGAAAGACGAGGTTATTATGATGCAGGCACCCTCTCTCATTTACCTGAGGGACGGTTTCTCCCAAAGATGCAGACACCTTCTCAAACAGGTTCGGCCCCAGAACCTATGCAAGTAGATGCCATCCAGGGACCAATTTCAACTGCTGAAAAACGTCGCCGCCTTGCTGAAAGATTATGCCTTTATTGTGGACAACCTGGACATTATGTTCTTGACTGCCCTAAGAAACCTCAACGGGCAGTTGCGGCAACTGAGATTCTACCAAATTTGGAATCTTGTCCCCACTGTGCTTCTCTTAGTCTGGTGACACAGCCTCTGTTTTCCACCACACCATGTCCTGACAATATGACATCTAACCGACCTCATTTCACCTTACCAGTTCAGCTTTTATATGGTTCCTACAAGTTGTCCACTACAGCAATGTTGGATTCCGGTGCAGCTGGAAATTTTATGGACATTAAGTTTGCATTTGATAATCATATTGAGCACAGTGCAAGATCTTCACCAGTTGAATTAGTAACTGTTGATGGGTCACCTTTAAATTCTGGTCCTGTTACTCATGAAACTACTGAACTGGAAGTATTGATTGATCCCGGTCATCAGGAGAGGATTAGTTTCCAGTTAATCTCTTCACCAAAATTTCCAGTAATTTTGGGCATACCATGGCTCAGCATTCACAATCCTTCAGTAGACTGGAAGTCAGGAAATGTAACTTTCACTTCTGAATATTGTCAACAAAATTGTCAACTGAAGCAGCCTATTCTTTCACAGGTAGGAGCTACTGAAAGATCCAACACTATCGCTGTCGAATTACCTGAACCTTATAAGGACTTTAAAGATGTTTGTGACAAAAGGAATGCCGACCAGCTACCCCCTCACCGCACGTATGATTGTCCTATTGAACTTTTACCAGGTGCATCCATACCTTATGGACGCATCTATCCACTTGCAGAGATGGAGCTGAAGGTCCTGGATGAGTACATCAAAGAAAATCTGGCCAAAGGATTTATACGGCATTCCACTTCTCCGGCAGGAGCACCTATATTCTTTGTACCAAAGAAAGATGGCACATTACGTCCTTGTATTGACTACAGAGAACTAAATCAAATAACCGTTAAAAATCGTTATCCTCTTCCGCTTATTCCAGAGTTACTCGAGAGATTACGGTCAGCAAAGGTCTTTACTAAGTTGGATCTACGAGGGGCATACAATCTTGTCCGTATACGACCTGGGGACGAGTGGAAGACAGCATTCCGAACACGCTACGGCCATTTTGAATCCTTTGTTATGCCATTTGGACTTTGCAATGCCCCAGCAACTTTTCAACATTTTATTAATGATGTCTTCCGAGACCTGCTGGATCAATTTGTGGTGGCATATTTGGATGACATATTAATATACTCTGAGAACCTTGAAGAACATCATAAGCAGGTTACCATGGTTTTGAGCCGTCTAAGAGAGAACCAACTATATATTAAACTGGAAAAATGTGAATTTGAAAAGACAGAAATTCAGTTTTTGGGGTACATCATTTCTACGGAAGGATTGCGCATGGACCCTAGTAAGATCCAAGCTATTTTAGACTGGCCTTCTCCCAAGAATGTCAAGGAGATCCAAAGATTTGTCGGCTTTGCAAACTTCTACCGCATATTTATTAGGAATTTCTCAAAAGTTATTAGTCCGATAACAAAATTAACCCAGAAAGGAATTCCTTTTAAATGGTCTTCAAGTGCCAATGAAGCATTTAACCAATTAAAGACACTTTTTACTTCTGCTCCGATCTTAGTTCATCCTAATCCAGACCTCCCATTTATAGATGAAGTGGATGCTTCAGATTCAGCAGTAGGAGCAGTGTTGTCCCAAAGAGTTGGAGATAAACAGTTGCTTCATCCTTGTGCTTTTTTTTCTTGCCTGAAGTCTCCTCCTGAAAGAAACTATGACATTGGGAATAAGGAATTACTTGCAATTAAGAAAGCATTCACAGAATGGAGGCATCTCCTTGAAGGAGCATCTCATGTGGTTCAGGTTCTTACAGATCACCGAAATCTAGAATTTATTCGATCAGCCAAGAGACTTTCTGGTAGACAGGCTAGATGGTCTTTATTTTTTTCAAGATTTAATTTCATTATTTCCTACAGACCGGGGTCCCACAATGGAAAAGCAGACGCCTTATCCCGGATGTGTTCTGAAATAACACAAGATGACACATCCGAGACCACCATTTTACCTGCTAAGAATTTTGTAGGGGCAATCATTTCCAAGGATATACTTCAGAAGATCAAAGAAGGTTATAATGGAGATCCCTTCCTTAATCATCCCCCCACAGATATTGATTTGGTGTTTAGAGATGGGGTTTGGACTCTTGATCAGTGTATATATGTTCCTGAGACTACTCGATTAGAAATTCTGCGCCTGGTTCACGACTCTAGACCCGCAGGTCACATGGGAGTCGAAAAGACCAAAGAACTTTTGTCTCGCTCATTTTGGTGGCCTAAATATCAAGTGGATGTAAAGAAGTATGTTTCTTCCTGTCAAACCTGTGCTAGGAATAAGACCCCTCGATCCTCACCAGTGGGATTACTTCAACCCCTTCCTATTCCATCTCGTCCTTGGGGTTCTGTTTCCATGGATTTTATTGTTGAACTACCATCTTCAAAAGATATGCGTGCAATTCTGGTAGTGGTAGACCGTCTGACCAAAATGGCTCATTTTATACCAACAAAGGGGGTACCCTCTGCTGAAGAGACTGCAGAATTAGTCATCCGAGAAGTTTTCCGCCTACATGGCATACCCGACAATGTAGTTTCTGACCGTGGGGTACAATTTACCTCAAAGTTCTGGATGAGTTTTTGTGCCACTCTAGGAATTGAAGTAAACTTATCTTCTGCCTTCCATCCACAAACTAATGGGCAAACTGAGCGCACTAACCAAACCCTTGAACAGTATTTGCGGTGTTACACAAGTTATCTCCAGGATGACTGGGTTAATTTCCTTCCTACAGCAGAATTTGCTTATAACAACTCCCAGCATTCTTCTACATCCCAGAGTCCATTTTTTGCCAATATGGGTTTCCATCCTACATTCATTCCCAACCTTCCAATTTCTTCTTCAGTTCCTGCTGTCTCCGACAGACTGTCTACCTTGAAGCAAGTTCAAGAAAAATTGACAAACGCTCTGCATGAAGCTCAAGATCGCTATAAGAAGACTGCTGATAGACATCGCAAGTCTTTTCCTTCCTTTGGTATAGGAGATAAGGTATGGCTCTCTACAAGAAATTTGAAGCTCAAGATACCTTCAGCCAAGCTAGGTCAGAAATTTATTGGACCTTTTGAGATTGTGGCTCAAATTAATCCTGTAGCGTTTCGTTTAAAACTCCCAGATTCTATGCAGATTCACCCTGTTTTTCATTCCTCCCTTCTCAAGCCTTTTGTGGAAAATCCATTCCCGGGACGTAACTTGCCTCCACCTGACCCAGTTATTGTTGAAGGAGAAGAGGAATATCTGGTAGAAGAGATTTTGGATTCTCGAATTCATCGAAATCGGTTACAGTACTTGATAAAGTGGCAAGGGTATGGTCCTGAAGACAATTCATGGGAACCCGTAAACAACATCCATGCTCCACAACTGGTAAGAGAATTTCATCAGCGCTATCCAGAAAAGCCAAGCCAAGTACCGTCCAGAGGACGCTCCTGGAGAAGGGGGAGTAATGTCACGAACTGAACTCACTGGGTCTTGAACCCATGACTTCCTGGCTATGTTCTGCGGCCTTAACCATAGTACTATTTGGAATCCTGTTTTGTTTTGTGCTTCACCTTGTCTGGTCTTTTCTGTTGGAGTAATTGGGTTATTAAGATCACCTGTTCTGTGGCCAATCACAGTTTAGCCTGTCCTATATAAACTCACAGCTTACTCCATCCTGTGCCTGATTATTCTGGCTGTCTGCTTCCTGTTGCCCTGAACCTCACCACTACCTTGCTGCTCCTGTGTACCGAACCTTGCTAACGCCTGACTACGATTGATCTGCTGCTCCTGTGTACCGAACCTTGCTAACGCCTGACTACGATTGATCTGCTGCTCCTGTGTACCGAACCTTGCTAACGCCTGACTACGATTGATCTGCTGCTCCTGTGTACCGAACTTTGCTAACGCCTGACTACGATTGATCTGCTCCTCCTGTGTATCGAACCTTGCTAACGTCTGACCACGGTTTCTTCTACTTCTGAGGTACTTATCCTTCATTTATTAATATTTAAGTACTGTACCACTTGCCCCACCAATTGGACTCCAAATCTGATAACTAGCATCGTTACAATTAGAGTAACAAAGCACTATGGAGTAGTTCTTTCTAATTGACTTTATATATTTTATCTACAGTATATTGTATGATAACATGTCAATATTAAATCATTTAAACATCATTTTAAATAAAGGAATATACTTCATAAGAAATTTACGTTTTATCTTCAGTCCCCAGTAACATCACGTCACTATTAAGAGAACCTAAAAAAGTTGCAATAGCACTCTGCTAGCACGAAGGGCAATATAACAAATACCGTATTTTTCGGACCATAAGACGCACTAAGGTTTTAGAGGAGGAAAATAGGGAAAAAAAAAAAATTTAAGGAAAAAAAATTGGTGAAATATTTAATAACCTAATAATATAATATTTCACCAATGTAAATAGAATCGGGGGCTTTCGGACACAGGGATACCAAATGTGTATGTGTTTCACAGTAATGTTTTTGTTTTATATGTATTCTAGGGATATGAGGGTGATTTGAACATATCTATCTATCTAATCTATCTATCTATTCTCATCCATGGATGGAAAGAGACAGCCTGCAGTGAAGCTATGCAAGAAGCGAAAAAGGGGCGGGCCAGACGGGTGAAGGAGGTGTGGTTTTCTAAGCAAACTTGAAAACACGCCTCTTTCACTCATCTGGCTCGTCCCTCCTTCACTGCCTCTCAGATCTTGCTCCTGCAATTAAGCCACACAGGCAGGGAAGTAGGGGCGGGCCAGACGGGTGAAGGAGGCGTGGTTTCGAGCTTGCCGAGAAAAGCTTGAAACCATGCTTCCTTCACCTGTCTGGCCCGCCCCTACTTCCCTGCCTCTCATATCTAGCTCCTGCAAACACGCGACACAGACAGGGAAGGAGGGGCAGAGCAGGCAGGCACCGTGCTGCTCTCATTTTGATTCTCATAGACAGGACACAGACGCTGCACACGCTGCATTCGGACTATAAGACGCACACACGTTTTCCTCCCATATTGGGAGGGAAAAAAGTGCGTCTTATAGTCCGAAAAATACGGTACATATTGCATGTAAGAATACCTGAAACCAAGAAGTACTCTTACTGGTAATTGTTTTTCTGAATCCCAGGACTGTACCCTTGTGAGTAGGACTTCTCATCCTGGGACAGGAAACCTAGGAAGACCTAGAAACCTAAATTATGTCCACACCCCTCCCTAAATCAGTGATTTGAAAGGACAGTAGTCCCAAGATGCAAAACACACATAAAGAGAAAAAACAACAGGAAGAACATAAGAAGGGGGTAGAAAAATGAGGTGATGCCCCAGGCTTCAGAAAAACAATTAAAGGGGTATTCCCATCTCACCCCCCCGACCGGCACCGATGACCTTGACCGACCGACCCCCTCCTCCTCATTCCTGCGCACTCTTTTATGTCCCTTAGTGGCCCCTGCGCACAGTATTATGTCCCTTAGTGGCCCCTGCACACAGTATTATGTCCCATAGTGGCCCCTGCACACACTATTATGTCCCTCAGTGGCCCCTGCACACAGTATTATGTCCCTCAGTGGCCCCTGCGCACAGTATTATGTCCCTCAGTGGCCCCTGCGCACAGTATTATGTCCCTTAGTGGCCCCTGCGCACAGTATTATGTCCCTTAGTGGCTCCTGCACACACTATTATGTCCCTCAGTGGCTCCTGCACACAGTATTATGTCCCTTAGTGGCCCCTGGACTCAGTATTATGCTCCACTGTGGACACCCATAAACAATTATTATACTCTTTTCAGACCCCAGAGTATAATAATCGGAGACCCAGGGGGAATAAAAACATAAAAAACTACTGTTATTTACCTGTCCCCTACTGTCGGCCTCCGCCATCGTCCTTCTTCAAAGACGTCGGACGTCACATGACCCGGGAAGCAGGCCGGGGTCATGGGACATCAGAGACGTCAGACAACTAGGCCGAAGCCTGCCCGGAGCCTGGAGAGGTAAGTAACACAGTTTTTTATGTTTCTTACCTCTCCCGGGCCTCCGATCATTATACTCGGACCCTCGAGTATAATAATAGTCTTTGCGTGGCCTGCGTTGTCACTTACCGATCCCGGCCCAGCCAGGATCGGTAAGTAGGTAGCGGCTGTCACCGGGCCCCCTAATGTCCCGGGCCCTGTGGCAGCTGCCTCCGCTGCCTCCATGGTAGTTACGCCACTGGCTGTTATCTTGACAGTCTGTTGTCATGTTTAACCTACAAATTGTTCTTGTAGGGAGGATGGGACAAGAGAGCCTGAATTTCTATTTTTTTTCCAACTGTAGTTTTTATTGAAATTTTTTTTAATAACAAAATTTATAATAAACAGAAAAGACAGATGAGGGGAAAGGCTATGTGCCAAATCCCCATTCAAATAAGAGATAATTAAAGACACCAAATGACTAGACTAAACAAAAAAGAAAGACAAGAGGGAAAGACAACCACAAAGGACTAAGAGAAAACAAAGGGGAAGGGAATAGGGAGGGGAAAGAGGGGAGTCCAGGCTCAGAGACCACGTAAAATGCAGCGCGTGTCCCAAGGTGACCTGATGGAGTGGAAGGCATCCAGAGTATTATTAAGACTAGCTGTCAGGAACTCAAGGCTCTTCACATCCTTCATTTGAGCCAAGAGCTCAAGGCCAGAGGGAGAATTCACACTCTTCCAGTTTTTAGCAATGAGGGTCTTTGCCGCATTACATAGGTAGAGGAATAGCCTAGAGGCCCTGCTGCCCAAATGTCTGGGGGGGAGGGGGAGGTTCAGGAGATAGACAAGGGGATCAAGAGGGACCCCATGCAAAAAAAAGGGCTTCTTTCAAATTCCTGACCTCCCTCTAGAAGCCAAGGACAAGGGGACAAGTCCAGAATATATGGTACAGAGTGCCCTCTGCAGTACCGCAGCGCCAGCAGCCCGAGGGAATCGCCAGGTTCAAAGCATGAAGAAGGGCGAGGGTGTGATACCAATGCATCTGGAGTTTGTATCGTGTCTCCCTAAAGGTCACACACTAACCCAATGCCTCCTCCCATCTAGACATATAGCGGTGTCTGACAGGAGAACCAGTCGCCTGTGAGGCAAGAAGCTGTTAGACTGAGGAGATGAGGCCCGCACGGCAAATCTTCTCAAAGTCCATGGGGACTGAAACCCTGGTAGACCCATGGAGGGAGTGAACAAAGTTGACCACCTGAGAGTAGTGAAGCCACTCAGAATGGGGAAGGCCCGAGTTGGCCATAAGATAAGCATAGCACCTGAGCTCCAATGTTGCAGGGTCAACCAGGTCAGCAATCCAGAAGAGGCCTGCCTCGGACCCCACCTTGACCATAGCAGAAGTCAGACTATCTGGGAGGAGAGGGTTATACAAAATAGACACCATTGAGGAGCGTGGGGAGAACCTAGCACTACAGGAAGACCAGATAGACCGAGTAAAACGGATAGGGCCAAGCAGGTAGGGGGAAGGGGACACAACCGTGGGCGTGGGGAGCCGGGTGGCCGCTATAGTTAAACACCTGGCATCTGTTGTACTAGTATGGCGGATGTCGGGAAGGGGTTAAGGATAAAACTTCTTCTCTAATCATTTGTTTGATATTTTCCATAAATGAGGGGAATTTCTCAGACAGTACTTTCTCTAAGTATGTTCTACATAATGACTTATTGTTTGAAGAGGAGAGAGACTTTTTGTGAACACCACAAGTTTTACTCTTGGCTGCAGATCTTTCTGATACTTTGGAACCCTTTATTAATGAATTTATAATTTAAATTTATAATAAATTTATAAATAAAAATATATAAATAAAGAATAAAAAATATAATAATTAAACTTAATGATTTAATTACACTTTATTAATTAATTACACTTAATTAACCTCTCTTAAAATGTAAAAGTTATTTCTCATCAAATTTGCAACCCACCCTCCCCAGAGGCTATACCGGAGTTTCAGGCCTAGGGGGTTTTGGAGGGTCAGCATGATTTTCTCCTGCTTCAGCCCTGAGCCAGGAGCATATAGAAAGCTGAGATGCAGAGCTGCAAGAATACTTGGCCTGGCTGTCCACCGGCTATTTATAATGCACCATGCCTTATGCAGTAATATTGGTGTTGATGGACTTTTAATGGCCTCCTCTCCTTAGCTGGAGTTTGGAAAACAACAGTTGTTGAAGTCACCTGACCCAGTACTCGCCCAGCCAGCATTGAAATTGACATCACCAAGCCAGAAATAACTCTACAGGTAGGCTGGTTCTCTGACCACTATAGATATTGTTAATGGAAAGGGGCCCAGCATGTTGCTGGGCCCCTTTCAAATAGATGTGAGCCCAGGGAAGGTGAATAAAAATAAGAAATACTTATACTTACTGTACCTCTCCTGGGCTTCTGACAGTCCACAGCATTAAGAGGTTCTTCCTGCCTGTGACTGAGGTCACTACTGGGTCCGGTGATTCAGCCCAAAAGGTCACATAGGGTGCGCTGGCATAATGACGTAAGCGTGCTCCATGTGACGCCCAATTATAGGCCCCTGCAGTGACACCTGGGGTGTGTCACCTCAGTCGCAAGCAGAAGAGGACTGCAGCAGATACCGAGACAAAGCGAGGATGCCTAAGAGAGGTGAGGCAAGGTGAGTATTAATTGTTTGTTATTGTTATACTCTGTGGGGCCAGTGTGGGGAGCATATACTGTAATACTGTGTGGGGGCCATTGTGGAACATATAATACTGTGTGTGGAGCACATAAAACTGTGTGGGGGTCACTGTGAACATTTTCATGTATTCTTATTAGAGATGAGCGAACAGTGTTCTATCGAACACATGTTCGATCGGATATCAGGGTGTTCGCCATGTTCGAATCGAATCGAACACCACGTGGTAAAGTGCGCCAAAATTCGATTCCCCTCCCACCTTCCCTGGCGCCTTTTTTGCACCAATAACAGCGCAGGGGAGGTGGGACAGGAACTACGACACTGGGGGCATTGAAAAAAATTGGAAAAAGTCATTGGCTGCCGAAATCAGGTGACCTCCATTTTAGACGAATAGTGGATTTCAAATCCGGGTCATATGAGAATGTGAACTTTGTGACTATGAGACAGGGATAGCTGTACAGGCAGGGATAGCTAGGGATAACCTTTATTTAGGGGGGAATGTTATTAAAAATAACTTTTTGGGGCTCTATCGGGTGTGTAATTGTGATTTTTGTGAGATAAACTTTTTCCCATAGGGATGCATTGGCCAGCGCTGATTGGCCGAATTCCGTACTCTGGCCAATCAGTGCTGGCCAATGCATTCTATTAGCTTGATGAAGCAGAGTGTGCACAAGGGTTCAAGCGCACCCTCGGCTCTGATGTAGCAGAGCCGAGGCTGCACAAGGGTTCAAGCGCACCCTCGGCTCTGATGTAGGAGAGCCGAGGGTGCACTTGAACCCTTGTGCACCCTCAGCTCTGCTACATCAGAGCCGAGGGTGCGCTTGAACCCTTGTGCACACTCTGCTTCATCAAGCTAATAGAATGCATTGGCCAGCGCTGATTGGCCAATGTATTCTATTAGCCTGATGAAGTAGAGCTGAATGTGTGTGCTAAGCACACACATTCAGCTCTACTTCATCGGGCTAATAGAATGCATTGGCCAGCGCTGATTGGCCAGAGTACGGAATTCGGCCAATCAGCGCTGGCTCTGCTGGAGGAGGCGGAGTCTAAGATCGCTCCACACCAGTCTCCATTCAGGTCCGACCTTAGACTCCGCCTCCTCCGGCAGAGCCAGCGCTGATTGGCCGAAGGCTGGCCAATGCATTCCTATGCGAATGCAGACTTAGCAGTGCTGAGTCAGTTTTGCTCAACTACACATCTGATGCACACTCGGCACTGCTACATCAGATGTAGCAATCTGATGTAGCAGAGCCGAGGGTGCACTAGAACCCCTGTGCAAACTCAGTTCACGCTAATAGAATGCATTGGCCAGCGCTGATTGGCCAATGCATTCTATTAGCCCGATGAAGTAGAGCTGAATGTGTGTGCTAAGCACACACATTCAGCACTGCTTCATCACGCCAATACAATGCATTAGCCAGTGCTGATTGGCCAGAGTACGGAATTCGGCCAATCAGCGCTGGCTCTGCTGGAGGAGGCGGAGTCTAAGGTCGGACCTGAATGGAGACTGGTGTGGAGCGATCTTAGACTCCGCCTCCTCCAGCAGAGCCAGCGCTGATTGGTCGAGTTCCGTACTCTGGCCAATCAGCACTGGCCAATGCATTTCTATGGGGAAAAGTTAGCTTGCGAAAATCGCAAACTGACAGGGATTTCCATGAAATAAAGTGACTTTTATGCCCCCAGACATGCTTCCCCTGCTGTCCCAGTGTCATTCCAGGGTGTTGGTATCATTTCCTGGGGTGTCATAGTGGACTTGGTGACCCTCCAGACACGAATTTGGGTTTCCCCCTTAACGAGTTTATGTTCCCCATAGACTATAATGGGGTTCGAAACCCATTCGAACACTCGAACAGTGAGCGGCTGTTCGAATCGAATTTCGAACCTCGAACATTTTAGTGTTCGCTCATCTCTAATTCTTATATACAGTAGGTGTTTGCAGTAAAGCTCTTGGTGCTAGCAGAGTGTTGCTGCAACTTTTCTTCATTTGTATTGCAGCCACAGCAACAGGCGCCTGTATTTCTTGTTCACATAGTTTGTTAGTACTGACCAATTTTTGTGTGCTGTAAGGAGAACCTGTCACATTAAAAATGCATTGCAATCTGCAAGCCACAAGTTATAGAGCAGATTGAAATATAATTCTGTTAGAAAGGATTTAGTATGAATTGTAATTTATAGATTTGTTGCTTTTTATTGCTCTTTTCATTCTGGGTTTAGGATTCATGTGGATTTTCCTGCCCAGTGATTGTTGCCATACACATGTCAACCCAGTCAGATTAAATGGGAGTCTCCTGGTTTTAGAAGCAACTTCTGAAATAATGTTCATTGTGAAACAAATGACTGGTCATCTGCGCCCGGGGTCTCCATTTTGCAGGTTTCTGTTTCCTGCCCGAAACTAGACAGGAGACGGAAACCTGCAGTCATTTTTCAAACCCATTCATTTCAATGGGTTTGGAAAGTGTCCGGCCATGAGCGCTGGTGAGCATTTGTAATCTCTGTGGCGAAACCGTTTTTTTGTTTTGTTTTTTTTTACCGGACACAAAGTCGGACATGCAGGACTTTGTGTCTGGTTAAAAAAAACGGTTTAGGAGGGGGTGTGGCCTGATTGCAGAGGTGAGAGGACGTGTTCTCCTCCAGCTCTGCCATACCTGGGGTTCATCTACCTACATCTGCCTCGGCACAGCCACATTTCATAAGACCTTCCTTCAAGGGACAACCCCCTGACCTTAGTGCAACTTTAGGGAGCATTTTGGACAATCCTAAACCGAGACTCGTGAGTTCTCTGACTGCGGCCTACCTCTCTTCCCTGGCAGCTGCCCACCATCTTGCCGCCTACACCAGCCGTGACTGACCCGTACTCCAGCCGCAGCTACCCAGACCCCCCTGTACCACCAGCAGTGGGGAGAGACCTACCTGAGGAGGAGAATGGAACCCGGTGCCCTCTCCGGAGCCACTGGTGCCTGCCCCTGGTCACTCCTGTGAGATCCCCAGCGGAGGCCTACTTCCGGTGAAGTGACACAGCAGTTGCGACCCACAGTAAGCTGACACAGCTGCTGCACTGACCCCTGCACTTGGAACCCGCGCACAGTACATCTTCTCCTGCGGACCTCTTCTTTCTGACATCTTTGGCTGCGGAGAGGGAACCTACAGCATCACCTGGGAAAAGACACAGTGGGGCAAAAAAGTATTTAGTCAGTCACCAATAGTGCAAGTTCCACCACTTAAAAAGATGAGAGGTGTCTGTAATTTACATCATAGGTAGACCTCAACTATGAGAGACAAAATGAGAAAACAAATCCAGAAAATCACATTGTCTGATTTTGTAAGAATTTATTTGCAAATTATGGTGGAAAATAAGTATTTGGTCACCTACAAACAATCAAGATTTCTGGCTCTCACAGACCTGTAACTTCTTCTTTAAGAGTCTCCTCTTTCCTCCACTCATTACCTGTAGTAATGGCACCTGTTTAAACTTGTTATCAGTATAAAAAGACACCTGTGCACACCCTCAAACAGTCAGACTCCAAACTCCACTATGGTGAAGACCAAAGAGCTATCCAAGGACACCACAAACAAAATTGTAGCCCTGCACCAGGCTGGGAAGACTGAATTTACAATAGGCAACCAGCTTGGATTGAAGAAATCAACTGTGGGAGCAATAATTAGAAAATGGAAGACATACAAGACCACTGATAATCTCCCTCGATCTGGGGCTCCACGCAAACTCTCACCCCATGGGGTCAAAATGATCACAAGAACGGTGAGCAAAAATCCCAGAACAACGTGGGGGGCACCTAGTGAATGAACTGCAGAGAGCTGGGACCAATGTAACAAAGACTACCATCAGTAACACACTACGCCGCCAGGGACTCAGATCCTGCAGTGCCAGACGTGTCCCACTGCTTAAGCCAGTACATGTCCGGGCCCGTCTGAAGTTTGCTAGAGAACATTTGGATGATCCAGAAGAGTATTGGGAGAATGTCCTATGGTCTGATGAAACCAAACTGGAACTGTTTGGTAGAAACACAACTTTTCGTGTTTGGAGGAAAAAGAATACTGAGTTGCATCCATCAAACACCATACCTGCTGTAAAGCATGGGGGTGGAAACATCATGCTTTGGGGCTGTTTCTCTGCAAAGGGGCCAGGACGACTGATCCGGGTACATGGAAGAATGAATGGAGCCATGTATCGTGAGATTTTGAGTGCAAACCTCCTTCCATCAGCAAGGGCATTGAAGATGAAACGTGGCTGGGTCTTTCAACATGACAATGATCCAAAGCACACCGCCAGGGCAACGAAGGAGTGGCTTTGTAAGAAGCATTTCAAGGTCCTGGAGTGGCC